>NW_022436946.1:6086585-6117335 GCF_009761245.1 Sapajus apella | reverse complement strand
TTCCTTCCTTCCTTCCTTCCTTCCTTCCTTCCTTCCTTCCTTCCTTCCTTCCTTCCTTCCTTCCTTCCTTCTTTGGGTAGGATATAAAAACACCTGTTTTTATATCCATTCTTTCACCTCCCTCCCTCCCTCCTTCCCTCCCTCCCTCCGTCCCCCCGTCCCTCCCTCCTTCCTTCCCTCCCTCTCCCTTCCTCTCTCCCTCCTTTCCCTTTCTTCCTTCCCTCCCCTCCCCTCTCTCTCTTCCTTCCTTTCTTCCTTCTTTCCATTTTCAAGCACTTTCATGTACACTCCCATTTAATCCTGAGCAGAGGCATCATTTCCACAACACAGATAATGAAACTGAGACCAGAAAGTTTGAATGACTTTCCTACTCACTCCAGCTTAGAAACGTACAACCCATGAATCGAAAGCAGGTTACCTGCTTCCAAACTCTCCCTGCTTCAATAAAATACTTTACTATATCTTAAAAAGGCCATTTACCTGCCTGCTGATTAGGTAACCTATACATACTTTCTATGACCTATCTGCCCTAAAAATCCATCTCTGACTTCACTCCTGTGAATGCCCTGCCTTGCTAAGAGGGATGTGTTAGCAGTCTTTATTATTTTTAAAAACTTTTCGCAAACTTATTGGCTCCACAGTGGTGAAAAAAAATCAAAACAACCATAAAAAACTCACGTGGGAGTGATGACCTCTAAAAGCCACTCTTCAGTTCAAGAGATAAATTGGCTACAGGGACAGAAATTACAAATGCAACTGAAACATGCATCACAAACTCCCAAATCAGCTCAAAAGAGGAGACCTGCTCAAAGCCTGTGTTTGTCTGTTTAATCTACCTCAACAAGCATTGGAGAGAGCAGGGTAGAGTGCAGGGTTTTGCCGACACATATTTTCAAGGATGTCTACTCTAACTCTTGCCACTTTCCCTCCGTTCGCAATGATAATAACAATAGTATTTATTGGGTTCTTACCACCTGCCAAGCACACTTCTCAAATCTCTCCACAGTAAACTCAACCTTCATATGGACCTTGTGAGGTAGGTGCCCTTATCTTGATTTTATAAATAAAGGAATAGACAGAGGTAAGTAAAGTAACTTGGCCCCGGTCACCCGGCTAGCATTGGCAGAGCCAGGCTCAGGCCTAGGCAGTCTGACCGTTCAACCTCTGCAGCTTACTGCCCTCCAGCAAGGTCTTCTTCAGGTCCTGCATGAATGGGCTCCTATGAATCTGTGAACCTCTTGCAGAAGAGGAACATTTTATCCCAGTAGAGTGCCTAGTACTGTGCACACACAGCAAAGTTTATTTGAATAGCTCAATAATAAATGGAGGAAAGAAGGGAGGAAGGAAGTGAAGGAGGGAGGAAGGGAGGAAGGGTGGGAGGGAAGGAAGGGAGGAAGGAAGGAAGGAAGGAAGGAAGGAAGGAAGGAAGGAAGGAAGGCAGGGAAGGAAAGTGAAAAAATGGATATAAAAACAGGTGTTCTGAGAGGTCAGAAAAAGAACAGATTGTTTTAGGGTGGGTGGGGGTAGGAAGAAAAGGTTACAACAGGAAGCTGTGAATAATGGTAGAATTTCAATCAGCAGAGATAAAGGAAAGTAAATTTCAAGAAGAAAATTATGTAAATTAAGTCAGAGAAACTGGAAAGCCCAGAGATATATCCAGCGAACAGCATGTGGCCTAATTAGTCATGGCTTAGTCTTGGGCTGCATGAAGGGATACAGGGAGATAAGTCAGGTCAGTTGAGTTGAGATTGCTGAATACTGCAAATGGTAGGATGAAGAAAATATTGGATAAAAAAACGGAAGCCCCTGGCAGAGTCTGAAGGAAGAGGAAGGAGGATGGCAATCTCAGGATCGTGCATTAGGGAAATTAAAATGGCACTAACACATGGGGAATGGTACAGCAGGGACTGTCGGTCTATAGTGAATGGATGCCTTGGGTCTATGAATGAGTGTTAGGGAGTCTATGGATACCTGAAGTGTCCACAGAACTTTGTCTAATTCTACTGAGAATATCCATAGCCTCTCATGACTCTCAAAAACTGTGACCTGCCCCTATCAAATGGACTATCCCAAGGCAGGAGTCCAAAAAGAGACCAACATTCCATATATATGAATATTTTAACATTATAAATCAAGCTAAGAAACTGTTAAAAATATTCTTCATTCTACCTTGGCAAATATAACCTCACAATGATGCAACTGAGAAATATGTGACTAAAAAGTGGAAAAATATTTTTAAATGACTAAATTTAATTACTACTGAGCACATTTTGAGTGTTAATGGCTCATCAATGTTTGATGAATAAGAAAAAAATATATACAATTCATACATTATGGCCCATTTAGTCCATGTGACTTGTTTTTCTCACATTCATTTAACAAACTATTATGTTGTTATAATAAGATTTTACACAGTTCTGTTCTGTTGACATAATAATCTAAATAAAAAATATATAGTAATGTTATTCAAAACTCACTTTCAATTTACTTTTGAAAAAAATACAAATTCTAATAAATGTAAAAGACTCAAAATATCATCTAATAGGTTAACATTATCTATTAAAATTTAAAAAATTAAAATAACAATGAGACCACTACACACCTGTAAGAATGACTAAAATCCAAAGTACTGATGACACCAAAGACTGGCAAGGATGTGGAGCAACAAGAACTCTCGCTCATTGCTGATGGCAATGCAAGATGGCCCAGCCATTTTGAACAAAGGTTTGGCAGTTTCTTACAAAATGAAACTTACTATATGATCCTTGTTATTTACCCAAATGAGTTGAAAACTTATGTTCACACGAAAACCTGCACACAGATTTTTTTGGCAAATTTACTCATGATTGCTAAAACTTGGAAGAAACCAAGATGTCCTTTAGTAGGTGAATGGATAAACAAATTGTGGAACAGCCATACAATGAAATATATTCAATGCAAAAAAGAAATCAGCTATCAAGTCACAAAAAAATATTGGGGAACCTTAAACACATATTGTTAAGTGAAGGATGTCAGTTGGAAAAGGCTACGTACTATATGATTCTGACTATATGACATTCCGGAAAAGACAAAATTATGGGTACAGTAACCCATAGGGAAGATTTTAGGACAGTGAAACTATTCAGCATCATACTGTATATGAGTGGATTACACATTTCTATACTATACTAGTCATTATACATTTGTCAAAACACACTTAGAGAAAAGTCACATGCACAGGCATATACAAATTCAACAGAATGTGCGACACAAAGAGTGACCCCTAATGTAAACTATGGGTTTTAGTTAATAAGAATGTACCAACATTGGCTCATCAATTGTAACAAATGTACCACACTAAAACAAGATGTGATTAAAAGGGGAAACTGATGAATGCAAAGACCAAAATGTTATCCTTTGCTTCATTTGCCATTTGAGAAAATGAAATCTGTAATATTCACTAATATGTTATATCATAAAATAATAATTATTATAAAATGTCTTTTCATACTAAACAAAGATTAAGACATGGAAGTTTTCTCATCTACCCCTTCATGTAGATGGGAGAAGATGAGGGTTGATGTGGGAATTCTCTGTACTTTCTGCTTAATTGTTCTTATAAATCAAAAACTGACCTCCCCAAAAGTTTGTCAGTTAAAGCAACGGCAGAATACAAATTATAACTAATGAACATAAACACTTAAAAATTATTTAAGTAGATCAGAATTTCATTAATTTATTAATTCATGTATTTTGGAGCTATTATTAGATCCATAAGCTTTTAGGATTGTTATCTCTTTCTGATTAATTTACCATATTATCATGAAATGACCTGTTTTATCTCTAGTAATATTTCTAATTTGCTTTTGAATGTACTTTGATGTTAATAGAGCCACTCTAGCCTTTTTTTCTTAATTTGTGTTAACATGCTGTATCTCTTCTCATGACTTTACTTGTGTCTTTATATTTAACAGGTACCTTTTTTGTAGGATCAAAGCCTGGCTCCAAGTAAAGCCCAGGTGATGTCTTGGTGATCTGCAGTGCTGCAGGCAAGTGATAGGACAGCTGAGTCATCATACAGCCTTTAGTAGCACAGGCATCCTTAACATGAAGCACTGGTACCTCCTGAGTTACCACCACATTTATGTTTCAAAGCAATTACATCAAACACAATATTCCAATTCATCAGCACTAAATATGATCATAAATATTCAATAAAATATTTTCTTTAAATTAAACTCATATTTTGGCTTTTTAGTTTTGTGAGCATTTTAGATTGATGACTCATTAATGAAACATTCAGGACAAATGTACAGTTTAAAAGGGAAAATCAGAACAAGGATGATGAGAGATCCTCAAATGCATGTCTGTTATATTCAAATAATAGTATTCAAATGTATGTCAAATAGATTCAAAATAAAAAGAATCACATAGCTAACAAGTGAAATACAAAACACCCAAATGACCATTTCTGCTTTTAGAATAGACTTTCGTGGTTTTGTTTCATCAAAACAATGTTAAATCAATGCTGTTTTTATTATTTTTATTATTATTATTATTTTGAGATGGGTCTCACTCTGTTGTTCAGGCTGGAGTTTGGTGGTGCAATCATGGCTCACCACAGCCTTGACCTCCCCGGGCTCAGGTGATCTCCTCCCACCTCAGCATCCCGAGTAGCTGAGACTACAGGCTTGCACTGTCACACCTGGCTAATTTTTGTTTTTTGTTTTCAGAAACAGGGTCTTGCTATGTTGCCCAAGCTGGCCTCAAACTCCTGGACTCAAGCGATCCACTTGTCTCAGCCTCCCAAAGTGTTAGGATTATAGGCGTAAACCACTGTTCCCAGTCTATTTTAATATTATTAACTTTATGTTTTTAATGTGCAGACTGGTTTGGATTTTATTGGTTTGCATTTTATTGTTTTTTAAAGTATCTATAGCCATAAGGAATTTATAGCTTGTTTATGTTTAAGTAATACTGTGTTTATATTACATTCAAGAAACACTGTGGTAGAAATAATTTGTCAACACTGGGTGCCGTTATTTTTTTTTTTTTTCTTGTAAAGGGAACCACCCATTAAGTTGCAGAGATGCTGTGCCAGGTCTTTGGAAGAAATAGATGTGAATAAATTATGTCCAGCACCCACATTTGCATTGTAATCAGTTATGAATTCCGGTTTGCATGGGGACTTTTGTAAATATTTCTTTGTGACTAGGAATAGAGTTGTGGCAAAAGTTCCTGTTTCATAATTCACCTTTCTTCATCACCAACCTGTAGAAAAATAGGATTTAAAGAAATCAGCTAGAGCAGCCCGCTTTCAACACCCTGAGTGATGCAAGGTCATGTTAGACCCTACCAAAGATTACTCCTCACCCTCGGGGCACAAAAGGAGAGGAGCGAAGGACTGAGAGGAACATTGTCAGCTTCTGCAAGGTCTTCTCAGCAAGATCATCATCCACAGAGGCACATATCTCCAGGAAAGACTGTCCTTTAAACCGGTGAGTTCACTGCTCAGACTTCAACCTGTTTACTCTGTCACTTTTTGTCAATTCATTTTTTTAGAGAAAGAATCGCTCTGTCGCCCAGAATAGAGTGCAGTGACATGATCTTGGCCAACTGCAACCTCCGCCTCCTGGGTTCCAGCAATTCTGCCTCAGACTCCAGAGTAGCTGGGACTACAGGCATGCACCACCACACCCGGTTAATTTTTGTATTTTTAGTAGAGATGGGGTTTTGCTGTGTTGGCCAGGCTGATCTCGAAATCCTGACTTCAAGTGATCTGCCCGCCTTGGCCTCCCAACGTGCTGGGATTACAGGCGTGAACCACTGCACCCAGCCCAATTCATCATTCGAAACATGCTTGTTGGCCAGGTGCAGTGGCTTACACCTTTAATCCCAGAACTTTGGGAGGCCAAGGCAGGTTGGCAGTTCGAGACCATCCTGACCAACATGGAGAAACCCCATTTCTACTAAAAATACAAAATTAGCTGGGCGTGGTGGTGCATGCCTGCAATCCCAGCTACTTGGGAGGCTGAGGCAGGAGAATCACTTGAACCCAGGAGGCAGAGGTTGTGATGAGCCAAGATCACAGCCATTGCATTCCAGCCTGGGCAACAAAAGTGAAACTCAGTCTCAAAAATAATAATAATAAATAGATAAAAAAAAGAAACCACGCTTGTTTTTTTGTGGTGCCAGTATTGTTCTTTCAAATTTTCTTCAGGGTCATGGATGGTTGCTAGCAGGCTGTGGTCCATGAACTCACAGAAACTGTAAGCCATCCGTGAAGAAGGAATGGGTCCATCTGAAGAGTACCAATGGGAAAAGTAAGACAAAGACATGGAGCAGCCACAAGGGGATGAGATGGATGAAGGGGAGGAAGAAGAGAAGAAAATCAGACCTCAGCCCCAAAGTAAGGCTTTTTGGTGTGGAAGTATAGAGTTTCTAAATACATGGCACAAATTCATCTGAATGAGCAGAACATGGCTGTACAAATGTTTAATGTATTTGTGAAAATTATACTTGTTGAAAATGAATTATTCACATTCAAAACCAATATTTCAAGGCTTGTGGCTAAACTATGATCTGTAAAAGCCATGGCTTATGTGTTACATTCTGGCTGTGCTTTTCTGTTTCACTTTTATCTGTTCTACAGACGAAGGCGATGGTGCAAAAAGGAGTTTACCAGAAATGAGTATTGAGTAACAGTCTCATCTTAAAATACTTTTGCAACTTGTTATGCAAAATCACAGTTGCAGAAAAATTGGTTTCCATCAAGAGCTATTAAGTGAATCAACTACACTATCTCTAGATCAGATTTTTTAAAAACCCATTCTCCTTCACAGAGAACTTTTGTTCTATTTGTATACATTAGAGCAACCAATACATATCAAACTTCAGGCCTCTTACAAGTAAATACATCAAAGAAAAGTTTTTACTTAATTGAAATTTGGATTAAAATAAATATTCAATAGTGTCAATTCAGGAATTGTAGGCAGGGACATAATTTAACAAATACCAAAACAATACAATATTTCACCACATGTTTTCTACCCCTATTGGTGTATCATGCTTGGAAAAAGAAATCATCTTAGCAAATAACAAGAAATTTGCTTTTCTATGAGAGTTATCTGTTGCATTCTTTTCTCTTTTTAGTATTTTTTCTAAAAATACTAAATAACAGGATTTTTTAAAATCCTGTTTAATAATAGGATTAAAAAAATCATTTGCTTTGGAAAGTCATTATTTTCAGGGTTTTTTGTTTTTGTTTTTGTTTTTTGAGACAAGGTCTCATTCCACTGCCCAGCCTGGAGTGCAGTGGTGCAATAATGGCTCACTGCAGCCTCGACTTACTGGGCTTAGGTGATTCTCCCACCTCAGCCTTCCAAGTAGCTGGGACTACAGAAACCAGCCATCACACCTGGCTAATTTCTTTGTATTTTTTATAGAAATGGGTGTTTGCCATGTTGCCCAAGCTAGCTTTGAACTTCTGAGCTCAAGCAATCTACCCGCTTTTGCCTCCCAAAGTGCTGGGATTACAGGCAAGAGCCACTGCACCCGGCCTTTGCTCTGGTCTCTAGCATTGTTCTTGAACTGTTAATGGTGAAGAACCTGAATTTTTGTGTGGGATACTAGTATTTGAATCTGAGGTTTTCTGGTTGCTGTTGCCTGGACAGTGGACAGGAGGCTATCAGGTTCAGTCTATTTCTCTCTTTTAAATAGGGTTGAATTGTGCACATCTTATAAATTTGTGATGAGAATTAAATAATATATGACAATGTGAACATAGTGCTTGGCACATTGTAACCAAACAATAGTATTGGTTACCTTTGATATTGGCATCGGCATTATTAGGTTTATATTTTTTAATGATCTGGTGTTTGCTAAAAACTGTACATTTCAAACAAGCTTCAAGGGACAGAAACTGTGTTCTCTGGTATATGAGTAATGATGACTTGTTTGCAGCACTGGGTCTTTTGCAGATTTCATCACATGTCTAAAAGTAATTTAAGATATGCTTATTATATACTGAAATATTTAAAACTTTAACTTATATATTGAAATATTTAAAACTTCATTAACCTGATTTTACTTTGTAAATTCTCATTTATGGGATAAAGAAAATGTGGTATATATACACAGTGGAATCTATTCAGCCATAAAAAGAATGAAACCATGTCATTTGCAGCAAAATGGATGGAACTGAAGATTACTATGTGAAGCACAATAAGCCAGACACAGACAAATTTCACAAATTCTTACTCATGGGAGCTTAAAAGTTATTTCATCAAGATAGAGAGTAGAATGGTAGATACCAGATGCTGGGAAGGTTGTGTGAGTGGAAAGGCAATGAAGAGTGTCTGGTCAAAGGGTACTAGAAACACAGTTGGATAAAAGAAGTAGGTTCTAATGTTCTATAGCAGTTCTGCTATTCTGTTCTTGCTAACTGTATGCTACAGTTAGCAACAATGTAGTGTATATTCCAAATTTGCTAAAATAGGGAACTTGAAATGTTCCCAACATGTGGAAATGATAAATACTCAAGGTGAGGGATACCCCAAATACCTGGATTTGATTCTTACACATTCTACGCATGCAACAAAATATCATGTGTATCCCATAAATATGTAAAATATTATGTACCAATTTAAAACACAAAAATTTCTCATTTATATGTTTCCATAAATTACATTTTATATAGAGAAGCTATATGCAAAAAGATTTGCCTGTGAATCTGGTAATATATTTCTAGTCTGCATGTACTGGAGAACAATTTATGTGACATACAGTCTGGTTTCTTCATAAAGCTAACAAGTGGATTGAAGTAATGATATAATATCACTAGGGAACATTTCTGTCAGGATTGTAGTTATAAAATTTTCAGAGATGGGATTTGGAGACTATGCTTTTGCTACTAATTAAGGATACTGTATTAATTAATGTCCCAAAGGGAAATGGATGGCATATTCAAATTAGGATAATTCAAGCATAGGTTTTAAATAAGTGGTCTATTATAAAGATATGGACAGGGTGGAGGGCAGCTGTGACTGAGAATCACGAGTAGGGAAAGGTATCTGAAACCAGGAAGGGAGAGAGAGACATGTAGAGGAGCTCACCTTAGAGAAACTGGGACATTTTTTTGAGGGACATATACATAATTCTATTTGGAATACATTTCCTGCTCGTTCCCTGCCCCTGCCCTCCTGCCAGAGCTTTCCTACTGGCAGGAAACCTATGGGGCACAGGCAGCTGTCAGAATAATCCATTCAGATCAGACTCCAAAGTCAGAGAACAGGTGGGAGGGAGGTGGAAAGTGGATCTGGAGGGGCAAAAGGAAATCTTTGCACACACGCTGATGCTATATAAATCTAGAATTTGTTCTCATTATTAAATTCACTGATGGTAACAGGTGTTTACAAATCAGAGTGGTAATTTTAAAAACATGCATTAGACAAGATCCTTATAAGAATTAAATTTTAAGCTATTTTTTAAATAATGGGGAAAAGACCCTAGCTTAAAATCTATGCTCTGTAAGAAAAAACATCTTTTCTAACCACCAACATATGAGAGCTAGAGAGATATTCCTAGGTCTTGTTATGTTTGGGTACCTCCCTCTAATAGGCTACATCAGGGCCCTCATCTCAGTGCTTACTTTGGCCAGTCATTAACTCATCTTTCAACAAATATTTATTGAGTGTTTTTAATGTGCTAGGTATTCTGTTAGGCTTTAGGTAAAAAGGAGTAAGTGAAATAGACATAATTCCTGCCTTCTTGAAACTTAGTAGGTGAGTTGAATGATATAGACAAAGCTTAAACCAGTTTTGTAAGTCTGCATTCATAGATGTAAAAAGAGCAACAGAAACATGACCACGGAGTATTCAAATACAATATTTAATCATGAAAATTAGAGAGTTCACAGAGCAGCCATTGGGGTACAAAGAAGCCACAGACTTTTTAGTAGCATATTTTCTCTCTCCTGAAAAAAAGATCTTAAATTTAAAGCTGGCCATTTCTGGAAAAGCTTATCCAAATGTTATTTGTAAGATGAGGCAGAGGTGCTACCAGAATCTAGAAAGTGCTGTTCAATATAGAAGCCAAATATTAATAACTGCCTGCAATAATGGAAATGTTCCATTCTGCATTTTCCAAAATAGTAGACACTAGTTATGGTGGCTATGAAGTACTTGAAATGTTGCTAATGTGGCTGAGGAACTGAATTTTACATTTTATTTAATTTTAATTAATTGAGATTGAATTAGCCACATGTGGCTAAAGTACAGTGAAAATCTAGAACAAAACATTCTAGCAGAGACTTGCTGAGCACAAGTTGCTTGATTTAACCTCATTTCCCTTTTTGACAGCATTAACAGCAGGGTCAATAATTTACTCAGACAATATCATGTGTCTTTCAGAGCATGAAATAGAAATCAAAGATAGCCTAAGAAAAATAAGTGTTGTCAAGGAGGTGGAGACATTGGAACTCTTTTGCAAATATAAATGTAAAATGGCACAGCTGTTGTGGAAAATGGTGTGATAAATTTATAAAAAATTAAACGTAGAATTACCATATGACCCAGCAATTCCATTTCTGGTTATACCCCCCCCCCCAAAAAAAAATGAAAGCAGAGACACAAAGAGATATTTGTACACTTATGTGCATAGCAGCATTAATTACAATAGTCACAGGGTGAACGTAACCAAAGTGTCCATTGACAGGTGAATGGATAAACAAAATCTGGTCTATACATACAATGAGATATTACTCGACCTTGAAAAGGAAGGAAATTGTGACACATGCTACATACAGCATGGAGAAATATGAAAGACATAATGCCAAGTGAAATATGCCAGTCACAGAAGGAGAAATATCGTATGATTCCACTTATCTGAGGTACTTAGAGCAGTCAAATTCATTGAGGCAGAAAGTAAAATGGTTGAATCTAGCAATTTCATTACTGGGTATATATCCAAAGGAAATGAAATCAGTGTGATGAGATTTCTGCATGTCCATGGTCATTGCAGCATTTCACAGTAGCCAAGATACAGAATAAATATAAGGGTTCAATAGTGGCTGAATGGATAAAGAGATGTGGTATATATACACAATGGGGTACTTTCAGCCTTATAAAAGAAGGAAATCTTGTCTTTGTGACAACAGGAATGAACCTGGAGGACATTATGTTAAGCAAAATAAACCAGACACAGAAAAACAAATACCACATTACGACACTTATGTGTGGAATCTAAAAACGCTGAACTCATAGAAGTAGAAGGAGAATGGTGGTTATCAAAGACTGAGTTAGAGAGATGTTAGTAAAGAAAAAAAAAGTAGAATGGTGGTTGCTAAAGGTGAGTGGAGGAGAGACCAGGGAGTTAGTGTTTAATGGGTGCAAAGTTTTAGTTGGGAGGATAAAAACGTTCGGGATGATGGTGATGGTTACACCACAGTGTGAGTGTATCTGTATTTAATGCCACTGTACACTTTACACTGTACACTCTATGTTGTAAACATTTTATCACAACAATACAAGAAGTTTAGACACGTTCTCTGTTGTCAAAGAGTTATCAAACTAGTATGAAAAAGAGAAATGGTAGCTGGTGGTTATTACATGGTCATTACATGGTGCAGGGATTTGGAATGACCGTTTGACTGACGTCCATGGAGGAGTTGCACCTCAGAAGGATGGCTGCCACAGAGGACCTTCCAACCCTGGCATTCAGTGGTTTTATGAGCTCTGTAAATTAGGAATGACAGTAGCATGCAGGATGATGGCCGCGGCTGACAGATCTCCATGCAACAGCCACACACCCCCTCCCAGTGCCTGGCTCTGCTTTATCTCAGCCTCACCCTAAGGATCTTATCAGCCATCATCTCTGAAAAACTCCAGACTGGAGGGGAGAGCCAAAGGTCTCCAGAGAAATTTATAAAACAAGAATAACCTAGGGATTCAGCCGGGTGTGGGCAGATCAATTGTGGAAGGGAATTCAGATTGGTCCTGCTCTAAACCCTGTCATCAACATCTGCATCCCGTCAAAATCCCAGTCTCAAACATCTCACTCCGATATCCATCTTGCTTTTGTTTTTAATTTTTAATTTTTTTGAAATGGAGTCTCGTTCTATGGCCCAGACTGCAGTGCAGTGGTGCAATCTTGGCTCACTGCAAACTTCACCTCCTGGGTTCAAGCGATTCTCCTGCCTCAGCCTCCCAAGTAGCTGGGATTACAGGCACCTGCCACCACACCCAGTGAATTTTTGTATTTTTAGTGGAGACAGGTTTTTTGCCATGTTGGTCAGATTGGTCTTAAATGCCTGACCTCAGGTGATCCACCCACCTTGGCCTCCCAAAGTTCTGGGATTACAGGCATGAGCCACCTCACCTGGTCCCAACTATTTTGCAGTATTTTTCCACTGAATCTCTCTAACCCCTAACTGTGACCATTTCTTGATCCCCTGGAAATTCCAATCCATTGGCCCCCTAACACCTTTTCTCTTCTCCTCAACACAGTCATTCACGTCCTCTCTTCTCCCCCCGCCTGGCTTAGATGCCATGGTCGTTCACTGTCATCATTCTCTTGCATAAACCCCCAACCCCCTTGTTGTTCTCTCCTCCTTCATATTTACCTGGCAACTCCATACTTTGCTTACATCTAACCTTCTGCCTAGTTTTATCTGTACCCAAGTAGGTAAATGAAGCTGGCAAGAACACACAGCTACACCTACTAGCCTCGCTTTATATTCATGAGCTCTGACCTCAAATGGGCTCTTCCTGCTCCCCAACAACCCAGCTGTATTTTCCAAGTCTGTTGACTTTCTCACTGTTCTAGATGACTTCATATTTCTCCTCTCTCCCCAAACTTCCTCCATACTCCTCACTCTTAGCAGACGACCTTGCTTTGTATTTCATCGATAAAATATCTTATTCCTTCCACATTTACCAGCATCTCTGCCATACTTTCCGAGTAGCTAAGACAACAGGCATGCACCATCAAACCCAGCTTATTCTTTGATTTTCTGTAAAGATGAGATCTCCCTATGTTGCCCAGGTTGGTCTCCAACTCCCAGGCTCAAGTGATCCTCCTACCTTGGCCTCCCAAAGTGCTGGGTTTACAGGGGCAAGCTACCATGCTCAGCTATTAACATTTGAATCCATGAGGAAGACTGCCTGAAAAAGTAAATTGTGGTTGGGGAGGGAGGGGAAGATTGCCGGGGATTAAGAGTGGCGTTTGGACACCTTCAGTTTGGAGTTGTTCTCTCCTGTTACCGGGGTGAACTCTTTCTTCTATTTAACCCCAAATTTCCATTTGTGCATTGAATCGCACACCTGCTCATCTATGTACTCAAGAACATTGCTCCAGCACATAACCCATTTCTCTCCCGTATCATCCCTCTTACCTTTCCGTTTGGGTCATACCTGTGAGCTACAAACATGTGTAGCTTCTACTTTAAAAAAAAAACTGCTTTGACTATATGGTTCCTTCCAGGTTCTATTCCATTGCTTTGTCTTCATCTGCCATTTTTATTCTTTCTGGGGTCACCCCAAACAGGCTTTGGTCATCCCACCACTAAAACTCTTCTTACCAAGTTCACCATTGACCTCTCTGACCTCACCACAAGCCCATTGCTCAGTTTTCAGTCCTAATTTTACACATTGCATTTGACAGTTAATCATTCTTTCTTGCAACATTCTTTTCATTTGACTTCTGGAACATGTTCTCCCTTGGTTTATCTATCTCAGAAATCAGACCTTCTCAATCTCTTTTTTTTATTCTTTATCTTCTTAACCTCTGAACTTTGGAGCACACCAGGACTCAGACTTCAGATATCCCCATTCTGTCTGCACACCATCTATATGCTAAAGACCTCCAGATATATACCACCATCCCAGACTCACCTAACCAACTGCCTTCGTGACAGCTTGACAACTCCAAACTGAAGGAGTCCAAAATGCTACTCTTAATCCCCAGCAATCTTCCCCTTTCCCCCCCATCCACAATTTGCTTTTTCAGGAAGTCTTTCCCATGGATTCAAAGGTTAATCTCAGCTGAGCATGGTAGCTGACGCCTGTTAACCCAGAACTTTGGGAGGCCAAGGTGGGAGGATCACTTGAGCCGAGTGTGGTAGTGCCTGCCTGTAGTCCAAGCTCCTCAGGGGGCTGAGGCAGGAGGATCACTTGAGCAGGGGAGGTCAAGGTTGCAGGGAGCCATAATCATGCCACTGCATTGCAGCCTGGGCAACAGAATGAGACCCTGCCTCAAAAAAAAAAAATTAAAAATGTTATCAGCAAGCACTCTCATAGACACACCCCGAATAATGTTTTACCAAATAAAATTTGACACATCAAATTAACCATCACAGCTTCCTAACTCGTTGGCCTGTTTTAATCTTTGTCCTTTAATCTATCCTCAAAAAAATGGTGGATTAAAAAAACAACCAGCCACATCATTTAGCTTCTCTGCTAAACATTCTTCAGTCTTCCTATCTCAATTAATGTAAAAAAAATTTTTTTGAGACAGAGTCTCAGTCTGTCACCAGACTGGAGTGCAGTGGTGCGCTCTTGGCTCGCTGCAACCTCTGCCTCCCAAGTTTAAGTGACTCTCCTGCCTCAGCCTCCTGAGTAGCTGGGATTATAGGCATGCACCACCACACCCAGTGAATGTTTGTATTTTTAGTAGAGACGGGGTTTCAGTATGTTGGCCAGGCTGGTCTCGAACTCCTGACCTTGTGATCTGCCGACTTCAGTCTCCCAAAGTGCTGGGATTACAGGCGTGAGCCACTGTGCCCAGGATTCGATGTAAAATTTAAAGACTATCATGACTACCAATGCCGTACATGCTCTATTCCCCACTCCTAGCCCAGCCGCCATCACTCTTACTGAACTCTGTTTTGCCCGCCCTGATATTTCTCCCAGAAGCCAAGCATGCTCCTGCCTCGGGGCCTTTACATCCACTGATCCCTAAGCTTGAAATGATCTTAATCCCAATGGCTGCATTTGCAATGTACATATTTTTAAAAACACCTCATCCCTCTTATCTTACTCTCTTTTATAATAAACTGTATTTTTTTTCTTTTTCTTTTCTTTTCTTTTTTTCTTTTTTTTTTTTTTGTTTTTTTTGTTTTTATTTTGAGATGGAGAGTCTTGCTCTGTTGTCCAGGCTGGAGTGCAGTAGCACGATCTCGGCTCACTGCAACCTCTGCCTCCCGGGTTCAAGTAATTCTCTGCCTCGGCCTTTTGAGTAGCTGGGATTACAGGCATCCATTACCACGCCTAGGTAATTTTTTTGTATTTTCAGTAGAGATGGGTTTCACCATATTGGCCAGGCTGGTCTTGAACTCCTGACCTCGTGATCCACTCGCCTCGGCCTCTCAAAGTGCTGGGATTACAGGCGTGAGCCACCTTGCCCAGCAAATAAACTGCATCTTTTAGAACAGTTTTAGATTTACAAAAAAATTGCAAAGGTAGTACAGAATTGCCGTAAATTCCATTTCAGATTTTTCTATGATTAGCATCTTACATTACATTCCTCACAACTAATTAATCAACCTTGATTCTTATTACTAATGAAAGTCCTTACTTTATTTAGATTTCCTTAGCTTTTCCCCAAGTCCTTTTTCTGTCCCAGAATCCCATCCAGGATGCCACATGACATTTAGTTTTCACATCCTCCTTAGCTTCTTCTAGGCTGCGGCGGTTTTTCAGACTTCCCTTATTTTTATTTTTAATTTTTGTAGAGACAGCGTCTCGCTATGTTGGCCAGGCCAGGTCTTGAACTCCTGGCCTTAAGCAATCCTCTCGCTTCAGCCTCCCACAGTGCTGGGATTACAGGTGTGAACCACCATGTCTGGACTGTACTTTCCTTACTTTTGATAACCTGACAACTTCGAGGAATATGGTCAGGTATTTTGCAGGATGTCCCGCTATTGAAATTTGTTTGGTATTTTTCTCACTATGAGACAGTGGTTATGGGTTTTGGGGAGGAAGATCACAGAGGTAATAGGCCACATTCATCACATTGTATTAACTACATGTCATCAATATAATTCATGATTGTTGACGTTGACTTGGAACATCTGGCTGGTGTAGTGTCTGTCAGCTTTCTCCATTGTAAAGCTACTCTTCTCCTCTTTCCATATTGTACTATTTTGGAGGAAGTCGCTGTGCACAGCCTAGGGTAGATGATCTACATAAATTATTTGGAATTATTCTGTGTGGGAGATTTGTCTCCTCTCTGCTTTTTATTTATTTATTCAATTATTTCTTTATATCCGTGTAGACTCATGGATATTTTTTACTTTGGCTTTTAATCCAATAAGACTTTGTTTAGTTTACTTCGTTGCTCAAATGGTTCCATCTTTGGCAACTGGGAGCTCTTTCAGGTAGTTCCTGTGTTTAAACATTCTCCCATCAAGGCAGAATTCGTTTTTTATTTTTATTTTTCCTTCTCATTCTTTTGCCCAGGCTGAGGCGCAGTGGCAGGATCTAGGCTCACTGCATCCTTGACCTCCTGGGCTCAAGTCATCCTCCCACCTTAGCCTCGCGAGTAGCTGGGACCACAGAGGCACGCCACCACGCTCAGCTAATTTTTGTATTTTTTGTAGAGATGGGTTTTCACCATATTGTTCAGACTGGTCTCGAACTCCTGGGCTCAAGTGATCCTCCCATCTCAGCCTCCCAAAATGCTAGGATTACGGGCGTGAGCCACCGCGCCCGGCCCAATTTCCTTTTTTGAATATCACTTATTTACTTTTCAGCCTCAGCTCTGTTTTTCAAGGTGCTTACCACCACCTGGCACAATCCACACTTTCTGTTTACCTCTCCCCATTAAAGTGCCGGGACCTGGAGGCGGGGGAAGGGTCTTGGCAGTATTTTTGAGAGTGGTGGTATCCTGGGCACACAAGGGGACGCTCAGTTGATATCCAGGGAATGATGAGCCCGGCGGGTTCTGAGGCCGATTGGAGAGGGGTTGGCCGCAGGGTTCTGGGAAGGCGGTGCTCGGCCGCTGTGTGACCTCAGGCTCCTTGCCCGCCTCCTGGAGGGTCCAGCAGGTGCAGGACCTGCCGCAGCCTCGGCAGCCACGCCCACGCTCAGAGACCGCTTCCACTGTCCTCGCCGCGGAAACGCACCGGACGGCAAATGTCATCAGCGCAGCGGGGATTCCCTGGGAAAGTCCACCGCGCTCCCGGCCCTGAGAACCAGAGGATGAGCGGAGGAAGTGCCTCTGGCTGCAAACTTCCCACTCCCCGCGCGGGTCCGCTCCGCCCGCGGGAACTCCCCGAGGCGCATGGGAGGTGCTGGAGCGCGTTCCCGAGCGCAGGGACTCCGGGCGGGGCGGGAACCTGCGCTCTGCGAGCCGCCGCGCCCCGGCGCTGTCATCCCGGGGCGGGGCCATGTCCCCAGCTGTGGTCTCTTACTAAGCAGCGAGGGCAGAGCCGGCGGCGCCCAGATGCGGCCGCGGCGGCGCGGAGCTCGGGCTGCAGTGAAGGAGCCCAACCTCGGCCGCAGGGGGCGCGGGAGCCGCCAAGAGTCGCGCAACAGGTTTTCTTCCCCAACGCGGCGCCCACGGGGGACGAGCGCCAGGCCGGGAGAGGGGCTTCTCGGTTCGAACTCTCGCTCCGGGTACTGGTTTGTTTTTCTCTCCCTGAGCCCCCCATTTCTCTTCCTATTCCAGGTGCGCGGAGAGTGCGGGGAGGTGGGCGGGCCGGGGCGGGGACAGTGTCTGGGCTCCGCATCCGCCGCGGGGCCTCAGTGGGTTTTGGTGCAGGGCCTCACGCCGCCTCTGGGCACCTTCGAGAACACAGCATTGGATTTCTCATATAAAGCGGAATGATTTTTTTTTTTTTTGAATTATTTTTAATTTCAGAGGCCAAGGGACTGAGGATTTAGCGCTTCATAGGAATTATTTTAGGGATACCCGTTGGTAGGCTGCCTTTATAAAGCGTCCACCCAAGACTACTTTTAAGTTGAAAGGCTGAAGTGTTTCTTTGTTATCACCTCTTCGTTTCCTATTAGGGTGACTGTGTCAAAAACACCAGAATGGGTACTTCTTGACTTGAACTTGACACTGTCACCCAGAAGCCGGAGAAATTGATAGAGCCTTGGAGCAGTCCCTTCGAAGCCCACATAAGACTTTGTTTTAGAAAAATGGAGAGGAGAGGTAGTGGCAATCCTGCGAGAACCACGCTGTCCGAGAGGGAATTCTGCCTTTTTCTAGACTCCGCTGACACCAGCTGAGATCTGTATTACTTCCTGTGGTTCTCACGCACTTGTTTCAGCCGTTTCTCAGCAAAGGGAGGAGTTGTTATTTACGGGTATCCAAAAATGAGTCACACGGCTGCTCTCTTAATTGTGAGACTTTGTTAATGAACTTTTGAAAAGCGAGGCTTGCTCTGTCTGTATTTAAAATGAGGTTCTAGATGTGAAATGCCTGCCCTGCTAACCTGGGGCAGTGGTATGGTAAGTGACGATTAAGTTTTCAGTTTCCTAAGGCGCCTGATGTTACAACATGCCAGTAAAGGTCACTGGGCTGATCTAAGATAACCATTAAAATCATGTGCTTTGCCGCAGAAGCCCAAGGGAAAATTAATTTCAGTATCTAGTGACCATTTTGCTATCATTTTCACTGCGTGGTAGAAATGTATCATTTAATGTGGTGACTGTAACTAACTCTCTAAAATCAAAATATTTCTGACAGTTTGTATCTACTAAATTGATGCTAAAACCACATGACGATTTTTGAAGCGGGTAGGTCCCAGCAGGAGCAGAGAAATTTAAAAGTTGAAACTCACAGGTGCCATTGTAGTGGGCAGCAGCGCTTAGGCAGGGTCTGCACACGCTCTCAACATGATAGAGAAGGGAGAACCATCTCTACTGGAGCTGAGTTGAGCTGAGTTCAGCCCCAAACAACAGTTACCAGGCACCTTCTCTGTGCCAGCCTCTTCTCTGAACCTTGCTTGTACAACCAGGAATAAAAGGATCCTGCTGACAACCTGCTAGGGTAAATCTACACCCAGAGGGAAGTTTCTGTCCCAATATAACTCAGTAAGCTGGGTCCCAGTGATTTAAAAATTAAACAACCAGTTATCACCCCTAGATAATTACAGCCACCTTTAGTTAATAGTGTGACTTTTAGGAAATAGTGTGACTAAATAATAGTTTATTTAAATACGCTGGAAAATCCATTATAATGAGATAGGTGCTAGGGTACATCTATGCCCAGAGTGAAGTTTCCGTGCCAATGTGACTGATGTTTCTGCAGATCTGGGATTTGGAATGGACTGGGTCATGGCTGGAAAAGCGAGGAAGCTTTTGAGTTTACTCATTTACTTGTCTTTGTAGGCAGCCTATTCTTCATTTGATACATGATTTAAAAATATATGAATTAGAAAGGTATGGTTTTTAAAGCACTTGAATGAACCATATTTCATATTATTTAATAACCATGTAAAACTGAACTCAGCTGATTATCACCCCTGGACAATTGCAGTCACCTTTAGTTAATAGCATGACTTTTAGGAAATAGTATGACTAATGAATAGGTTGTTTTGTTTTGTTTTGAGACAGAGCCTCACTCTGTTGCCCAGGCTGGAGTGCAGTGGCGCAATCTTGGCTCGCTGGAATCTCCACCTCCTGCCTTCAAGCAATTCTCATGCTTCAGCTTCCCAAGTAGCTGGGACTATAGGCACCCACCACAACACCCGGCTAGTTTTTGTATTTTTAGTAGAGTCAAGGTTTTGCCCTGTTGGCCCAGCTGGTCTCAAACTCCTGACCACAGGTGAGCTGCTCACCTTGACCTCCCAAAGCACTGGGATTGCAGGTGTGAGCCACGATGCCCTGCCTAATAGTTTATAAACTTATAACACTATATTGAGGCAAGTTTTTGATCATTGTTTTTGTAGTTCAAATCAATGTTTTTAGCACATTATAACCATATGAGCCCAAATGAATAAATCTACTGTATCACAGTTTACTGTTGCAATTGAAATCTGCTGAGATGCTTTTAGACTTGATGCCCATGTATCAAGGTTCCCAAGTTTCCCCAGTTTGCTAAGATACCCAACTAGTAAAGGCAACCATGCTAAATTTGAGACAAATTTACCTTAATTTCCAAACTTTATTCCTCCTTCAAGACCCCTAAGGTTACTTTTCCTATGAGGAAGACAGAGTGGAGTATATTATTCAGCATTGTACTCCCTGAATTTGGCCCAGGCTTGACTCATGATAAGTGTAAGAAAGTGATGAATTTATTGATTTCATCCATAAATTTTATTGAAGTTTTATTTCATCATTTATTGATGAAATATGAACCTTCATGTAGGAGGATGAATTGTCAGGCAGATGAAAGGTTAGGTGGCCCAGCAGAAGGAAAAGCACACATAGAGAAGTGAAACAGCACTGGACAGTCGGGAAACTCCAGCCTGTTTAGTGACAGCACAGAGCAAGGGCTGGGGAGACAGGAAGGGCCAGATCACAAAGGCCAATGAGCTATGTGGGACCTGAGGGTTTATAGTACTGAGTACTGAGGCCTTTGAACAAGTGAATGATACTGTCAGGTATGTGTTTGAAAAAACAATAGCAAAACTTAGAATTTTATAAATCTTAGATTAGAGGAGAGTGACATTGACCTTAGAGAGACACAGCGGAGACTACTGTAATATTGGAGATGGGACATGAAAGAAAGCCTGAATCAGGCAGTGACAGTGCAGACTGGAAGAGAGGGAAGGAGCTGGTAGACGTTTAATAGGTGGAACCCAGTCGGGTGTGTATTTAGAAGTGGGCAGTGAGGAGGTGGGAGGAGTTAAGATGACTCCCACATTTCTAACTAATGACTAGGATAAGAATATCCTCCTCAGTGGAAAATAGGTTTGGGCTAAAGAATGGCGAGAAGCTCACACCATACTTGGCACATAATCAGTGCTCATTAAGATTTTTCAAAGGAATGCTAGTCATGGCTAAAATGTATCGCATGCTTATTATGGGCCAGGTACTATCCTACGCTCACTATGTGCATTAAGCCTTTTACTCCTCAGTACAATCCTGTGAGGTAGGTACTCAAATTAACTGCTTTGACTGGAGAAGAAAGTGCAGTGTTAGTAATTGACAGAGCCAGAAATGGATCCCAAACACTTGGTTCCAGAGCTTGCATTCTGAAGCACTCTGCTGTGGTGTGCTGTCTTGATGAATGAATCAATAAGGTTTTGGACATTCTGGTAAACTCAGGTTGAAGTCACTCTCCTGCCTGTGACAATTCTTCCTTATCCAAGAATGTCCTTGATGCATACAATGGGCCCTCAGTGCCCCTAATGTGCTACATGACATCCCACCCCCCACCACCTTCACTCCAAGAAATACCTGATTCATCTAGGAAGAAAGCTGGAATAATCAAACACTTTTTTATCCTAGGAGTTTAAACATTTTAATGGAGACTCACAGTGTCTGTAGGTTCCAAGTGCTTCAGTCATTGTGTCTGCAGAGCTGCCTTGGTTACCATCCTTCCTAAACACTGAATATTCAGCTTTTCATATTTCTCAGATGCACTCAATGTTTTGTCGCTAAGATCTGCCATAGAAGCAGAGAGGCTGGGAGGCGTTAATCTACTGAGCAGGGTCCAGTGGTGGAAAAATCACTAAAAAATGCAGGCAGGTACATAACAACTCCAGATTTTACATTCCTAACTTGTGATGTGCCTTCTGAATCCTGTTTTGTTCTAGTTTACCCTGAAGATGTGCCTTACTTACTCTAACTTCCAGAATCTTATTAAGTGAGCCTGGCCCTGCTGTGTCTCCTGTCCTCTTGACTTTAGCTTGGCAAAATAATTCAGGTATCTTGCATTCAGAGCTTGCTTTCTATATGGGGCACCTGGGTAGATTTCTTTGGTCTCAACAGCGGTATTTTGACCAACAACCCTGTCCACTGCTCCCCACTGACCCCCAAAAATGATCCCAACTCTTAACTGTTTTCATTGGATTGAAAACCTACACTGACTTGGATTAATATCCTGATTTTTGTTCAACAATCAGGGACTAAGAATTGATCTAGGAAGAAACCTGGAATAATCAGACCTTTTCTCCTGGGAATTTACATTTTAATGGAGACATTCAGAGGTTCCCAGAGCTTAAGCCATTGTGTCCACAAAGCTGCCACTGTCATCTTTTCCTCAGAGACCTCTACTTTGGGCCATGTAAGGTTTAAAACGCCCAATGAATGTTATACCCAAACTGAGTCAGCAAACTCACTTATTGAAGCTTTAAAATGTTCAAATGTCCATTTTGGAAGGCTGAGGCAGGAGGCCTGCTTGAGCCTGGGGGCGGTGGCAGGGGTGGGGAGAATGTTCAAATGTCTAAAACTTGGTTTTAAAATATTTTATCCACACATGAATTAAATGTTTTGCTCAGCATTTCTTCAGATTGATTGGGAAATCAGCATATTTATAGTTGCCCATGAGATGAGAGTGACGTGAAGCCTTGCAGGGTGATAGAGCCCACATGTCTACCCCTTGGTCTGAGCTTTTAGGTGACTGCCTATAGTTCATTCATTGCTCAGATCATAAGAAAGGGAAGGGTTTGGCTAATATTTCATGTGGATTTGTCTTGCCTGTCCGATTTGGCTGTGGTTTCCCTGAGAGCAGAGAATAGCTACAGCTAGGGGCTCTGATATGCCATCTCTAAGGCTCCTCCCAGTTCTAACAACCATTCTGTGACTTTTACTAATAATGAAACCATCTATCAGAGTAAGTCATTTGTTGGCCCCTCCTTCTGAGTTTATGGATGCCAGATATTATTTGTGTATTTCATTCTACTTCTTTGTAAGGCTCAGTAATTTGGTAATTTTTAGAATGATTTAGAGTTTTAGAATTGGTAATTTTCAGTTACCCTTCTTGAGCTAATTACATGCGTTTTGAAATTTAATTTGTGTTCTTTTCTTTCTTTTCAGTGGACAGGACATCAAAATAATCCAGAAAATACTATGTCTTCTAGAAAAGTATTTTCCCTTTTGTATGCTTGTTTTATTTGTTTCCCTGTTCAAAGATGTAAAGAGATATTCCACTACTCCTTGCATAGCTTACTGGGTAATAATATCAATTTCACCTTTTCATAATAGTGGAAATTGCTCGTTTTTGTCTTTATATGGAAACGGTAAACTAATAGTTCTGTCTTGGGTTTCAGTTTCAGGACTGCAGTAATGTGCCTCTCTTTTCATGGTTGTTTTTCCAATTTTCTATTGTCTACTTAGTTATGTTGATTAGTGACCCAAATCTGTTGATCTGAGAAAAGTAGGACGCGTGTCTTAGCTAAATTCTGTAATAATGCTACATTTCCCACCTCCGCCTCCCCCCTTCCTTGATTACTTCATGGTAAACCAACATATGATGATGTTTAGCTGATAACATTATTTAGCTGTTTATTGTTTATGAAGTACTGTCATATATGTTATATATATTAATTCTCATAACAGCCAGAGGAATGGAAATAATCAGGATTGTTGTTGCCATTGCCATTATCCACATTTTATAGATAAGGAGGGAAATACTTGGAGAGATTAAGCGACCACCCAGGATTGCCTGAGGTTAAGGGCAGAGGCCTGCTACCTTATGCTGTCAGGACTTGACCGAAAGGGGCAAGTTCAGTGTCTCAAGTCAAGTTCCCAGGAAACAGACCCGGAGACTCTAAAATTTACATACAGAAGGTTTTTACTGGGACAACACACAGTAGGAGAGAGGGAAGCAAGATTTCACAGAGGGAGAAACTGAACTGTGGGGTGTACACAACAGCGGCCTCCACAGTGAGGAACTTAGAAGCTGGGATTCTTCTTGTTCAGAATTGTTCTACCTCCTGAGGCAAGAGGCTCAGCATTCACACTCAAATCAACTAATCATTGGATGCAGCAACCTTTAGTCTAGAGCAATTTCTGGGACTGGGGACCTTCAGCAGCCAACCTCCCTAGTACCTGGGAGACCAAAAGGGGATGTGGATACCACATCACTTACTGCACTTCTGTCCAAGAGAGCATTCTCCTCTGTAGTGGCCTTGCTTGTGTCTGTCTGGCCGAGACCATCACCATGCAGAGTGGAGCCCAGAAAGTTGTCGTTTTTGCCCAAGGTCCTTAAGGATTTTAGAATAGCTGACCAGAGAGCAAGAAGACAAAGTAGACTTAATCCTAGGAAGATTAGGAGCAGAAGAGCCAGGGAGAGTAGGCAGTGACGAGGGCAGTAGCGGTGTCTAACAAAGAAGGCTAAACTCTGGTACCCATGGTACCAAACAAGCATGGCTGTCCAGACCCAGAACAAACGCATAACACACGCTGGTCCTTGCTGTAATTCTAGGCTTTAGCATTGTTAAATGTTCAATTTTGTGATATTAGGGTTCCTCTCTCTCTCTCACTCTCTCTTTTAAGCCCTTGAAAAGTCCTCAAACCAGTCCAGAGAATCTCTGTGTGTAGTCTGTAGAGTATAACCTTGAGAATTACCAAGGATAATTCAGTACAAAAACCAAGGAAAAAAAATAAGAGAGACATAAAAGTCCAGGGCCCTGTCCTAGATCCACTGGAACAGAATCTAGGGGTGGAACTAATGAATTGACATTTTCAACACATTTTCCTTGGATGATTTCGATACATGCTATAGTTTGAGAACCATCGCCCTAAACTCATGCCTTTCATGGTGGCCAATTATATTGGGATTTTTCAGATTATCCAGAAGTCATGGGAACCATGGGGCAGCAGAGAAGCACTGGAGCCTTAGTTCCAGCAGGCCTGGTATAGTGAGAATCATCCCTTGTTTTCCATTTAAATTCCTGATGTGGCCAACAGACAGCACAGCCCAAATTCCTTTGCTGGCTTCTGACCAAGATTGCAAGAGGGAGAGAAGTGTCTCTGGCTTGGCCTTATGCTATCTTAGATAGCAAAGTAAGAGATGCCAGATTTTTTGAATAGTTGCAGATGAGGGAGGGGAATCAGTGAACTTAGAGGAATCGGTCAACTTTCTAGGAGAGTCAGAAGGTTTCAGGAAATCTTATGCCAGAGAAAGCTTTGAGGTGCTATCTTAAAACTTTAATGACCATCTAATAGGATCAGAGATAACTTTCAGGGGAATTTTTTTGTTTGTTTGTTTTTGTTTTTGTTTTTGTTTTGAGATAGTCTCACTCTGTTACCCAGGCTGGAGTGCAGTGGCATGATCTTGGCTCACTGCAACCTCTGCCTCCCGAGGTCAAGCAGTTCTCCTGCCTCAGCCTCCCAAGTAGCTGAGATTACAGGCACGTGTCACCATGGCCGGCTATATTTTTAGTAAAGATGGGGTTTCACGATATTGGTCAGGCTGGTCTCGAACTTCTGACCTCAGGTGGTCCGCCCGCCTTGGCCTCCAAAAGTGCTGGGATTACAGGCATGAGCCATCGTTCCTGGCCAGGAATGTTAAGCAATCATAAATGTAGGATAACATATTATCTGATTTACTGACATCAGCAATAATTTTTCTTCAAAGGGAAAAGTACTTTTAAGCCTACCAATTTTGAATCAGGTCATTGCAGTCTATAAGAGTCACCTAAAGAATAATCAAACTTCTAGCACACTTTGATGTGTCTTATTTACTCCTAGAACACCACACTGATGCGGTTCCTACACTTTCCGTAGTTCCCTTCTCCCTACTCAGCTAACTCCTGTTAAACCATTTAGGATCAGCTCAGACACCACCTGCCCTCCTCTTTGCCCAGATTGACTTCTCAAAGTATTCCCGCAGATCCCTCTGTTATGGCATTTATTATCATTATTCTATCAGCCTATAATAGCAAGAACAATCTTTTTCATTTTTGTGTACAAGAGACCTAGCCTCATCAAAAATGAGTGAAAAAATAACGATTCTGGTGAGCATATTTATTCCACAATGATTTATCGAGGCTTTCCTATATGTTGGGTGCTCTGGAGTACATGGTGCAGACACAACAGGTACAGCTCCTGGCCCCATGAAGCTTTGGGCAACCAGAGAAGATAAATAACAATTGAATATGTTATCAAACAATTAGCGATAAAATACAGTGAGTACTAGAAAAAGAGAAGTGAAATTATAGAGCTGGAAACCCAGCCTAGTCAAGGTCAGAGAAAGTGTCCCATTTTCCTGAAATATAATTTAAATCAAAATGGAAGTTATGGGGCTGGCTTTGGTTACAAGAGACTACTTTTTTTTTTTTGAGACCAGGCTGGAGTGCAGTGGCATGATCTCGGCTCACTGCAACTTCCGCCTCCCGGGTTCAAGTGATTCTCCTGCCTCAGCCTCCTGAGTATCTGGGACTACAGGTACGTGCCACCATGCCCCGCTAATTTTTTGTATTTTTAATAGAGACGGGGTTTCACCATGTTGGCCAGGATGGTCTCAATCTCCTGACCTCATGATCCACTCATCTCGGCCTCCCAAAGTGCTGGGATTACAGGCATGAGCCACCGCGCAGCCAAGAGACTACTTTTTGACAAAGGAAGATCTTTTGGTTGAGCTAGTTCAAAACTGACCAATCTTGTGTGTGTGTGTGTGTGTGTGTGTGTGTGTGTGTGTGTGTGTGTGTGAAAAAGAGAGTATGTGAAAAAGAGAGTAAAAGAAAACAACACTTTCATTTAATGAGGTAAAATAGGTAACAAGAAACAGATGGAAGTTTCTATGTGTCTCATTCAATGCACCATTGCTAGAAGTTAGTTTGTTAATATTTTAATATGTGATATACGGTGGAAGAAAATAAATGTAAAACTCTGAAAATCATGAACTTATATCACAGCCTTTTAAAAATTAATCTAGGTCGGGCACAGCGGCTCATGCCTCTAATCCCAGCGCTTTGGGAGGTCGAGGAGGGTGGATCATGAGGTCAGGAGATCGAGACCATCCTGGCAAACACGGTGAAACCCTATCTCTACTAAAAATACAAAAAAATAGCTGGGCATGGTGGCATGCACCTATAGTCCCAGCTACTCAAGAGGCAGAGGCAGGAGAATCCCTTGAACCTGGGTGGTGGAGGTTGTAGTGAGTCGAGATCATGCCACTGCACTTCAGCCTGAGTGACAGAGCAAGACTCTATCTCAAAAAAGAAAAAAAAAATTATTTTCAAGGATCTGATTACTATGGCCTAGGAGGGTGCTTGAGAGATGTGCTTGTTGGAGACTGTGGGTGAAGTGCATTGCCTCAAAAGTTCATTTCCACTGAGATTTCTCATCTTTCCAGGTCACTTTTGATGCCCTGGGTGAAAAGGCCACAACCCCAGCGTTGCAATTTGCAGCCTCCACCCAGCTTAGTGGCTCATGCTGGATTCTTTTTCTCCTTGTCTGGCCAGTTCTTGGTTTTTTGTTTTGTTTTGTTTTTTAAAGTAATTATTATTATTTTCAAGAGACAGAGTCTTGCTCTGTTGCCCAGGCTGGAGTGCAGCGACTAGATCTTGCCTCCCAGGTTCAAGCATTTCTCCTGCCTCAGCTTCCCAAGTAGCTGGGACTACAAGCATGCGCCACCACGCCCAGTTAATTTTTGTAGTTTTTAGTAGAGACAGGGTTTCACTATATGTTGGCCAGGCTGGTCTGGAACTCCTGACCTCAAGTGAACTTCACGCCTGCCTCGGCCTCCCAAAGTGCTGGAATTATAGGCGTGAGCCACTGTACCTGGCCTTTTTAAAAATTATTTTTATACCTGCTTATTTCTCCCCATAAATTGCAAGCTTAGGGTAAGGATTGAGACTCCTTGATTTTTAACTTTTGAGCCTTTGCAGCTCTTCTACTGCAATTTATTTACATTTATTATATTAAGTAAAGGACCTTAAGTTTCATATACAAGTTAACAGGCAAATCTTGGGTTGAAAAAGTAAATTGCTTCTCTAGTGAGAACCTATTTCTTGTTTAGCCTGACATCACAAACCAAATAGGCCAAGTGCTAACATGTGCATCTTTGACCTATGAACATCTACATTAAGTATGAAGAATACCAATCATTTGGCAGATTGCAAGGAGGGAGAGATTAATTCACCATAAATCAGCACTTACTAGATGTAGGTGGAGTTCTAAAATGCTCCGCCATGTCCCGTTTAAGTGGATAAACATATCCACACCATTCAGCATCTTGACCACACTGATGCCAAAAAAAATGGAACTAAAAATTATAGTGCAAGTGAAAATATAACTCAGGCTTGAAATATATGACTTCAAGTGAATGGATGTGTGAGGTCCTGTGATGACCATTTGCTGTGTATTTTCACATCTTTCCTCACCTCCTTTGGCATATTCCTTGGTTTTTCTCAAGTATAACTTTATTCATTTTCTCCTTTTTTGTCTTGCTTTTACCATAAATATTGTATAAAAGGAGCATATGGATGGAAAGGGAATAATTCTAGACATTTGTTCTTGCACTTTTTATTTTGTATAGGTTGAACTTGGTTCATTACTGAAGTGTAGGTCATCAGTTTAGCCACTGTGAATCCAGTTGAATACTTTATTAACTGTAAAAGAGCTCCGTTTTTATATTTTCATTAAGAATTTGAATTTTTAAATAAGAAGCGATGATGGTAAAATGGAGTATTTTGTCTTTTTGGAAGTGAACTCTTTAAAGGAGGAAACTTCTTCCTTAAGGAATCAAAATTCTAAGAGTCACCACATCTGTAAAGATTAACAGTCAGTAGAGGAAAATCCTCTTTAGTCAGCATATTTTTGGTGGTGCTAAATTGGAAAATTTCTTAATTTATTAACTGCCTTTTGCTGCAACTTCAAGTGCTATGGATAGTTAGCCCTTCTGTTGACAGCTAGACACCTGCAGCTACTACTGTTAACAGCAGCATAAACACAATAAATATTTTCATTCATAGGATGTTTTCTCTCTGAAATTCCTATTATTTGGAATTTGAATGTAAGGGACCTGGAATTCTAAGCTCATCTTTACTCTGTTATTTTTTCACCTCTTTTTTTCTTTCTTTCTCCTTTATAGAAAAGGATCTTCCATTTTTCTGCCTGTAAGATATAGGGCAGCGTGCTGGAAAGTAGGTGAAGGAGGAGGGTCTGAAGGTTCAACATTCCATGGGAAAACATTCACTGAATTCTTCTCTTTTCAGTTGGGTACCTCTACCGCAGTCTAGATTCTCCTTTACCCTGTTCACAGTCTAATCTGTTTATTCTTCTGTCAGGATGGAACAGAAGATGGAGGCACACCCACTTCTAACAAAATCTTCTGACCAAACCCAACTTGCTATTACCCCACCATCATCCCCTTTCCCGTAGGTACTTGGCCTTTTATTATGAGTTCTGAGTCTTTAGACGTTTATTTTATGGTGGAACTTCAGTTGCTTCTTGGACTTCTCCATTGTTCACTGACGATTTAACTTAAATTTTTTTTTTTAATTTTGTTATTATTATTATTTGTTTGAGACAGAGTCTTGCTCTGTTGTCCAGGCTGGAATGCAGTGGCATGATCTCAGCTCACTGCAACCTCTGTCTCCCGGGTTCAAGCGATTCCCTGCCTCAGCCTCCTAAGGAGCTGGGATTACAGGCACCTGCCACCACGCTTGGCTAACTTTTGTATTTTTTGGTAGAGACAGGGTTTCACCATCTTGGCCAGGCTGGTCTTGAACTCCTGACCTCACGATCCACCCACCACGGCCTCCCAAAGTGCTGGGATTACGGGTGTGAACCACCACACGCAGCTGGATTTAACTTTCTTAAATCTGCTGGCCAATTATCATTTTTCCATTTGCTTCATAATTACCAAAATTGTGTTACTGCTTTCTTCTCATTTGTTCTTTATCCTAGTTGGCTTATGCCTTTAGAAAGTTCATTTAGTGGAGTTTTGGAAGGGAGCACAAGTAATGTTCAATTTGCTATTTTATCCAGAATAGTGACAGCATCTTCAAAAATGCAAATATGTTTTCTGGATGGAGGAGTATGTTAAGCTGTTAGCACTTACAAGCAGATATATTCATCAGAAAGTTGTTTACTGCCTTAAAACATAGAGGGTGGACTGTAGGCATGGGATGTTTAGATGGGCAAGTTTCAATTTAGATAGGGCATGGGAAAGGGCGAGGGACATCTCTGGTTGATGGGCATCTCCAGAAGGAAGGCAGGATAAGGGGGCACAGCACGGTGGAGTTTCTATAGGCCAAGACAGGCTAAGAGCCGTAAGTAAAAAATTACTGAACTATCATTTATACATTTTCTTGTTGATATTCGTAGAAAGCGTGTATGTTTACTGACATGAGTGACAACATAAGTATTATCTATGAAAATGCCTGCATTTGTTGAGAATTGATCCACTGTGTAAGCACCTTTTGAGGTCTTATTCTAGTTTGCTCAGTGCTGGGAGTCCCATGCAGGCTTATTTGACTCTGCATCCTTATTTAAACACTAAGCTACTCTTGGTGTCATGGTTGGCACCAATGATTGAAATTAATAAATGTATTGTAAATCCATAGAAAAGTGAAGATAAATTTCTCCCACCATCTTCATAGTTCTGTCTTTGTGTTGTAAGCCTCTGTCAGATAGTTGATAATGGGGAAGTTGCATAAGTCAGTTTTGGTTTCAGCTGTGTCTATATTTAAAATATCTCATCAGTCTTATCTTCTTTCAAATTTATAACATTTAAATTTATTTCTTTAAAACTGCTTTATGGGCTAGGCATCATGGCTTATGCCTGTAATCCCAGCACTTTGGGAGGCCAAGGCAGGAGGATTGCTTGAGTCCATGAGTTTGAGACTATCCTAGGCAACTGAGCGAAACCCCATGTCAACAAAAATGTTAAAACTTAGCCTATGGTGAGACCCCATCTCTACAATTATTT
>NW_022436946.1:5965305-6086185 GCF_009761245.1 Sapajus apella | reverse complement strand
CCTGCCACCGTGCCTAAGTTTTGTATTTTTTTTCTTTTTGAGTAGTGACGGAGTTTCTCCATGTTGGCCAGGCTGGTCTTGAACTCCTGACCTCAGGTAATCCAGTCTCCTTGGCCTCCCAAAGTGCTGGCATTTCAGGCACGAGCCACTGCACACAGCCCAAAAATTTAAAAATTAGCTGGGTGTGGTGGTTCATGGCTTGTAGTCCCAGCTACTCAGGAGGCTGAGGTGGGAGGATTGCTTGAACCCAGCAGGTGGAGGCTGCAGTGAGCTATGATTTTGACAGAGCAAGATTTTCTCTCTCTCTCTGTCTCTCATAAAAAGCTTTATGTTAAGTTGTTTTTTGTTTGTTTGTTTTGCTTATTTAGAAAATATATTTTACAAGGACTGGGACCACTTATTTTTTGCTCACCAAGCTAACCTCTTCATATCATACCTGGGGTATAAATACTCAATAAATACTTGATGAATAAACACATGAAATTCCCTGTCAGAGAAGCCTATGCAAACATGTGTCCTGAAAGATGTGGATAAGGATATCAGTCACATAGTCTACACATACAAGTCTACACACACTTTACAAACATTACTTAAAATCTCATTAAAAGGCTTCTCAACTTGGTTTATAAAAATAAAATAAAGCTAATGGATGCTATTATTTCTATGCTGTTGTGTATATTTTAGTTAATAGAATTGAGGTATTTTAATATTATGTTAAAATCGAATGATAAAGAATACTCAACAGTAAGCAAAAGTGAAAGTTACAGTATTTAAAGTTGTATGCATGTCATAATTTCTGGGAATTATTCTGCATGGATGTTGATAGTCTGTTCACGAGAGAACAAATTACATTATTCTTTAGCTACAGAATTTTCTGCACTTTTCGACGTATAGAAAGATAGCTACAGATTCCCAAGGCAAACATTACCAGTATTACTGCAAACATGCAACATCCCTTTTATCCAAATTAGAAGCTCACATATAAGGGAAAATTAAAATCCTGTTAGCATTATAAGATGTTTAAGATTTTTTCAATACCTGTAGATGTTGATTCTATATAGCTTTATTTTATTTTTTATTTTTTGAGACAGAGTTTTGCTCTTGTTGCCCAGACTGGAGTGCAGTGGCACAATCTCGGCTCACTGCAACCTCCATCTCCTGGGTTAAAGTGATTCTTCTGCCTCAGCCTCCCAAGTAGCTGGGATTATAGGCACCTGCCACCATGCCTGGCTAATTTTTTAATTTTTAGTAGAGACAGGGTTTCACCATGTTGGCCAGGCTGGACTTGAACTCCTGACCTCGTGATCCGCCTGCCTCGGCCTCCCAAAGTGCTGGGATTATAGGTGTGAGCCACCGCACCCAGCCTATGTAGCTTAAGAGAGCACAGTTGCTACATGGAACAGTTTCAATTGGGGTAAATATATAAGAAATTTGATCAACTACTGCCTTTTAGTTGGTTTTGTTTTGAAAGAAGATATTGGTTATTTGACTTCTTTGATAGGTAAAATGCAAGATATTCACTATGAAGAAAACTTTTCTTTAAAATAAGTGAGTTTTTCTTTGCCCCTTCTATATAGAGAATACCAAACACCTAACTCCTGTCTTCCCGAAGTTTAGGCTGAATAGAGCACTAATATTTTGTCACTTGAGTTATAGGAGTAATATAAGAAACTAATAATAGAGGCCAGGCGTGATGGCTGACGCCTGTAATCCCAGCACTTTGAGAGGCTGAGATCACCTGAGGTCGAGAATTTGAGACCAGCCTGACCAACATGGAGAAACCCCATCTCTACAAAAAACACAAAATTAGCTGGGCATGGTGGACATGCTGGTAATCCCAGCTGCTTGGGAGGTTGAGGCAGGAGAATCACTTGAACTTGGGAGGCAGAGGTTGTGGTAAACTGAGATCGCACCATTGCACTCCAGCCTGGGCAACAAGAGTGCAACTTTGTCTCAAAAAAACAAAAACCTAATAATAGAATCATTCTTTGGTTTTATAGAATTATTTTAGATCATATGGTTTGCGCATGCTTCCAAATGAGTAGTACTTGTAGTATCTTCAATAAGCTACCTGATAAATTAACCGATTATGGATGGCAGTATTCAAAATAATAATTCCTAAGACTGTTTGTAAAATACTTTAAAGTTTACAAAGTGCTTTCATGTACATAACTTATGTTACTTAATGATCAAAAAGTAACCCTGTGAGGTAAGTAGAGTTATTATCATTTTACCGATGAGGAAACTGACAGAGATGTTAAATGCTCAACTTGATGCAGCTAGAGATGGAAATGGGAATAAGCCCTCGCTTAAAAGGCCGAGAGCCCTTTATTCAAATGATGTTAGCAGCAGTAGGAGTATCTACCCTTTGCCTCTTTCTTGGAAACAGTACTTTTAAGGCTTCTGCTAGATGAAGAATAAGATCTTTTCACTACATGTTCCTGAATCTAACTGAAAAACTAAACAAAACCTACCACTACTAACAATGAAATCTTATTAATTGGTGCTGGGGGTGAAGGGAATACAACTTACCTTTATGAGACACTTATGCAGAAGAGATGTTCAGTGTATAGGTCAGAAAACCTAACCATGAATTTTATAAACACTGAGTCTTTTCTTTTTTAATGCTTTAAGTTCTGGGGTACACGTGCAAAACGTACAGGTTTGTTACATAGGCATACATGTACCGTGGTGGTTTGCTCCACCCATCAGCCCGTCCTCTACATTAGGTATTTCTCCTAATGCAGTGCCCGACCCCATGACAGGCCCCAGTGTGTAATATTTCTCTCCCTGTGTCCGTGTGTTCTCATTGTTCAGTTCCCACTTATGAGTGAGAACATGCAGTGTTTGGTTTTCTGTTCTTGTGTTAGTTTGCTGAGAATAATGGTTTCCAGCTTCATCTGTGTCCCTGCAAAGGACATGAACTCATCCTTTTTTATAGCTGCATAGTATTCCATGGTGTATATATGCCATAATTTATCCAGTCTATCATGGATGGGCATTTGGGTTGGTTACAAGTGTTTGCTATCGTGAGCAGTGCTGCAATGAACATGTGTGCATGTGTCTTTACAATAGAACGATTTATAATCTTTTGGGTATACACCTAGTAATGGGATTGCTGGGTCAAATAGTATTTCTACTAGATCCTTGAGAAGTTGCCATGCTGTCTTCCACAATGGTTGAACTAATTTACACTACCACCAACAATGTAAAAGTGTTCCTATTTCTCCACATCCTCTCCAGCATCTGTCGTTTCCTGACTTTTAATGATTGCCATTCTAACTGGCATAAAATGATATCTCATTGTGGTTTTGATTTTCATTTCTCTAATGCCCAGTGATGATAAGCTTTTTTCATAGGTTTGTTGATTGCATAAATATCTTCTTTTGAGAAGTGTCTGTTCATATCCTTTGCCCACTTTTTGATGTGGTTGTTTGTTTTTTTCTTGGGTATTTGTTTAAGTTCTTTGTAGATTCTGGATATTAGCCCTTTGTGAGATGGATAGATTGCAAAAATTTTCTCCCATTCTGTAGATTGCCTGTTCACTCTAGTGATAGTTTCTTTTGCTGTGCAGAAGAAACTAATTAGATCCCATTGTCAATTTTGGATTTTGTTGCCATTGCTTTTGGTGTTTTAGTTATGAAGTCTTTGCCCATGCTTATGTCCTGAATGATATTGCCTAGGTCTTCTTCTAGGGTTTTTATGTAAACACTAAGTCTTAATATCAGTCCTCAGACTAGCTTAGATGCTTCAGGATTCTTTCACAGTCTCTGGGATGTGTGGAATTGGGGTAACCATCTTGAGATTCTTAAACATGAAGGCACACATGGGGATATTCTTGCATTCTAAAATTTCCCTTTCTTTTCCAAGTTTCCCACAGTCTTCCTTCATTTCTTTCTCCTTCTTTCCTTCCTTCCTTCCTTCCTTCCTTCCTTCCTTCCTTCCTTCCTTCCTTCCTTCCTTCCTTGACTTTTGCTCTGTTGCACAGGCTGCAGTGGTGCAATCTCACTCACTGCAACCTCTGCCTCTCAGGTTCAAGCGATTTTCCTGACTCAGCCTCCCAAGTAGCTGGGATTACACATGTGCCACCACACTCAGCTGATTCTTGTATTTTTAGTAGAGATAGGGTTTCACCATGTTGGCCAGGCTGGTCTCAAACTCCTGACCTCAAGTGATCTGACTGCCTTGGCCTCCCAAAGAGCTGGGATTAAAGGCATGGTCACTATTCCCAGCCCTTCCTTCCCCTTTCCCTCTTTTCTTCCCTTCCCCCTTTCCTCCCCTTTCTTTCTTTCCTTTCTTTTTGTCTGTCTCTCTCTTTCTTTCTTTTTACCTGACTTCACCTGCACAAATCTTTTGTTGATGGAAAGTATGGTGTGACTTGCCCTGTGTCTCTGCATCTCTGAGGGATGCCCCTGGGAAGAAGAAACCTCAGACAGCTTCTGTGGTTTTCCAGGGAAAGGAACTATATTTCACAGTCACAGGATTGGTTCTTCTGAACACTGTCTCTTAAGTGTTCACAACCTTCTGGTATAGAAAAGAATCTAGAAGAATATGTATTATATTTTATCACTGGCTATTTAATGGAGTTATTATATATAGTTAGATGATGGAAAGTTTTTACTTTTCACATTAAACAAGTCTGTCTTATTTGATGTATTATTACATGTTGAGTATCTCTTATCTGAAATGCTTCAGACTAGAAGTGTTTTGGATTTCAGATTTTTTTGGATTTTGGGATATTTGCATATACATCATGAGATATCATGGGAATAATACCCAAATCTAAACACAAAATTTATGTTTCATATATACCTATACACATAGCCTGAAGATAATTGTATACAGTGTTTTTAATAATTTTGTGCATGACACAAAGTTTATGGACATTGAACCATCAGAAAACAAAGGTGTGACTGTCTCAGGCACCCACATGGACCATCTGTGCTTGCTTGGTATCACCATCATTCCTGACTCTGAATTTACATGCTACTGATAAGCAATAATTTCTTTCTTTTTCATTTTCTTTTTTTGAGTCAAGATCTTGCTCTGTTGCTCAGGTTAGATCACAGCTCACACCGAAGCCTCGACCTCCTGGGCCCAGCTGATCCTCCCACCTCAGCCTCCCAAAACTGGGAATACAGATGTACACCACTGCTCTCAGCTAATTATTGTATTTTGTTGTAGAGGTGGGGTTTCACTATGTTTCCCATGGGTGGTCTTGAACTCCTGGACTCAAAGAGCCTGCTCACCTCAGCCTCCCAAGGTACTAGGATTACAGGCGTGAGCCACCACGCCTGACTACAATGATTTTCTTAGACTTATTCACACAGAAGTACATAATGGTAAAAAATATATAATATTAATACAGTGAGAAAAATAATGTGTTCAGCGTAACTGAGCCCAGTAGCATCACCAAATACCTGTACCCGCTGTTAACGGGAACAACAATGGCAGGATGAATTCTGATTAAAAAGTTATTGTACATTGTACTTTTTTTAGGTGAGAAGAAATATCAGTAATAGTTGAGGGAAGTGGGTCCTCTGAGGATAAGGAGGTATCCTGCTGGACAGCCTTTTAAAATATTTCCTCCAGAGTCATCTGCCTCATTAACAATGGTTTTTGTTTTAGATTTCTCTTAGATTTTACAAACTGGTATCATTTGTTGTTCTGTTATAAACACATGCTACTGTAGTCCTTCAGTAAGCTCATCACACATCCACTGTGTCATCTATAGGCACTTTTTCTGCAGCATTAATGGCATATTCATTGTCCCTATTATCATAATCATTTTCACTGAGAAACATTTCAGCTATTTCACCATCAGTCAATGAATGAAGAACTGTAGCCTCCTTGTTGATGTTAAAAAACTTCATTGATATCTTCTTCCAGCTTACTGACGGACTCCGAAGGTATATTTTTTGCATATGTAAGGAGATCATGCATCATTTTTCTCTCACTTGTTATACAGAATCCTTCAACATCACCACGTTGTTCATCGTCATCACTGAACAGTCACACGTTAGAGGTGTGCCAGGTGTGCACAGCTGTGTCTTTAGTCACGTGTCCCAAGCATTGGCAACAGCATATATGGCATCCCTCATGCTAAGCTCCTTTTGAAAATCTTCTACACTAATGCCTCTGTTCACTACCACTAGCATGCTGTTCAACACAGCATTATTTACTTCTCATTGATCTAAGGATGCCTTGTCACATGTATGAAGCAGAGAAGTCACATTTTTGGGAAAGTATTTGGCACAAACATTATTTTTGAGGAGAATTTCCGCTGGAGGATGAGCAGGACAGATGTGAAGGAATAACAAATTCTTGCAGTTGTCATCTAGTCCAACTTCCCTGCAGTGAACACAAGCTGCTGGTACCAAGTACTTATGAAACTCATCAGAAAAGGTACCCCCGGTGATCCAAACCTTTTTATTAGCATAATAATGGATTGGTAAGAAATTTGCTCCTTGGAAACACCAAAGATGCAAGCTTTTGTCTATCATAGCCAGATCACACTTACACATGCCTGCTGCATAAGTTAGTGAATCTACATTAGTTATTTCAGGGAATTAAAATCATGTGAATACATGACCATAGGTACCATATAGAGAGTGCCCACTCTAAGAGCTTTACATGGCTTACCTCATTTAATTCTCTCTACTATCCTATGAGGTCATTATTTATGCATTGGGAAGACAGGGTATAGAGAAGATGTCCCACAATAATATAAAACTTAGCAGAGGCTTGAAAGGCACTCATCGTTAAGAATTGCACTCATCTGTTTGGAATTGCCCTCACTGCTGGGAACCCTGAAACCAGTGAGGAAACCCAGGCAAGACCCAGTAACAGCAGAGGTGGGGTCTGGCTGTGTCTCCACATGATTCCCCAGGCTTGAACACTTGGCCCTTCTCCTGTACGTCCCTGTGTGGATATGGAATTCTAAGTGGATCCTACAGCTCTGAAAAGAAGTATCCTGATTGCCGTTAACATTTTGAAGGGTTAGTAAGGCCATAATCAGCTTCTGAAATTCCTTAGAATCCCAGTTCACATCCCACTAATTTTTGCTCTTTTTAGCATGGCAGCAGAAAACTTCCCTGGTCCAGTCTTTGACCAGGGAACTTTTAGATGTGGCAGTGGAGTTGTTATTCGGGAAGTTGTCCTGTGCCTATGTACTGCCTATTTTGGTGAGCTGAATGATAGGCTTGTAATACACCTCAAACTATCCACTTCCATTTAAACATTGGCTCTTCAAGTTCTCAGAACCTCTTATCAGACTGAAACTCAGCCAAGTTTAAAACTACGGAGTATCTCTGTACTTTCTTGACCCTGCTGCTCAAGAACCCCTATTTAGCCCACTGTATTATTGAACAACTTTTGCAGAGTCTTTGTGTGGAAGTTGTGTGTTTGAAATAGTCTTTTTTTTTTTTTTAGCATGTTTTTTTTCTCCTCACCATGATTATGACCATGGTCCTCAAAAAAAATAAATAAATAAAAAATAAAAGGGCTATTTTCAGATATGTTACAAAACATGTGCTTTAAAAATTGTGTATGCTTTATATTAACTTTTGCGTACAATATGAGTAGAATATCACAAAGGTCTACTGAATTAAAATCAAGATATTAATATATAGCTTAGGTCACAATTGTTGCACAGGTGACATACTTCATAAGGACAGCTATTTAGTTCATGTTGCTTATGATTGTGTTTTAAAATCATAGCAGCAAACTTGTTTTAAATACATGAGAACTTACTTTCCAGGAATTATAATTTATCCATGATTCACAACAGCCTCCAAGTCTTCTTTAAAGAATATACCTTAAGGAGCATAGAGAAACCCAAAGGAGGTATATCAGGTAGCTTTGTCAGAATAACAAGCCACCCCCAAGTAACAATTTGCTATTTCTCATGGGTTCAAGGATTAAATGAGATAATCCATGTAAACCTTCAACAGCGGTCCCTGGCAGATAGTGAGCACTGGTGGTTCTTCCACGGATCTCACCTGGGCTCAGTTGAGGTGGGTCAGCTGGGGGCTGGCCTGGCTCTCCATGTGTCCTCATCCTCCAGGAAGCTAGCCTGAGCTTTCTCACATAATGGTTTCAGTGCTCCCACAGCAGGCAAGCCCCAAGGTGTTGATGCTATTGAAGCCTCTGCTTGGTCTATGTTTCTTACCATCCTCTTGGTCAAAGACACCGATTCAAAGAGTAGAGAAACTGATGCCACTTCTTGATGGGAGGTGCTGCTAAGAATTTGTTGCCATTTGTTGTAATCAAATATAGTCTGTCTCTGACAAAATTTATTCACATTTCTCTTGCAAAAAAAAAATATAATCACTCCCATCCCAGGATTCGCTGAAGTCTCATCAGATTATAGTATTAGCCTCGAAGTCTAGAGATTTATGCCTGATCTGTATGAGATCTAGGTACAGTTCAAACTACGCAGAGATAGCTCTTCTTATGCTGATTCTGTTGATCCCAAGACAATGAACAGGCTGTCTTTCCCATACACATCTAACATATAATGACGAGATAGGAAAAGGATAACAAAAGTAGACACCCTGTTTAAAAAAAAAAAAAAAAAAGACCCATGAGCAGGATACACATGACAATCACTGGTCCATAGCAGTTCTGTCCAAGCACATGTTACCAGTGCCCCTGTTTCTGAGCTGGGCCATGTTCCTTGATTAGAACCCAGCTCTGCTTTGCAGAAGCGGTTTCCTGGTTTATAGTTCTCTACTGTTCTTGGCTCTACCCTCTGAAACTCTCTTCTTTTCCCATAACAAATGGCTTATTTTTGCTGCTAAATAACGTCATTGGCCTAGATCCTGATCATAAAAAGCTGGGGACCCAGAGGACTCTTTTCCTTTGAAAAGTCTCTGTATTTTTAGGGTAAGGTTGTGAGTGTGCTTGTCAGTAAAACTCTCTTAAAAACTTTGTGGATTTCCAAAGAATCTAATTAGGTTCCATGCCCCTAAAACCTACATTCATAATTGTTTTCATGGTAGACCTCTGTCTACTTCAGGCTAAGGGTCAGGCTGCTTTGAGACAATATGCTTAGAGTCTTAGGCTCACTTTGTCTAGCTGAGAAGGTCTATGAGGCACCTTATTCAGTTTTACCAAGGTCTTTACTCTGAGGCCATTTATTTCTTAGAATTGTTTCTTCCAGTTGAGAAGATCGGAGAAGTAAAAAGTTTTTATTTTCCTATCTTGTGAGTTCTGGTTTCTATTTTCTCTAAATAATGCTTGCAAACTAGATAATCCAATTTTTAGTTTGTCTCTATCTTGTAGAAATTCTATGTAGTTATAGACACACTCAAACACTTTCAACATTGTCTGGAGATCTTTGCAGTGAGATGCAAAATTCATACTGACATTTTCAGTCTTTGGAGCTGCCACAGGCAGCAGTGTTGCCAAGTGTTTGGCTCCCTATGATAAGGGTTGCCTTTTCCCCTGACTGCTCTCAGTTTCCTCACCACTTCCGGTCTCCTCTAACAGTCTGCGTGCCATCTTTCCAGTTTTTCTTGGCAGTTACATCACTGCTCTTCACCTGCTGTCTGGTGCCAAGGCCATTCCGGAATGTTTGAGGTTTCTGTTCTGACAGCATGCCACTTCTAGGTACCAATTTGTGTGTCGGTGAGTTTATGCTGCATAAGAAACTGCTACCCATTTTAGTGGCTTCAAACACAATGATGTATTATTTCTCACAATCCTGTTGATTGGCTGAGCAGTCTTCTATTGGGCTCTCCTGGCCTCCTTCACGTTCAGTCTTTTGGTGGGTTAGCTGGGGGCTGTGCTCAGCCTCAAGTACTGCTCAGCTAGGCATCATCTTCCTGCAGCCTAGTCCAGGATTCATCCTTTAGTGGAATGAAGGTACCCAATAGCAAGCCCTTTTGCACAAATGCTTTTCAAACCTCTACTTGTATCATATTTCGTAATGTCTCAATAGTCAAAGCAAATCTCAGTCTCATGGCCACACTCAAACTCAAGGAGTTGGGAGATGGTCTGTACCTCTTGATCAGAGAAGGTGCAAAGAATGCGTAGTAAGAAAATTTTTATGTTTATTTTGTTATTATTATTATTTTGGGACAGGGTCATGCTGTCATCCAGGCTAGAGTGCAGTGGTGTGATCTTAGCTCACTGCAACCTCTGCTTCCCAGGTTCAAGTGATCTTCCATCCTTAGCTTCCCAAGTAGCTGGGACTACAGATGTGCACTACCATGTCTGGCTAATTTTTCTGTCTTTGTAGAGATGGGGTTTTGCCCTGTTGCCTAGGCTGGTCTTGAACTCCTGAGTGCAACTGATTCACCCGCCCTGGCCTCCCAAGCCAGGATTACAGGTGTGAACCACCGCGCCTCGCCAGAAAAACATTTTTGCACCCTTTCACAGTGAGTATGTACAAATTCAAGGGGAAAGAATGGGGACACTTAGGAGGTCAGATCAGGAATGTGGGATGAGAACAGATGCTCACCACATCATGGAAATAATGTAATGAGTTGATGCTTTCATGGTTCAGATACTATCTGGTACTACAGTACTAAAATTAGGCCAGGCGCAGTGGTACACATCTGTAATTGCAGCACTTGGGGAGGTTGAGGTGGAGGGAATAACTTGTGCTCAGGAATTTGAGACCAGTCTAGGCAACATGGTGAAACTACGTCTCTACAAAAAATACAAAAATTAGCCTGTAGTCCCAGCTACTCAGGAGGCTGAGGTGGGAGGACTGCTTGAGCACAGGAGGTCAAGGCTGCTGTGAGCCGAGATGGCACCACTGCACTCCAGCCTGGGCAATAGAGTGAGATCCTGCCTCAAAAACAAAAATAAAATAGTAAAATTGGCCAGGCACGGTGGCTCATGCCTATAATCTCAGCACTTTGGGAGGCTGAAGTGGGTGTATCACTTGAGGTCAAGAGTTCGAGACCAACCTGGCCAACATAATGAAACCCTAACTCTAATAACAATGCCAAACATTTACTGGGTGTGGTGACACATGCCTGTTGTTTCAGCTACTCAGGAGGCTGAGGCATTGCTTAAACACAGGAGGCAGAGGGTGCAGTGAGCCACGATTGTGCCACTGTACTCCAGCCTGGGCAATAGAGTGAGACCCTATCTCAAACAGTAATAATAATAGTGACAATATAGTAAAATTAATAGCTGTCATTTATCGAAGTCTCAATATATGCTACCCTCATGAAAATGCTTTATACATGTTAGGATTTTCTTGCTATAACTGGAAAAGGCAATTACCTAAGAGTTTTTTTTCACTTTGCTAATAACATTCTCTTTTTTGTTTTTCTCCTGCCTCAGCCCCCCGAGTTGCTGGGACTACAGGCATACACCACCATGCCCAGTGAATTTTTGTGTTTTTAGCAGAGAGGGGTTTTCACCATGTTGGCTAGGCTAGTCTCGAACTCCTGACCTCAGGTGATCCACTCCCCTTGGCCTCCCCATAGTGCTGGGATTACAGGCGTGAGCCACTGCACCCAGCCTTAATAACACTTTTTAATATTATTTATATGTTAATACAATGAGCTTCTCTTTCCTCATCTTTGCAATGAAGGCACTGTGCAAGATCATCATTACAGTCCTTTTCTGCTCTCACTTTCTTGGATTTTACTTAACATGGTTGTTGGGTTGATTAGGAAGGAGCACAGTAAGTAGACTTTATCTGCCTGACTTCCACACCCGTGGAGAAATTAGAAAGGAAAGCAGTCAGAGGCCAAAGGGTCTCATTAGTGACTGATAAAGATAAGGTTGGAAGATGTGGCTTAACATCTGGGAGACTGTGCTTTCTGATCTTGAAGCCAGAATTGGCTGGATTTACCCTCCCTGGCCAGAGCTGATTTCATGCACCCCAACCAGGGGTAGTGCAGAGAGAACACAGGTTCTCTGGTAAACCCACTTTCAGGAAAAAGAAAGAAGAAGCTGGGCTACTGCAGACAGGTTCTTCTTTTAGATTCACCGATTACAGAAGCACCTCCATGCCCTTCGCAGGAGGAGGTGGAGGGAGATGCCAGAGAAGGGAGGACACAGAGCAGGGGAGAATATTGCTCTTTAACAACACCAGCCCCTCCTAACCTAGTACCTCCCCACACTAGCGCCTCCCACCCTCACTCCCCCAACAGCTTCAATGCAGGATTGAGTGGAAAGGGCATGACTGCAGAACCCGGACAGATGTGAGTTTCAATCCCAGACTTCTCCCTGACTCGCTGGGTGAACTTAACTTTTCTGAGACCTAGTTAATAGTAAATTAAAAATTATGTTACCCTCCTCCCAAGGTTATTGTGAGGCTTGGTAGTGAATTTGATATCAGTTCTCCAGCACAGTGACTGGTGTGGGGTGCACAGTCTGTCACTGACATCGGTTTTCTCTTCCTTGCTTTACGGAGCAGGCTTGACTCTAGAGCGCTGCAGACTCACTTATAAGCTTACTATTATTAAATGTTTCCTTCTCGAATGTCTTTGTTGCCGCTATCTGTAAAGGGAGTGAGAAGACATCAGTGGTGGTAAGTGGAAATAACTGAGGAAGGGTTTGATATTTTTACTCCCAGGAAAGAAAAACATTAGAAATCAAATAAAACTGTATCACCACATGGTTCAAAGATGTTAATAATGGCCATTTGAGTCATCAATACATTGTGTCCAGTGCCCTCCTTTTTAAAAAGCAAGGAAGCGTGTCCATGCGTTTTAGAAGACGATTTCCAACAACAATAAGTAGATGACTTTGACATTTGAAGGGAGAAACCGCAGTTATTGTAAAGGTTACTTACATGGAAAAACCTCATGCGTTGATGATGTTGGATAACTCAGATATTTCTATACCTCATGTAAAAGATATCAACCATATGTAAGAATATTTTTCCTGGGAGAATTTAACGGGAGTAACCAGGCAATGAGATTAGAATAAGTGGCTCGAAGGACACTGTTTATGAGAAAGGGAAATAGATAAAGGAATGCAAAAATTCGGTGAGCTTTTCCTTAACTGGTGTTATAAGTTGGAAAAGAAAATATCATTGATGATTCTGGAAACTCCATGGATTTCTCCTTTTAAAAGATACTTCATGGAATTGTTACAAAATATAAAGGAATTACTTAAAGGCATATATGGTTTCCTACTGGACTCAAAATCTATTCCCTATCATTTTTTAAACATAGATTTTGCCTGTATTTTCCAGGCAAAATTTTGCTTCACATTCTAGGGTCAAAGGGAAATCAGACTGAAGATTACAACAACTGTTTTGGTTTGTAAATACTAGTAGAGATACAAGTAGAAAAACTTGCACAGATGACTTGAGCCTTGAGCCTTGAGCCTGGAGCCTTGACCCTTGCATGCTCCTGTGTTGACTTTCTCTCTTAGAAAGCTCATCTCCTGTCCGTTCCTGTTGCGGCTTCTATGCACCTGACTGTAAAATTTACATCTCCAAGTATCTGTGCTCTGTTATTTTAGAGTGTTAATGGTTTTCTGGATTTTTGGAAAGTTGTGGTGACTTACTCCCTATTTTTAAAGCTGTAACAACTGAAGTGTTGCAATGTTGGGGAAATTCTGATATGAAGAAATTTGTGTGGGAAAGAAAGTAGTGATTCTAATGGTGACACTATTTCCATGTGTTAATCCAGATCTGAGTAATTAGATGCTAATAATTGTTCCTAATAGAAAATCTCAGTTAGGGAATCAGTTTCCTATTAGGTTAAAGATTTTAAAAGAAACCTTCTTGTGGGGAGTTTAGGAAAAAGAAGCTAGTGTAGCTTTGTGGATTACAGATGTACTCTCAAGTCACACTTTTGGGATTTCTATGCCAACTCCATAACTGTGTGACTTTAAGCAAACTGCTTAAACTCATTAGGCCTCAAACCTGTAGACTGGGGATGATGATAATACCTCATAAAGGATAAATGAGTTAATGCCTGCATATTGCTGAATACTGCATTTGGCATTTTACAAATGCTTAATACATGTTTGCTATATAGCAGAATGTATGAAACCTACACAGGAGTAGCTGCTTTGATTTCCAGTGCATTTCTACAAAAGCATCCAAAAGCATATTGCTGACAGGGAAATCCAACTTCCCATTGACGGTTTATCAACTGTGCGTATCAAACTACCTTCTTCTGTTCACACAGTGGCGGAAAATTCTGATTGAGGAAGCTGAAAAGTGAATTATGTCAGAGGGCATCAAATGAGTAGAGTGATTGAAAAGTAAAAGACTGTCTCCTCCAGGAATGCTTTGAATAACTCCTACCTGCTTTTTGCATTAGAGCAAAGAGAAAACAAGAGACATTTAAAAATTATTTCTTCTAGCCTCAGACTTTTATCATTACAAACTATTTCAATTAATATTCTTCAAACTTTCCATTTTTGCTTTGAATGAGCCCTAAGGCAGTATTAAATGTGTACTTGCCCAATGCATTTTAAGATACAATACAAACTTTTTTTTTTAATTAACTTTAGAGCAGCAAGAAAATAAGAACTGTTCGTTAGGAACTTTTTAGTTTTAACCTATAATGTTTAGATGTTCAAATGTTTCCTTCTACATTAGTCTGTTTTCATGCTGCTGATAAAGATACCCGAGACTGGGCAATTTACAAAAGAAAGAGGTTTAATGGACTTGCGGTTCCACATGGCTGGGGAGGCCTCACAATCATGGTGGAAGGCCAGGAGGAGCAAGTCACATCTTATGTGGATGGCAGCAGGCAAAGAGAGAATGAAGAGGATGCAAAAGCAGAAGCCCCTGATGAAACCATCAGACCTCATGAGACTTACTACTGCAAGAACAGTATGGGGGGAAACCACCCCCATGATTCAATTATGAGGGTACAATTCAAGATGAGATTTGGATGGGGACGCAGAGCTAAACCATAGCACCCTCATAGATGTGTCATTTTAAAAATCAAGAATCAGAGCACCAGTTTTACTCAGCTGAGTGAAATTATTATTTGTGAATCTGAATCAACCTGTCAGGGAAAGTGTATTTGTTGTTCTTTAAGGGTTGTGTTACTATGGGTTATGCCAGAAAGGAACTGCTAAGTTACAATGACACTGTACCTGTGGCATTTCCAGGTACCTCTGGTGGCAGGGATGTGTGGGCAGGAGGGACTGGATGAGGTGGTTGAGAAAGGTGTACGGAGGGCGACCCCATTGGGCTGCGCAAGTTGTGATCTCACCACAGATGGGACAAGCTGTCAATCCAACGATGCTCAGCTCACCAGGTCGCATTCCCTGGGGCAGGGTTGCGTCTACCCAGAGAAAGGGGCCCTTTCCCAGCTTTCGCAAAGATACTGTGTAAGACCTACGCAAAGGCTCATTAAGGTACCTTATAGACCAGTAATGGACCTTCTGATTTGTAATAATCATTTTAATCATACTTATAAAATTGGCATAAAATTAGGACATAGGAGATATGTCATAGAATCTGAAAATCAGAACTTGAGTACTGTGCAGAAGTGCTGTAATGTATATCTTGGGGGCAGATCTGTTTTGCTTCTGAAGTAGCTGAATGCCATTTGCAAAGACTCTCTCTTTCTTTCTCTCTCTCTCTCTTTCTCTCTCTGTTTGTGTGTGTGTACGTGTAGATCTACAAGCTGATCTCCATAATAAGCTTCACAAGGTTTCCCATGTGTCTTGAGCTGCTCTGTATTGCATAGACCCATGTCTGAAATTTCTCACTACTTGTAAAAATACTTTAACATCTTGCTGTGAAACAAGAAAACGTTGTGTTTCCAGGTTTTGGCAAAATTTGCCTAATGTGTGTATTAGTCTTTTGGGGCTGCCTAATAAAGACTCTCCTTTATGATCAGAGAGATACTATATATTTCATTTATTCCCTTAGAGGCAAGTTGGGAACAATGACTTTCACAGTTGTCCTTTGTAGCATCCAGTGTCTTGGTTATGTGTGATATGGTTTGGCTGTGTCCCCACCAAATCTCAACTTGAATTTTATCTCCCAGAATTCCCAAGTGCTGTGGGAGGAACCCAGAGACAGGTAATTGGGGGGGAGACTTGGGCTTGGTCTTTCCTGTGCTATTCTGGTGATAGTGAATAAGTCTCATGAAATCTGATGGGTTTATCAGGAGTTTCTGCTTTTGCTTCTTCCTCATATTCTCTTGCCACTGCCATGTAAGAAGTGCCTTTCACATCCCACCATGACTGTGAGACCTCCCCAGCCATATGGAGCTACAAGTCCAATTAAACCTCTTTTTCTTCCCAATCTCGGGCATGTCTTTATCAGCAGTGTGAAAACAGACTTGATACAATGTGGTTGTCACCTCCATTCTTTGGTCTTCTGAGGTAGGTAGAAACCTGCTTTCTGAATTGTTCCTTCCTGATACGACAGAAAATTTTAAGATTCTATGTGCCAGATATAGTAGGCTCTTCATAGCAGGATCTTGGTCTCAATGACCAGAGCAATTACTTAATAGAATATCGCCATCCTTCCTTGTTCTCTATGAATGCTATCAGAAAATTTATTCATGTACCTGAGGGTGCCTCATCATAGGAAGCTCAGTCTTCAAGTTTATTCATACTCTCCTTTGATCAATGCATGCAACAATTACATTTTTCTATCATAAAATGAAGGGATCAGAATAAACTGTTTCAAACATTCTTGATTCTTTTTCCTTTTGGGCTTCAGAGATTTTTTTTTATGAGAGTGAGTTTTCCGCTGACTTTCTTATTTAGCCTCCATAGCAGGGAGCCAGGAGGCAGTGCTTATGAAAGCCACCATCTTTTCAGTGTGGGAGAGAGGCCAATAGCTACCCCTTTCCTTCCCTATCAGTGGTTTGCCCATCAAGACTACTCCCAAGCTAGGAATTATTATAAGTTCTCCAGAATTGCCTGATAATTATTAATAAAAAGCTGACATGGGCCAGGTGCAGTGGCTCATGCCGGTAATCCCAGAACTTTGGGAGATTGAGGCAAGCAGATCACCTGAGGTCAGGAGTTTGAGACCAGCTTGGCCAACATGGTAAAACCCCATATCTACTAAAAATACAAAAATTAGCTGGGCATGGTGGTGCACACCTGTAATTCCAGCTACACAGGAGGCTGATCCAGGAGAATTGCTTGAACCTGGGAGGCAGAGGTTGCAGTGAGCCGAGATTGTGCCACTGCACTCCCACCTGGGTGACAGAGCAAGACTCGACTCCACCTCAAAAAAAAAAAAAAAAAAAAGTGACATGATAGGTATCTATGGAATGGGTCACAAATTTGGGTATGCATTATAATCACCTGGAGATCATGCTAGACCTACCGAATCAGAAACTTTAGGTGCCCAGGCATCTGTAATCTTTGAAGCTCTTCAGATGATTCTGTCACCTCCTGCAGACTGAGGACCACTGAGCTGCCATCATCTCTTTGTTCCTTTGTTTTCTCTTACACAAAACTTTATTGCTTAATGAAAAAAGACTTAAGCAATTCCCGTTTCCTTCCCTGTTGGTCCTAGTTTTCAGGACAGATTATATGCAAGCCTGAAAAGAAAACTAGAAAGCAGAAGCAGATTTTTGGTAGTTGGTTGTAAATTTCCTTTTAAATTCTTCACCTCCATGCAAATCAAAGTAGGACTTATTTTTAGCAACTTGATGAATACAATTTACCAAACTTTATTACATTATCCTTTATTATAATTAGACAGGAAGGTCTGTAGAATTGTCTGAATTTTCTTTCTCATTTACCGTAGTTCTCTTTCTAGGAACTCATAGTACAGAATCAGGCTACAGGATATATAGGTTATTTTGATGCTCTATTTGTGCCCACTTCTATATTTTTGTATAACTTCAGCAGTGTATACACTTTTAACCTTTTTGGAGACATTCTTAGGAATAGCAGCCTCTTAGTGGACTTTCTGTTGTAGTTTTCCTAATATTTGCTCCCTGGCGACCAGGAGACCTATGTCAGTGGAGGCAACTCATCTGAGGCTGAGCTGAGCCAGGAAAGGTGGGCAGGAAGGCAAGGTGAAGGCCCTCTTCCCTCCTTCTTGACCACACCTCAAGAGAGAATCTTTATGTCTCCCATACCCTTTTTTTTCCTCTTAATAGCACATTATGGACTTGCACCTATGGACATGAGCTTGAGCCCTCACCTGATTTATAATTTATCTATGACTTTATGGTTGTTTGATCTTGAGAAGGAATGACAGTCCCTGAACTTTTCCAAGACCATTTTCTATATGGTTGAATTGTACTGGACTCTTTATATTATGATGATATGATGTCCCTTAATAGCTTTTTCATGGCTCTAGGAGAGCAATACAGAGCACAGGACCTGTCTAGAACAAGCAGGATGCCTACAAATGATCCCTAGCGTCCCAGGGTGTTGCACAGTCCCGTATCTACCCATTTCCTTCGGTTGAAGTGCCTCCTAAGACCAAAATGTAAGGAAGGAAGGCATCTCTCACCTCTTCTTGCCTTGTTCATCGAAATGTATCCATTCCATCTCATCCAGTTGTTGCATGGTAGACTATATTTGGATACTAACTTAAGCAGATGGGTACAGCTCAACTCTATGCAAGCTAGCTAATGCGCTTTCCCCAGGTAGCGTAAAATGTTAACTTGATTGCAATGCATAGACTCAGAGAAAATGATAATTAACATTTTGATGTGTATTATTCAAGCTTCTGTTTTAGAATGCTGCAAATTCTCTCTTCTCCATACCTACTTTTTCTGCCTAACAGAGTATATATGCTTTTCATTCCATCAGATAGCCTTCTAAACTCTGTGACTTATGTAGAAGCCAGGACCTCATTATTGTGCATTTAACTTATTTCTGAATTTCTGTAAAAACAAGGTGGTGATGAAAATATTTAGAGCAATGAGTTTCATATGCCTTTCCATTATATCTTTAGAATAAATGCACATAGATCAAAACAAATGCACAATTGAAAAGCTTTTGATACATATTACTAAACTGTCTTCCAGAAAGATTCTATCAATTACCAATTTTTAAAATAATTAATATACTTCATTTGCAAAATGATTAAGTTGCAAAAACAAAGGCACCACAGGAATTTTAAATTAGACTTTTTTTTAATCTAGAAAAAAATTTAATGTAATTCTTAGTTCAGCAAAAGCTGAGAGAGGTCTCAGAACCCTGAACAATAGTATTGACTATTTTATTTTATTTTATTTATGTTTTTAAGTTCCAGGGTACATGTGCAGGATGTGCGGCTTTGTTACACAGGTAAACGTGTGCCACTTTGGTTTGCTGCATAGATCAACCTAGGTATTAAGCCCAGCATGCATCAGCTCTTTTCCCTAATGCTCTCCCCTCCACTGCCCTCCCCCAAGGCCTCAGTGTGCATTATTCCCTTCCCTGTGTCCATGTGTTCTCTTGTTTAGGGAACATGCAGTGTTTGGCTTTCTGTTCATGGGTTAGTTTGCTGAGGATAATGGCTTCCACCTTCATCCATGTCTCTGCATAGAACATGATCTCATTCCTCTTTATGCCTATACGGTATTCCATGGTGTATACGTACCACATTTTCTTTATCCAGTCTATCATTGATGGGCGTTTGGGTTGGTTCCATGTCTTTGCTATTGTGAAGAGTGCTGCAGTGAACATACATATGCATGTATCTTTATAATAGAATGATTTTTACTGTTTGGGTATATACCCAGTAATGGGATTGCTGGCTCAAATGATATTTCCAGTTCTGCATCTTTGAGGAATCTCCACGCTGTCTTCCACAATGGTTGAATTAATTTACATTCCCACCAACAGTATAAAAGCATTCCTATTTCTCCACCACCTCACCAGCATCTGCTGTTTCCCAACATTTTAATAATCACCATTCTGACTGGCATGAGATGGAATTATTAGTATTTTTTGAGAGTTCCCGGAATCCTTACCCATTTGAAAAATTATTGTTTTTAAAAAGTTCCTGGCTGGGCACGGTGGCTCACACCTGTAATCCTAGCACTTTGGGAAGCCGAGGTGGGTAGACCGCCCTGAACTCAGGAGTTTGAGACCAGCCTGGGCAACATGGTGAAACCCCGTCTTTACTAGAAATACAAAAAAAATTAGCTGGGTGTGGCAGCATGCACCTGTAATTCCAGCTTCTCAGGAGGCTGAGCCAGGAGAATGCTTGAATTCGGGAGGTGCAGGTTGCATAGAGCCGAGATTGCACCACTGCACTCCAGCCTGGGTGACAGAGCCAGACTCCATCTCAAAAAACAACAGCAACCAAAAAATTTCCTGCTAATTTTATGGGGAAAAATATTCTCCGCAGTTTAATTTGCATTTCCTTGTTTAATACAGAAGTCTTTTGTGACTATAATATAAAAATATAAGATTATTTAGTGCATTGGTTAAGTGGTGCTGTTCTGAAGCCTGAGTGTTCACTTACTGGTGACCTTGTGTAAATTCCTTGATCTCCCTATGCTCACACCAACTCTGATAATGGCAGTACCTTCTCACAGAATCTGTATGAAAACTAAAGAGCATATCATATGAAAGATGCATAGACAATATCGGGCATATATAACATGCATTTATGTTCTCTGTCATTTATATCTTCTCTGAATTGCCCTTTCACTGTCTGGGTAAGTAGATTTTTTGGTAGTTTAGAAATACATATATTTTGTATCTTAACCCCTTATCTGTCATATATTATAAGTTCTCCCCAGTTGGTGGTTTGTCTTTCAATTTTGTTAAAATGAGTAAACAGTTGAATATCAAGAAATCCAGACCAGGTGAAGGCATAGTTTTGGTCCAGCCTGGATCTTTTTTCTGCCCGTCAACCATACTGTTAGGAGAATCACCTTCCCCATATTGAGAAGGTCTGGTATTGATTATAGCCACCAGATATCAGAAATGGCACTTTAAGCAGCTTACATTGTTATATTAAAAATGACCATCATAGAATAAAACTTCTGCTTAATTTATGTGAATAATGATCATGGTAGATGAGAGGCCATGGTTAATGTTTCACCATTTTCCATTTATCACCAATTCCAACTGTCAGCATTCCATTAGTGGTGATATAAAATTAATTACTTCAACTTGAAAGAAGCTTTTAATTTGAGACCAAGAACCCTGATACATTGTGTAACCATTATGTGTTACTACTATTCCCCTCTTTGCTGCAAATTATGTAGGAGAAAAGGAATCTTTCTGGTCATGAAGTCTCATGTATAAAGGCAAGATGTTCCCTATATTAGCATATATACATGCTACTAAAAATGAAAGTTTTTTACTTCATTGGAAAAAATATGGACATAGAGACTATTACTTTGCTTTACTAAGCAGAGGAATTACCAAAACCATCCTTGTACAAACATGAAAATTTTGCTTGAGATGCGAACTTGTTTCAAAAAGCTATTAAAAGTGCGCAAACATTGATGCTTACGTGATGGACAAATGGGAGTGTGTTATATTATTGCCATTAGGCCATATATAATTGGAATTTTCCATATAAAAGCATTCTAAAAAGCAGTGTTATTAACGATGCTTATCATTAGGGAATGTTATTGAGAAGAGGAGTAAGGAAACTTCAACTTCTAAATTTTACATTTAGATTTCTGTCTTGTCATTTTACTTCAAGTGTGTTTTATTTTTACAACATCTTTAAGAGAAAAAAAAATTAAATCATGATTTGCATGGTAACTATTTTAAGAGTGGTTAGTATGTGCAGGAGGGGCTGCTTACCAGTGTTGAAATAGACACAAAATAGGCAACATTTGGATGTTGGCCCCAAAGCCTTGTAGGTTGTTCTCATTCAAAAATACTTGTGCTTGTAAGTCTTTCTTCTTCTTTTTCTTTCTTTTCTGTGTGTGTTTTAATTTGCGATGATTGGAAAACATAAAACAAGAAAAAGATGGTTTCCCAATGCAATCTAAAAGTTTAAATTGCTGATTGAGTTCTGGACGGCTGTGATGGTACTGCAGATGCCTATAGGCCTTCAAATACAAGTTGTTTGGCCATCTTACTTCTTTCCTTGTAAGCCAATGTCAGAACAGTTAGCTCCTTTAATGCACTTATTGGAATAAAAAATTGGGAGTGCTGAGAATCATGTTTCCTTTTCAGTCCCCTGAAGGCAAGTATATGACCCTCAATAGAGTTTAACTTCATTGTCTCTACTTGCAGGCAAAATGAAAGACCGGCTAGCAGAACTTCTGGACTTGTCCAAGCAGTATGACCAGCAGTTCCCAGACGGGGACGATGAGTTTGACTCGCCCCACGAGGACATCGTGTTCGAGACGGACCACATCCTGGAGTCCCTGTACCGAGACATCCAGGACATCCACTATGAAAACCAGCTGCTGGTGGCCGACGTGAAGCGGCTGGGAAAGCAGAACGCCCGCTTCCTCACGTCCATGCGGCGCCTCAGCAGCATCAAGCGCGACACCAACTCCATCGCCAAGGCCATCAAGGCCCGGGGCGAGGTCATCCACCGCAAGCTGCGCGCCATGAAGGAGCTGAGCGAGGCGGCCGAGGCCCAGCACGGCCCGCACTCGGCGGCGGCGCGCATCTCGCGGGCGCAGTACAACGCGCTCACCCTCACCTTCCAGCGCGCCATGCACGACTACAACGAGGCCGAGATGAAGCAGCGCGACAACTGCAAGATCCGCATCCAGCGCCAGCTGGAGATCATGGGCAAGGACGTCTCGGGCGACCAGATCGAGGACATGTTTGAGCAGGGCAAGTGGGACGTGTTCTCCGAGAACCTGCTGGCCGACGTGAAGGGCGCTCGGGCCGCCCTCAGCGAGATCGAGAGCCGCCACCGCGAGCTGCTGCGCCTGGAGAGCCGCATCCGCGACGTGCACGAGCTCTTCCTGCAGATGGCGGTGCTGGTGGAGAAGCAGGCCGACACCCTGAACGTCATCGAGCTCAACGTGCAGAAGACGGTGGACTACACCGGCCAGGCCAAGGCGCAGGTGCGCAAGGCCGTGCAGTACAAGAAGAAGAACCCCTGCCGGACCATCTGCTGTTTCTGCTGTCCCTGCCTCAAGTAGCAGGCCGGCCCGGGCCGCCGCCGCCCATCCCAGACCCTGGAGCGCGCTGGGAAGGACGCACCAACAGTTGCCCCAACTCTTAACGGAACTCAGTCTTTAGAGAAGAATTGAGAGGTTCAAGAATTGCAAACCAGCCCCATGCTTGGAAGGATGGTTAGCACACCGTCCGGTGGTTCTTCAGTAAAGACAGATTCCTACAAAGTTGTGCAATGTCATTATATGATACCCTTGCACTCTTACCCTGTTGATGGAAGCCAAGAAAAGAACTGACGTTGTATCTGACTATAGGGTAAATGTCTGAGGCCTGCCTCCTAATAAAGACTCAAGGAGGAAGTCAGTTGTGCGTCTGCAAATAGAATGGACTCATGATGGAAACTTCAGTTCATTTGCCTTGTACGGAAGATTCCCTGGTTCTGTTCCATTTTGAGCAAAATTGGCCTTGGGAAAAACCATGTTCTTTCTTTCCGATTCTTCATCCGGTCTATGCTATGCAATTCCTCCCCGAGGATAGATCTTATTTCTGCTCATTTCCCCTACTTATGAAAATCACACCAAACACTTAGTATTTCCTTATCTCTTTCACTTTTTAAATATCTTTCACCAGGTTATATTTTGGGATTATTTTTCCAAATGTTTTTAAGCACTGAATATCGAACAAGCACTCAAAATGAAGTGTCAGTCGTGTTTTATGTATTTTTCACTGATAAAAATTATTTAACATTTATCTTTTTACTTGATTACATATGCACATATATATGTAAATGTAAGATACTAATATTCACAAATGTGTGTATATAATGATCAATTGGTTTAGCTTCTTTTTTGTACGTATGGTATATAAATTTCAAGAAGAACACTTTCTGGCTCTTGGTATTGATTTGCTTGTTTTGAGTCTGTTTCACTCCAGTTTTCCCCTTTTTAGTCAAAACTTCATATTAAACAACTCTGCATTGGTTATGGTGGTAGACAGGTGTTGAAAGCTGAAAATGTATACAGAGCTAGAGACAATTAACATTATTGGAAATATTGCTTTTGTTTCACTGTGGACCATTCCTTTCATGCATAGAAATGAAGTAATTTAAAGTAAAAGAATTTTGTTTTCCAAGCAAGCTTAATAAACGTTACATTATAAATATATTTTTATACATTTGTATTGACCATTTAGTTTACTTTCTTAATTACTGTTAAAATTTTTTTCTTTTTTCTTTTCTTTTTTTTTTTTCCTTTTGAGACAGCGTCTCCCCATGTCACCCAGGCTGAAGTGCAGTGGCATGATCACGGCTTACTGCAGCCTTAGCCTCTCAGGTTCAAGTGATCCTCCTACCTCAGGCGACAAATAACTGAGATTACAGGTATGTGCCATCATGCCCAGCTAATTTTTGTATTTTCTGTAGAGACAGGATTTGGCATGTTGCCCAGGCTGATCTCAAACTTGTGAGCTCAAGCAACGCCCACCTTGGCCTCCCAAAATGCTGAGATTGCAGGCCTGAACCACTGCTCCAGGCCAGAATTTTTTTCTACTAGCTACTTGAGACTGCCACATCTCGATGGAACTGAGTGGAGAGAGAAAAGAATGAAAAACTCAAAGAATTCCCACGAGAGTGTCTTGCTTTCCCTCCTGTGGGAGGGAAAATTGGCCTTGGGAAAAATCATGGCCATACTTCAGGAAAATCATAAGGCTTTAGAGATATGGTTTACTCTGCAAACTTTTTAATGCCCTTAAACACATTTACCATGTTTCCTGGCCTTCCTCTGTGTCAACTCTTAATTCTTCCTAATCATTGTTTAGTACATGAGCAAGTTTAGTACTGGTCATATTTCTTAGGTCCTTCAGAAGGTGGAGTTTTAAAAGAAGGAGGAAGAGGGGTATATGAATTCTTTAGATCACTGCCTGACCTGCTTATGACTAGGAAAATCTATCCCCTATGTCCAATTTTAATTTCATGGTTAAATTTGAGAATTGTGGAAACCAAAGCCCACAAGGCTATTCTCACATTTCTCTCAATTTCTTTCTCAGCTAACTCCAGGGATATGTATCACCTTTGACTTAATTCCCTTTCTCTAAGGGAAAGGGGAAAAAAGTTCACGTAGCTACATTGCAATGCTTTTTATCATAGAGGAGAGACATTGTAAATAGAAATTGCAAGCCAGTTTCTACCAAAAAAGAAGAGCTCATAAATCTGACTTGTTTGAACCCATAAAGCATTTTCTTTGCTTCGAGCCATCATAAAAGTAAGCGAATTTTCAGGCTCTGTATATATTTTAATTCCCAGTATTTTATATTGGAGAGTTTGGTACAAACTGCACATCACTGCACCAAAAGAATGAGTGAACTGTTGCCTATGGAAAAAGAACACTTTTTCTTCCTGCTGTTTGGTAACCATCTCAATGTGACACAGTGGTTGAGAGTCCAGATTCCAGACCCTGTTTCTTAGATTTCAGCCTTGACTCTGCCACAAACTAGCTATCTGCCTTAACTTAGTTTCTCTGTGCTTTGGTTTTCTCATCTGCAAAATGGAGATAATAGTACTTACCTCATAGAGCTGTTGTGAAAAGTAATAACTGAATGTGTAAAAGCACTTAGAACAGTGCCTGGCACATGAGAAGTGCTTTGTTCATTATTGTTGTTATTACATAATTTTCTCTTAGACTGAGAGCACTATTAGTGACCCAAGTAAATTTATAGTTTTTAGGTTCAGAGGAAAAATAAAGGCTTATTTTTTGTTAACAGTCTTAATAAAATGAAATAAAGAAGCCAAGACCCCTATCTTCTGTGAATATTGGAGCTTCTTTTTTCTGCAGTGATAAAACTGTTTTCACTATGACATTTCTATTCCTGCGTATATCCAAACATGTACTGAAGAACAAATGAGATGTTCCACAAAAACAGGTAAGCAGGAAGTAGGTGTTCTCAGTTTGGCAGGTGTTCTTTCCTAATTCTTCCCAAGTTGTGAGTCAGAAGTTCCCAGAAGGAGTTCTGGGAAGTTGTAGAGGCGGGGTCACAGACCTAAGGGGAGGAATCATTCGGCCCACTGCACGTCCTGGCCTGTTCACCAAAGTTCTTCCCGGCTCTGACTGCCATGGCAGGCCGTGGGTGAAATGCTGGCTTTTTCCTTAAGAAAGTGTGATCTAGTGCCACCAAGAGATGCTGTAGAGCTGGCTTTACCAATCTCATGATGCTTGCTTGGCAACTCTGAAAGGTGACTTTGGCCAAGAAGACCTTGTGGCAATTCTGCAAATTTCATGCACTAATGTCTTTTAGGGTACAGAATGAAAGAACAAATCACAAAGAACAATAGATTCTTCAGGGGCTGAAGGTAGGAATCTTTTATAGCTATTTTAGCATACACATTTCAACTAGCCAAATATCAAATTTTATAACTACAACAAACCCACAGATTATAGGTGGTAACAACTCCAGAAATGTCAGAACTAGGAAAGGTACCCATCCAGGATGCACTGGTATCCAGTATAATATGAATTAGAATTTTTAAAATGTCAATCATTCAAACATTTTTGAACTGTGACATCACAGGAATAATGTTATGGCCTTTTCAGGTGTAACGACTTAGAAAGAGAACAGTGCTCTTTTCATATCAATGCCTTTACGTTTATTTAAAAATTGTCCTAATGCTTTATAGTTAAATGTCATATGCAAATATGTTCAGGCTCTAACATATAAAGTTCCTAACTTGACAGGAAACTACTGAAGATTGTGTGCAGCTTAAAAATAATAAAATAGGGTAACTATAGTCTTGATTTGTATGTATAAATTCTACCATTCTATATTCTACCATCAGACATATTTCTACTCCTTTCCTTGAAATATGCAAAGTATCTCCAACTGTAGCATGAAACTCATTCATTTGTAACCAAGATGATAGTTTGAAACATCCAGTTGTAATCAGAGTAACAGCTGACTTACTTTTGATAGCAAAGTTGGAAATCATTGCAATTGATAAATGGGGCTATTGGAAATGGAAAATGAATAGGATCTAGAATGTAACTTCATTATATAAATGTTGAGTGTCTTTATTATCAACGCATTATTAAGAATGGGCAAGATGTCCTTATACACTAGCTTTTGTAAAGTCATGTATCTATTGGTAATAAAGATTTTCTGAACTGATATTCTGAGTGAGACTACAAAGAATGCTTTAAAACCAGTGATATCTGGACAGGCCTGGTGGCTCACCTGTATAATCCCAACACTTTGGGAGACCAAGGCAGGCGTACCACTTGGGCCAAGAGATTGAGACCAGCCTGGCCAACATGGTAAGACCCCTTCTCTATTAAAAATACAAAAATTAGCTGGGGCTGGTGGTACACATCTGTAATCCCAGCTACTCTGGAGGCTGAGGCACGAGGATTGCTTGAACCAAGGAGGCAGAGGTTGCAGTGAGCTGAGATTGCACCACTGCACTCCAGCCTGGGCAACAGAGTGAGACCCTGTCTCAGAAAACTAACGAACAACAACAACAAAACCAGTGATATCCTGCAAAATGAGGAGTGAGAGACTAGTTCCCAACACTATATTTTTTTAATTCCTGATGTTTATTTTTAAGGTATATTTTATACTCTATTTGAAACATCCATAGATACCTCTTGGACCTCTTCTATTTTTCTTAATCTATATTTCTACATTTTCATGGTCCTACAGCCAATTCTTTAGACATATCTACCCCTGTGTATCTCAGCATCCCATAATGTTTGATAGAGGGTAAAAATAACAGTGTGTGTGTGTGTGTGTGTGTGTGTGTGTGTATATACACACACACATAAATATATGTGTATATATATATATACACACACACACACATACACACATATATATGTGGCTATATATATATATATACACACACATATATACATATATATATATGGCTACAGAATCTACCATCGTCCCCTAACCCCTGCTCCTCTGCCTACCTTGTCTTGCAAATGGCAGCGTCAATCAACTTCAACCTGCCCAGGTCAGCCAATTATCCTCTCTTGCTTCCATTACAGCTTCTAGTTGGTCTCTGGCCTCTGGTTTTGCCTTCTCCAGTCTAATCTCTGTACGATGCTATAGTACAGTCACGGTGCCTTTTTGTTGTTGTCATTATATTGTTGTTTTTAACTGCAGTATTATATACATAACTTAAATTTACCATCTTAACCATTTGTAAGTATACGGTTTCTGTATTGGTTGGTTCTTACATTGCAATAAAGAGCTATCTGAGACTGGGTAGTTTATAAAGAGAAAAGGTTTAATTGACTCACAGTTCTACAGGCTGTACAGAAGGCATGGCTGGGGAGGCGTCAGGAAACTTACAGTCATGACAGGAGTGAAGGGGAAGCAAGCACACCTGCACATGACAACAGGAGAGGGAGGGAGGGGGAGAGAGAGAGAGAGAGAGAGCGCGCACAAAGGGAGAAGTGCCACACACTTTTAAACCATCAGATCTTGTGAGAACTCACTCACTCTCACAAGAACAACGAGGGAGAAATCTGCTCCCATAGCCCAATCATCTCCCAGCAGTTCCCTTCCCCAACACTGGGAATTATAATTCAACATGAGATTTGGGTGGGGACAGAGAGCCAAACTATATCAGTTCCCATACTGTTAAATACATTCAGATTGCTGTACAGCCAGTCTCCAGGACTCTTTTCATCTTTCAAAACTGAACTCTATACTCAATAAACAAAAGCTCCTCACAGCCCCTGGCAACCACATTCTACTTTCTGTGAATTTGACTACTCTAGTTACTTCATAGAAGTAGAATAACATAGTGTTTGTCCTTTTGTGTCTGGCTTATTTCCCTTAACATTGTCCTCAAGCTTTATCCATGGTTGTAGCATGTGTCAGATTTTAAAGCTGAATAACATGCCATTGTGTATATAGAGCACATTTTGTTTACCCATTCACCTGTCAATGGACACGGGTTGCTCCCACCTTTTGGCTGCTGTGAATAGTGCCATTCATCTGCTTAAAACTCTGTAATAGCTGCTGATCGCTGTTGGGATAAAATCCCATCTCGTTAGTGAGGTTCTTCAGGGCCCTGCAGGAGCCTGGCCCCACCTACTTTCAGCCTCATCCCTCACACCTTTCACTGCATATTCTCTTCCTCTTTCTCTCTCTCTCTCTCTCTCTCTCTCTCTCTCTCTCTCTTTAAGATACACGGTCTTGCCCAGGCTGAAGTGCAGTGGCACAATTATAGCTCACTGCAGCCTCAAATTCCCAAGTTCAAGTGATCCTCTCACCTCAGCGTCCTGAGTCACTGGGACCACAGGCACAGGACACCACCCTGGCTATTTCAGAGCACTGCACCCATTCCCTCAATTACACTGGTGTGTAAGAGCTCCGTGAAGTGCATACTTAAGGACTGTGTCACCCCATCTTAACGGTTCTATGTGTGCTTCTGCTGCTAGACTGCTTTTTTTTTTATTTTTGAGGACAACCAATAGCATCTTACTTGTTATGGGATCTCAGCACTTTGCATAGTGTCTTTTACAGCTGTTTGGGTAATTGTGTTCTACATGCAGAAATACAGATATTCAGAATTTGTTTTCTGCTATGACTTTTTGTATACCTTTTTGAAGATGCATATTTTACAGCATAAAGCAAGGTATCTAGTCTCTCCTTCCAGAGGATCTGTGTAAAGGTGCTGAGGCCAGGATGGGGTGGGGGGGCAGTGTCCCGAGAACATGGGTAGGACTTGGTGAGAGGAGGGGACATGGGACTGGAGAAAGACTGCTTGGGAAGAAGCAGATCATGCAGAAGAACGGTCAGTCTGAAAAGCTGAGTGGAGAGAGAATGAAGTTCTGGATCACCAGCTCCGAAGCCAGCAGAACTGGGTGCAAACAGAGGCTGGGATTGGATGCTGTGTGGCAGACCCTGGAAGAAATATCTTAGTTGAGGTACAGACTCCAGTTGGATGCAAAGAAAGTTATAAAACTAAATTTTATCTGGAAGTGATTTTCTTTTTATTCTTCCAAGCATGTAAAACAAAGTTTTTTAAAATTTATTTTGGACAAAATGTGTTGGCTTGAGTTTTAGCTGGACATATTTCCCTCTAACATGACACCCAGCAGGATAATCTGTGCAGAGCACTTAGCTCCCTGCTCCTAGTCACACAAGGCTGTGTTTCGGGGTGGCGGCTCTGGGCTTCAGTCCTGAAATGCCTTCAGTCACTGAAGTCGTTCTGGTATGAAAATGGCCTGAGATGCCTCAGTCCATTCCTCTGAGTATGTCAGGGTACTCCCCAATCCCCCACTCACACACATCCGAGTGCTTTTGAATCCATAATACTTATTCAATACAAAAATGTGTAATAGCCAGTGGATTGTGCAAAACAGTAACATCAAGGCTCTTCTTTCCCTGCAAGTGTTGAAGACCAAGAGAATGGAGGACCCTAAACCACCCTTGTTTGGAGTTGCAAGTTCTCTCCCTGCTGAAGCCGACCCTGCAGTTTGGGCCTGAAGTGCCACTCAGCCACGAGCAGCTGGTGCCCCAACTCTTTGAAAACATGGATTTGGGCCAGGCACAGTGGCTCAGGCCTGTAATCCCAGCACTTTGGTAGGCTGAGGTGGGAGGATCACCTGAGGGCAGGTGTTTGAGACCAGCCTGGCCAACATGATAAAACCCCGACTGTTCTAAAAATACAAAAATTAGCGGGGTGTGGTGGTGCCTGCCTGTAATCCCAGCTACTCAGGAGGCTGAGGCAGGAGAATCTCTTGAACCTGGGAGGTGGAGGTTGTTGCAGTGAGCTGAGATCACACCACTGCACTCCAGCGTGGCCTGGGCAACAGAGTGAGACTCTGTCTCAAACAAAACATAACAAAAAACAAACAACAACAAAAAAAACCCACGTGATTGTGAACCAAATCAAGCAAAGAATCTCCAGGCGGGTAGTGCCTATAAAAGGAATGTTACCCCCAGATAAAAACAAATTATTTAGACTCTACATGACAGAGGAATTTCTCTTGTGGGTAGGAATGTTTAACTAATTCATTCTTTGGCTCTGCTATGTGGTTTACCCTGGTCATGCACCCTTAGAAGGGCGTAGATGAGGTAACATGGTTTCTCTTCGGAATCTTCACCCACACCTTGTCATCTGGTTTATGGAAGAAACCTGTCAAACAAGAAATGTTACCCAGTGGCAAGATGTCAGGACATGCAGTTACCAGGAGAAAGTAAAGGGCCTGGAAGTTGAAAAACATTGTCTTTTATTAAGGCTGCAACTCCTCACGGTGGGTAGCGTCTCCTGTTTTGGCTCCCTGCATTGACCAGTATCAATATTTGAAGTGACTTTGTAAGTAGTTCTCATTTGCAAAAGGAAACCACAGCTTTATGAAAAAACCTTGCATCTCTCTTCTCTGATGAGAGTGTCAGTGCCACATTAAAAATGGCCTGGCACAATGCGCTGCGTGTCTGGGAATGGTAAGGAGAAATCCTTTCTTTCTTGCTAAGAGACAAAAAGGCTTAAAATAAATATTCTTGGAAGAAATAATCCAGTGATGTCAATGAGTTTGGGTTATAAAATGAAAAAGAAGAAAGGAAGAAAGAAGGATGACCTGTTCCTAGATAGAAGGTAAGTCAGGGCCAGGCGCAGCGGCTCACGCCTGTAATCCCAGAAGTTTGGGAGGCCGAGGCAGGCAGATCATTTGAGGTCAGGAGTTCAGGACCAGCCTGGCCAATATGGCGAAACCCCTCTAAAAATTAGCTGGGTGTGGTGGTACATGCCTATAAGCCCAGCTACTCTGGAGGCTGAGGCAGGAGAATAGCTTGAACCTGGGAGGTGGAGGTTGCAGTGAGCTGAGATTGTGCCACTGCACTCCAGCCTGGGCAACAAGAGTGAAACTCCATCTCAAAAATAAAAAAAAATAAAACAAAAAGTCAGGAAGCAAGAGAAACGTGTGCATTCAGAAGGGCAGAACAAGAAGAGAGGGCACGGCTGAGGTAGACCAAAACTTAGAAAGTGGAAGCTGAAAATAACAAACACAGATTCGCCTGTGAACTAGTTCGGTGTATTTTCATCTGTGTATCAACAAACAAAGAGTAGGTGAAAAACTTGCTTGGCTGATTATATCAATAGCACAACAGTTACAACTAGAAAAGTTAGTACGTTGTTTTTATTTTCCTCTGTGATGTCCTGTGAGTATAATTTGGTAAAATTACATATTATGATAGTGTATGGCTTAATATTGTTTGGGCTTAAACTCAATATGATAAGTGGGATGAAAATTTAGGAAATTTCTCCTAACAACTAAGGCTCTTTACAGACTTCTAACTCAAAGCCATTGCATTAATCTGCATATTATTTTATTTTTATTTTATTTCTTTTGTAAAAAAAAAAAATTAAGTCCTGCCCATTATCAGTCTGATAAAATATAAATGCCATTCTTTCCTTTATCTTCTTATTGCATTACTCGTTAAAAGGTAAAACTGGGAGGGAACAAGGCTATTAACTCTTTTTTAGTTTATTTGCTTATTCTGCTTTTGTGTTCAGAAGAAAACTTGAAGAACATATTTTTTTTTCCATTTTCAAAATTGTCACAAAGTCTTAAAAACGAAGTAGCTGCTGTGGTTTATACCTCAAACAAAAACAGAGAAATAGAAACATACGATGAAGCAAGTAAGCAACTGAATTTCTTCTGAAACTTTATTGTAAAAAAAACAAACAAACAGAAGGAAACATTCATGCATTCACATATATATTAGCAGCTCCTCTGATTTATCTGACTGGCGAAAGAGGCTGGGGTTTGCCAGCAGCCTGCATACTCTCCGTGAGCTTGGCTGACAGTACTTTCACCCTCCTTGGCTGTACCTGCACACTACACGGCAATAAATCATCAAATGCGCTTAAGGGGAGCAGGGAAATTACTGCTGCCCAGTGCTTGGTAGCATAAAAACACAGTTACCTCATCCATTTTTCATGGTATTGGGTCATATGTGTGAGCCCACACACTGCCGTGTGAAATGGCCAGGGATTCTACCCTTAACTCTTTCCTCTCTTTCTAAGAGATCTCATCTACCCTGTGGCTTTGCTACCTTATCCTGATAACTGCCAAACCTTTGTGGAGAGACGGTTGGCCGCTGATGACCCTGGCAGCTCTCTTTAGTTTGGCTGAAAAGGAGCCAACACAGAGCGTCAACATTGCCCAAGATTCCCACACTGTCAGCATGAGTAGGCAACGTCCAAATGGCATCCAAGCTAGACTCATTTTCCTTTGAGGGCAAGACTGCTCTCATCCTCACCTTTGGTAAAAGATTGTTTTTGAGTAGTAGGGGTCAGCTGTTAATGCCTTCAGTTGGGTCCTATCCAAGCGTAGTGTTAGTCCATTCTCACACTGCTATCAAGACCTGTCCCTGGTCTAGGTAATTTATAAAGGAAAGAGATTTAATTGACTCACAGTTCCATGTGCCTGCGGAGGCCTGAGAAAACTTACAATCATGGCAGAAGGGGAAGCAAACATGGCCTTCTTCACATGGTGGCAGGAGAGACAAGTGCCAGCAAGGAAATTCCAGACACCTGTGAAACTATCAGATCTCATGAGAACTCACTCATTATCACGAAAACAGCATGGGAGAAACTGCCCCCATGAGTCAATCACTTCCCACCAGGTCCCTTCCGTGACACCTGAGGATTATGTGGACTATAATTCAAGATGAGATTTAGGTGGGGACACAGCCAAACCATATCACATAGCATGGGATAATCAGAGACTACATGAGAATGATCTATATCCTACTGTCTACTTGACCTCTCTTCTTGAATGTCCCACAGGTTCCTCAAACTCAGTATTCTGTTTTGCCTCCTATAGGCCTTCTTCATCCTGCCAGTTATCTAGAGGCAAAAACATCAGAATCACTTTCATTCCCACCCTCTCTGTTCATAGCCAAGTGAAACTAAAGAATTATTGCCAATACTAAAAAAATTTAATATCTGTGGACTACTATATGGCTGATGTCATCTAAAATGCATACCAGATGCCTGAGATGTAAAGACAACTACAATTTGCTGTCTGGATTTTCTAATTGGCCCAAAAAGGAAGTGGTTCATACATCAGAGAATTGTGTTTTAATTCACACTTCAATTTTCAAAATCCATTTTTTTTTCACTGTCTCCAGTAATGGCTATAAGCAAACAAAATCCTTAATGTTAATGGTTGCTCCTTTAATAAATGTCTGTTGTACAAAGCTGATATTAATTAGTTTTGGTCCTATCTTGCATACATATTTCTTATACATGGTGTCCCAGAATGATTTTTAATAGCTACCTATTTCACTTTCAGAAGTGCTTGTGTATAGGTGATAAAAATTACATTGTCAACCAACATATATATGGTATGTAATCTGGATGTACCATTGTTTGACATTTTCTAAGTCCACTCTGCTCTTGAATCTCTAACCAGTTTAATCTGAGACCCCATCCTAAGTAATTGCAGAAAGACCTTGCCTTTAGTTAGATTGTCACACTCTTTGATATAGAGCAGGTGGGGACAGAGGATGTGGGTTTTCTTCACTGCCAGGTCCCAAGCCCACATTTCTTGCTAGCAAAAAACACAAGGTAAAATAAATATTCATGAAGAAAGGAAAATTTGCCAGGTGCCATGGCTCACACCTGTGATCCTAGCACTTTGGGAAACTGAGGCAGGTGGATCACTTGAGGTCAGGAGTTAGAGACCAGCTTGGCCAACATGGTAAAACCCCATCTCTACTAAAAAATACAAAAATTAGCTGAGTGTGATGGCAGGATCCTGTAATCCCAGCTATTTGGGAGGCTGAGGCAGAAGAATTGCTTGAACCCAGGAGGTGGATGTTACAGTGAGCTGAGATCATACCACTGCACTCCAGCTTGGGCGACAGAGCAAGATTCTGTCTTAAAAAAACAAATAAAAAAAAAAAGAAAGAAAGAAAGAAAGAAAAGAAAGATTTAAAGTAAAATTATACAAGAGAGAACATTTTTAAAAACTTAAATATGGAAATTAAAATATAAGTTTAAATATGAATGTAATTATTACAAAATAAAATAAACTTATGATTGAGGAAATAAAAAGCTATAAAATATAAACTAGAATACAAATATGAATTGGATTCATTCATTTTTTTAGTTTAAATGTATTTTATTTTTAGACAACCTAAATGTCATAGTTTTCTTAAAAATGATGCTTCCACTCCAAATAAATCATGGTCAGAATAAATGAAGAGCTCAGGATGAAATTAATCCCATTTGTCTTAAGTCTTGGTGTTGTATGGATGATAAGCAGAAACCAGTAATGATGACAGGTGAGAGATCCAAAGTAACTGCCAAATTTCTTAACATTTTTCCATTTCTAAACCATCCTTGAAGAAAATCATATATGGGGTCACACCAACCTCACAGTAATCCAGTATGTAATCTTTGATGCATTTCTTGTAGGCTTTTTTGGTGAAACTTGTTTCCAGCAGGTGATGGTTCATGACAATATCGACACCAGTGATTACCATGGTTATGTACCTTTGCCCTCGGGGCCTTCAGCGGAGGCATTTCCACCAATGAGCAAGGCATCAATGTTACCTTCTATCCTACTGATACCCCATTTTCCCTTCCGCCTCCAGGCACAGCCCGTCCGCGATCGCTCGGATCTTGTAGATGTTGGAGAACATCTTTTGGTGGCTGCTGAGGTCCCGGTAGACAATCATGACGGCAGCTGAAGGGAGACGAGGGTGATGCCAGCTTGGGAGCCAGCGCGGTGCAGCCGGAGGGGCGCTAGGGGATAGGAGGGAAGCTGGAGCCATTAGTCTTTTATAAAAAAATATAAATATAGATTAAGAACAAAAATTCTAAGCTGAACCAAGAATAGATATAATTTCAAAAGGATGTGAAAGTATTGTTTTTAACGGAAATATAAATAAAGACAAAAAAAGAAAAACAAAATAGAGGAAGAATACTTAAAGAATGAAGAAGCAAAATTGAAAAGGGGGAAATTAGATAAAATAAAGGAAATAAGATAATATATGTAAAGTGCTTCTCACAGTAAAGTGGTGTTGAGATGTTGCTCCATAAAACATTTGTCTTTAATATTCGAAACAAAAGATGAGGCGCAGACGGGAGGAGGAGGGAGTCAAGAGTCCTAGTGAAAGCAAACAAGGAGTCTTCTGCAAAATTTTCATTTAGCTTCCTCTAGTGTTGGGTTCTAAATAGCTGGGAGATAGGAAGCACAGAGGAATACAAGGTCTCTAGCCCCTCTGCCCTTGTCCCATGTCCCCAGTAACCTTGCATCTCTTTATGGTATCCATCAGAGAGGACCCAGAGCTGTCTGAAAGAGCCTCATCATAAACTGGATTTCTTGACTTCACACCTGTTCAGCCACCAACTCTTTTCTTTGGAATCAGAATAACATGCACAGGATCCGAAAGTGCATCAAAAGTATTTGGTAGTCCCCAGTGTAGGCACAGATGGCTTCCCATTCTCACCCTTAGATGCAAAAGTGTGTCCTAGCAGTAATGGTAGTTAGTGAGAGTATTCTGAAGATCTATGAGATGGCCATATTTCTTGATAATCAAATTTGTTTAAGGAATGGGTTTTAAAGTCATCTGGAAATGGAAGTCTTTAACTAATGTTTAAATAATATTGTATTGGAATGATGCTAGGAAGTGAGAGGCTTCCAGTAAAGTGAAAACGAAGGTTCTATCAAGGACAAGAACACAATTTAGGAAAAGGAAGCATTAAGTTTCACACAATAATTTATGTGTGTGTATATATATATATATATATGCACACAAAATCTGTATATATATATATATTTTTTATATAAAACCCCCCCCCCCCCACACACACACACAAAACAGCAAGTTCACCCTCTGGAGATAGGCTTACTCACAAAAAAGAGGTAAATATTAAGAAATCAAACTAATAACAGGGACTCAATCAAGCAACTTCTAGGGAATACTTTAGATCTTTTCACTGGTCTACACATATTTGTATGCAGATTCAGCTAGGAATGCCTTTGACAGAAACTGTACTGTGATCACAGTGACCCTAAAGTTTGGGCATGCTTCAGTATCACTGGACTCTGAGATGCAGATTCATGACATTGGGGTGGGGCCAGAGAATTTGCATTTTCAGAAGGTTCCCAGATAATCTTGATGCTGTTGGTCAGAGGACCACACTTTGAGAGCCACAGGCTTATATTTTAAAACATGTTAATTTTCTTGTACAACAAGAAGACTGGAGGTAGGTGGTTTCTGCTTGGCTGTGGCTCCATAAGGTCTTTAAAGGCAAAATCTCGTTCTAATTTACCATTCTGACATCTTTGGGTATTAGCACCTTATCCATAGAAATGCGACCCACACCTTGTGGTCACAGCATAGCCAACACAGCTCCAAGGCTTTTAACTTCAGATGATCCCATTCAAGGCAGAAAAAGAAAGAAAGAAAAGAAAGAAAAAGAAAGAGAGAAAGAGAGAAAGAAAGAAAGAAAGAGAGAAAGAGAGAGAGAGAGGGAGGGAGGGAGGGAAGGAAAGAGCAAGTACAAGACTTTTACTTCCCAAGACTCTTGTTTTTTAAATCCAAAAGAAAATCTTTTCCAGAACTTCCAACTTATCTCTCATTGGACGGAACTGGATTACACGCCGCTTTGTCACTGTCTCCCAGCTAATTACCGTATTGACAAAAGGGATGAGATGACAATTACTGGTTTACACTAATAGCAATTCATTCCCAGGGTCTGGGAAATAGGTCTACCTTCCCTGAAATTAAAGTGTCTCTGCCCACCGCCTGAGTGAAATAAGATTTCCTTTATCAGGGAGAAAGGTGGGGAATAATTGTTGGATAAGCAACAAACAATGGCTACCAAAAGAGCCCACCTCACGCTGTAGCAGTGAAACAGCAAAAGAGCTAACATAACTAACTCCGTTTTTGTTTAAGAGGGCTTTGCCCATTCTTACACATAGGCTAGGATAATTTTAGAGCACTGAGACAATATGCAAAAACAACCAGCAATTTTTAAAACTAAGTCTGGGGATAAAGGGGAAGTAACTATGGTTTGTTAAAGATTTACCATTTATTTATTCATTTTTAACTTTTAAATTCAGGGTTATATGTATAGGTTTGTTATATAGGTAAACCCGTGTTATGGGGTTTGTTGTACAGATTATTTTATCACCCAGGTATTAAGCCTAATACCCATTAGTTATTTTTTCCTTATCCTCTCCCTCCTCCCATCCTCCACCCTCAAGTGGACCCCGTGACTATTGTTGTCTTCTTTGTGTACATGAGTTCTCATCATTTAGCTCCCACTTATAAATGAGAACATGAAGTATTTGGTTTTCTGTTCCTGCTTTAGTTTACTAAGGATAATGGCCTCCAGCTCCAACCATGTTCCCACAAAACACATAATCTCATTCTTTTTATGGCTGTATAATATTCCATGACATGTATGTACCACATTTTCTTTATCCAGTCTACCATTGATGGGCATTTAGGTTGATTCCTTATCTTTGCTATAGTGAATAACATTGCAGTGAACATGCATGTGTCTTTATAATAGAATTATTTATAAACCTCTGGGTATATATGCCCAGTAATGAGATTGCAGAATAGAATAATAGTTCTGCTTTTAGCTCTTTGAGAAATCACCACAATGCTTTCCGCAATGGTTGAACTAATTTACACTCTCACCAACAGTGGATAAGCATTCCTTTTTCTCTGCAATCTCACCAACATCTGTTATTTTTTGACTTTTTACTAATAGCCATTTTGACTGGTGTGAGATGGTATCTCATTGCGGTTTTGATTTGCATTTCTCTAATGATCAGTGATGTTGAGCTTTTTTTCATATGCTTGTTGGTCACAGGTATAAGACATACCTTTTGAAAAGTGTTCATGTTCTTTTGCCCATTTTTTAATGGGGTTGCTTTTTCTTATAAATTTGTTTAAATTTCTATTCTGTAGGTTATCTATTTACTCAGTTGATAGTTTATTTTGCTGTGCAGAAGCTCTTTAGTTTCATTAAATCCCATTTGTCAATTTTTGCTTTCGTTGCAATTGCTTTTTGTATCTCTATCATGAAATCTTTTCCTGTTTCCATGTCCAGAATGGTATTGCTTAGGTTGTCTTCAAGAGTTTTTACAGATTTGGGTTTTACCTTTAAGTCTTTAATCCATCTTGAGTTTATTTTTGTGTGTGGGGTAAGGGAGGGGTCCAGTTTCAGTTTCTATATATGGCTAGCCAGTTATTCCAGCAGCATTTATTGAATAGGAAATCCTTTCCCCATTGCTAGTTTTTTGTCGGGTTTGTCAAAGATCAGGTGATTGTATGTGTGCAGCCTTATTTCTGGGCTCTCTTTTCTGTTCCATTGGTCTATGTTTCTGTTTTTATAGAAGTAACACACTGTTTTGGTTACTGTGGCCCTATAGGTAGTTTGAAATTGGGTAATGTGACACCTTCAGCTTTGTTCTTTCTGGTTAGGATTGCCTTGGCTATTTGGGCTCTTTTTTGGTTCCATATGAATTTTTAAATAGTTTTTTATTGTTCTGTGGGAAATATCATTGGTAGTTTGATAGGAATAGTATTGAACCTGCAAATTGCTTTGGGCTGTGTGGCCATTTTGATGATATTGATTCTTCCTATCCATTAGCATGGAGTATTTTTCTATTTGTTGGTATCATCTCCGATTTCTTTGAGCAGTGTTCTGTAGTTCTTATTGTAAAGATCTTTCACCTCCCTGGTTAGCTACATTCCTAGGTATTTTATTCTTCTTGTGGCAATTGTGAATGGGATTGCATTCCTGGTTTGGCTCTTGGCTTGATTGTTGTTGTATAGGAATGTTAGTGATTTTTGTACTTTGATTTTGTATCCTGAGACTTCACTGAAGTCGATAATCAGTTTAAAGAGAGTTTGGTCTGAGACTGGGGTTTTATAGATATAGAATAATGTTATCTGTAAACAGGTATAATTTGACTTCCTCTCTTCTTATTTGCATGTCCTTTATTCTTTCTCTTTCTTGATTGCTGTGGCCAGAACTTCCAATACTACGTTGAATAGGAGTGGTGAGAGAGGGCATCCTTGTCTTGTGCTGGTTTTCAAGGAGAATGCTTCCAGCTGTTGCCCATTCCATATGATGTTGGCTGTGATTTTGTCACAGATGGCTCTTAATATTTTATGGTATGTTCTTTCAATACATAGGTTTTTGAGGTTTTTTACATAAAGGGGTGTTGAATTTTATTGAAAGCCTTTTCTGCAACTATGGTAAAATTGTGTTGTTTTTGTCTTTAGCTCTGTTTATGCAGTGAATCTCATTTATTGATTTATGTATGTTGAATCAAGCCAACGTGATGGTAGTGCATAAGCTTTTTGATGTGCTGCTGGATTTGAGTTGCCAGTATTTTGTTGAGGATTTTTACATCAATGTTAATCAAGGATATTGGCTTGAAGTTTTATTGTGTGTGTCTCTGCTAGCTTTTGGTATCAGGATGATGCTGGCCTTATAGAATGAGTTAGGAAGGAGTCCTTCCTCCTCAAATTTTCAGAATTGTTTCCATAGGAATTGTACCAGCTCTTCTTTGTACATCTGGTAGAATTTGGCTGTGACTCTATCTGGTCCTTGGCTTTTTTTGATTGGTAGATTATTTATTACTGATTCAGTTTCAGAGCTCATTATTGGTCTGTTCAGAGATTCAGTTTCTTCATGGTTCAGTCTTGGGAGGGTGTATATGACCAGGAGTTTATCCATTTCTTCTAGATTTTCCGGTTTGTGTGCATAGAGGTGTTCATAATATTCTGTGATGGTTATATGTATTTCTGTGGGGTCAATGGTAATCTCCCCTTTGTCATTTCTACTTGTGTTTATTTGGATCATCTTTATTCTTTATTATTCTAGCTAGCAGGCTATCCATTTTATTATTATTATCATTATTATTTTTATTTTTATTTTTAAACTAACTCCTGAATTCATTGATCCTTTTAATGCTTTTTTGTGTGTGACTCCTTTAGTTTAGTTCTGATTTTAGTTATTTCATGTCTTCTATTAGCTTTTGGATTGGTTTGCTCTTGATTCTCTAGTTCTTTCAGTTGTAATATTAGGTTATTAAATTGAGATCTTTCTGATGTGAGTGCTTGGTGCTGCAAATTTCCCTCTTAACACTGTCTTTGTTGTGACCCTGAGATTCTGGTATGTTGTGTTTGTTTTCTTATGAGTTTATAAAAACTTTTTGGTTTCTGCCTTAATTTCATTATTTACCCAAAAGTCATTCAGGAGCAAGTTATTCAATTTCCATATAAGTGTACGGTTTTGAGCATGTTGTTTAGTCTTGAATCCCATTTTTGTAGTGCTGTGGTACTGTGGTTGTTATGATTTCAGTTATTCTGCATTTGCTGAGGAGTGTTTTATGTTCAAGCATGTAGTTGATTTTAAAATATTGCCATGTGGCAATGAGAGGAATGTATATTCTGTTGTTTTGGGGTGGAAAGTTCTATAGCTGTCTATCAGGTCCATTTGATCCAGTGCTGAGTTTAGGTCCTGAATATCTTTGTCAATTTTTGTCTCAGTGATCTGTCTAATATTGTCAGTGGGTGTTAAAATCTCCCACTAGTATTGTGTGGGAGCCTAAGTCTCTTTGAAGGTCTCTAAGAACTTGCTTTATGAATGGGTGCTTCTGTGTTGGGTGCATATATATACTTAGGATATTTAGGTCTTTTTGTTGAACTGAACCTTTTACCACTATGTAATGTCCTTCTTTTTCTCTTGTTTTTTGTTGGTTTAAAGTTTGATTTGTCTGAAATTAGTATTGCAATGCCTGCTTCTTTCTGTTTTCCATTTTCTTGGTAGATTTTTCTCCATCCCTTTATTTTGAACCTATGCATGTTATTGCATGTGAGATGAGTCTCTTGAAGACAGCATACCATTGGGTTTTGCTTCATTATCCAGCTTGCCACTCTGTGCAATCAGCATTTAGCCCATTTACATTCAAGGTTAGTGTTGAAATGTGTGGATTTGATTCTGTTATCCTTATGTTAGCTAGTTTTTATGCGACTTATTTGTATGGTTGCTTCATAGTGTTACTGGTCTGCGTACCTCAGTGTGTTTTTGTAGTGGCTGGTAATGGTCTTTCCTTTCCATATTTAGTGCTTCCTTCAGGAGCCCTTGTAAGACAGGCCCAGTGGTAACAAATTCCCCAGCAATTGCTTGTCTGAAAAGGATCTTATTTCTCCTTTCCTCATGAAGCTTAATTTGGCCACATAGGGAATTCTTGGTTTGAGTTTCCTTAAGAATGTTGAATATTGGCCCCCAACCTCTTCTGGATTATAGGGTTTCTGCTGAGAAGTTCACAGTTAGTCTGATGGTGTACGTGTCCTGACCTCTCTCTCTAGCTACCTTTATCATTTTTTCTTTCATTTCATCCTTAGAGAACCTGATGATTATGTGTCTTGGGGGTGATCTTCTTGTGAAGTATCTTATTAGGGTTCTCTTCATTTCCTGAATCTGAATGTTGTCCTCTCTAGCTAAGTTGGTGAATTTCTCGTGAATGCTATCCTGAAATATGTTTTCCAGCTTGTTTCCATTCTCCCCGTCTCTTTCAGAGACATCAATAAGTTGTAGATTTTATCTCTTTGCATAATCCATTATTTCTCAGAGGTTTTGTATATTCCTTTTCTTCTTTGTTATCTTTTCTTGCCTGACTGTCTTATTTCAGAAAGCTATTCATTGAGCTCTGAGATTCTTTCCACAGCTTGGTCTATTCTGCTTTTAATACTTGTGATTGCTTTATGAAATTCTTGTGGTGTGTTTTTTAGCTCTATCAGGTTGGTTACATTCTTTACTATACTGGCTCCTGCATTGCTTAATCATGATTCTTAGTATCCTTGGATTGATTTTCAATGTACTCCTTCATCTCAATGATCTCCATTCCTATCCGTATTCTGAAATCTATTTCTGTCATTTCAGCCATCTCAGCCTTGTTCAGAGCTCTTGCTGGAGCTGTAGTGAGGTTGTTTCAAGGAATGAAAGCACTCTGGCTTTTTGAGTTGTCACTGGTTCTTTGTCATTTTGGTAGGCTAGTGTTCCTTCAATTTTTGAAGCTGCTGTCCTTAGGATTGTCTTTTTTCCTTTTAACCTATTTGATGCTTTTAAGGGTTTCATTGTGGAATAAGGTGGGTTTAGCCAATTGGCTTCATTTCTGGAAGGTTTTAGGGGGCCAAGGCTCAGCTCCCAACCCCTGGACTGTGTGCTCTAACTCTAGGGGACTTGTATCAGCCCCAGCTTTGTTCTTTGTCTCCTCAAGATTAGGAATCCACTGTTCTGAGGATGCTGATATGCTCCCAGGTGGCTGGTCACTATACTCCAATGGGTGGTGTCACTCAAAGCATTTTCAGGGTGGTGGCAGCAGGATTTGCCCTCATTCTCACATGCCAGCAGCAGTGGCAACATGGTGGGGTGCATGCTTATTGGATGCAGCAGGGTGCTAGTGGATGCCAGGGTGCCTGTCTCCCTGTGGGCATCCACAGCTGCAGCGGAGGCAGCACAGCTTGAGGAGGAGGAGGTCCCCCACTGGTAACTGTGCATGCAGTTGTGCTGCTGATGGTGTTAGCATGGGGTTGGGCTGCTGGTCAGTGCAGGTCCGAGTGTGCCATCTGTGCATGTTCATGCAGGTGGGGATGGTTGGGGAGGGTCTGATGTCCTCTGTGCCTACTTTTACTCCAGTGGTAGTGTTGTGCAGGGGCAGGGCACTGGCAGGGGCAGGGCTGGTGGGCTTTGTGCTCACCAAGGCTCTGACTGCAATGGCAGTATGGTGGGGGAGGGAGGCTGATGGGGCCAAATGCACTCCTGCCAGCAGCAGTGGTGAAGCCAGGTGCATGTGCATACCCATGCTGGTGGGGCAAGGAAAGCAAAATCTGCTTGTGCACACACAGGCTGGCAAAGCAATGTGAGGAGGGGCCATGGGCCCAGGGGAAGCTACAGTGTGGGGAGAGAGTGGGTAGACTGGGTGTGGCCATGGAGACCACCCCACTGCAGCTCTCCACTAGTCAGGCATAGTCCACCAGTGCAGAAGCTCTAATGTGGGCCCCCAGGGCACCGGAGGCTGCCCTGCAAGCAGGCACTACCAGGCTGGGGTCTCGGGAGAGGCCAGAAGACCAAGGGTTACTAAGGTCAGACCAGTCCAGTCTAATGGGCAAGACCACCCTGCAGAGTTCAGGTCTGACAGTTTCCCTAGGAATAAAGTCTTTTGTGGAAGCTAGTGGAGCCTAAGATATGTCTATCCCTGGCTGGGCTCCACTTCAGACGGTCCCTCGCCAAACACTCTGGGCTCCACATCAGCTGGCTGCCCCTACCACTTCTCTAAGTGGCTCTTCCTGCCAACTCAGGTATCTGTGGTGGTTGAGGGGTCTCCATCTTCTGGGATTTCAGAGGCTATGACAAAAGCAGGTTGCTCCTTACCAGTTCAGCTCGCCCATTACCCCAGAGTTGCTGGAGGCCAGAAATGAGTCCCGGTTCTTGGTAGCCCCATGCAGGGTTCCCAGCAGCCCAGTTTCTGTGTCTTCCCTGCATACACTCTCAGTGCCTTCCCTCTGAAGATCTGTTAGAAGTGTGCCATTTATCCCAGTTCCTCCATTCCTCGGTGGCAGCTGTTCCACCTGGTTGTGTCTAATTGGCCCTTGTTAAATATTTGTAGAAGCATTGTGACCAAGGACAAATAATTTCCCAACCTTCCCAGACCCTCACTGCCACCTAGGTGTCTTCAGTCATTGGTTAACTCTTGATCTCAACTCCCTCCTCCTCGCTTTGCCATTAACATAAAAAGAGCCTGAAATTTGTAGCGACTTAAGATGGTATTTTAGAGCACCAGTTCACCATCTTCTTGGTTTTGCTGGCTGTCTGAATAAAACTGCTTTTCCTCCCATCAACTCTTGTTTCTTGTGTCTGGCTTAAGTGGTAAACCTGGGTTCTGTTGCAATGCCAGGCACCCAGCTAGATATTTTACATACATATTTCACTTAATTCTCACAACATTTATCTCAAGGAAGTATTATTATTCCCATTTTACAGATGAGACTTGAGGAAATTCAGTATGTTGTCTATACAGCTAGGAAAAAAATTATGATTAGAACTAGGTCTACTTATGACAGTTTAAACAATACCTTTACATTATCTACAGTTCAGAAAAATTGTTATCATAATGAAAACCCTGTATTATGGATGAAAAGGCAAATTTATAATCTGCCTACCATGTAGGATATGTGTATGCTATATCTTTCATAAAAGTTTAAGACAAAAATTTAAATTCTACAAGTCCATAAAGAGAAAATCTGTCACCAAAAAGAATATATTTCTAATGATAACACAAACCGTAATTTCTATTGCAGTAGTGCTCCCTTATTCTTGAGGATACATTCCAAGACCCCCAGCAAATGCCTGAAACTGCAGATTCAGTTTCAGTACTGAAACTGATATACACTATGAATCTGATATATACTATGTGTATATATAGTACTGAATCTGATATACACTATGATATTTTGATCTGATCACCAAGAAGGTTACTAAGTGAGTCACAGGCAAGAAGTATAGACAGAGTGGACATGCTGGACAAAGAGATGATTCACGTTCCACGTGTGAGATGACATAACGCTACTTGGAATGCTATTCAATGGGAAACTTATGGATTGTTTGCCTCTGGAATTATCCATTTAATATTTTTCAGAACACAGTTGACTGTGGGTAACTGAAACTGAGGAAAGCAAAACTGCAGCTAACGGGGGGCTGCTGTATAATAAACAAGGCAAGGCAGTGAGAAGGCTATTTCTACAGTGTAATCTGGAGCTTCCTGAGTTTTGTATCTTCACATTTGTAAGTGCAGCTTATTCTTACTCCTTTAACTTTACAACTGTGTGTGGTGGGAAGATAGGATTTATGGGGGCCTTGGAGGAGAGTTAGGCAGGGAAGAACAGGCATGGGAAAAAGCAGAAGAGAGATAGAAAATGGTTTAGCATCTTCAAAAGACAAGGGACTCCAAATTAGTGTGACTTGGGTTATACGGGTTGTGAAGAAGAGGTTTCGCATTCTACCTTATTTCTATATTGTGTGAACATCATACAATGTTTACAACTTGAATCTGTTTCTATAGAGATATTTTCATTCTGAAAAGATTAAGAGAGAGAAACAAGGGTAGAAGCCACGTTTTGGAGGATTCTGGAACAAATGGAAAGCAAAGGAGTAGGCTTGGAAAGTATGGGCAATCTATTCAAGAATTTGAAAACAAATGCAAGAAAGAAAGTTGGAAGTTAGCAAGGAGGTTAGCAGGATCACTTTCTTTTAAAATAGACGTGTAGAAACCCACGAATGCAAAGATGGGAACAATAAATACTGGAGTATTGCAGCGGCAGAATGAGAGAGTGGGGAAAAGCGTTGAAAAACTATTGGGTACTAAGTTCAGTACTTGAGCAACAGGATTAGAAGAGGCCTGAACCTCAGTATCATGTAATATATCCATGTAACAAACGTACACATCTACCCCCGAATGTAAACTTTTTTTCCTTTTTTTTTTGTTTTTTTGTTTTTTTGAGACAGAGCCTTGCTCTGTCACCGGGCTGGAGTGCAGAGGCATGACCTCGACTCACTGCAATCCCCACCTCCCGGGTTCAAGCGATTCTCCTGCCTCAGCCTCCTGAGTAGCTGGGACTACAGGCACACATCACCACACATGGCTAATTTTTGTATTTTTAGTAGAGACAGGGTTTCACCATGTTGGTCAGGATGGTCTCGATCTCTTGACCTTGGGATCTGCCTGCCTCGGCCTTCCAAAGTGCTGGGATTACTGGTGTAAGCCACCGTACCCAATGAATCTAATTTTTTTACAAAAAGAAAAAAAAATTTAAATATATATAAACAGGCTGGGTGCAGTGGCTCATGCCTATAATTCCAGCATTTTGAGAGGCTAAAGCAGGTGAATCAGGAGTTCAAGATCAGCCTGGCCAACATGGTGAAACCCTGTCTATACTAAAAATGCAAAAGTTAGCTGGGCATGGTGGTGTGTGCCTGTAGTCCCAGCTATTTGGGAGGTTGAAGTGGGAGACTTGAACCCCAGAGGTGGAGGTTGCAGTGAGCCTAGATCGGGCCACTGCAGTCCAGCCCAGGCCACAGAGCAACACTCTGTCTCAAAAGAATAATAAATAAATAAATAAATAATAAAATAAAATAAAATATCTATAAACAACTCTGAAAATAATAAAATAAAATAGATGTAAAAAAAAACGAAATAGATGCCTGTGAGTACATTGTCAGTGCTAGAGAAAGTAACTCTGCTTAGTATTCGTGCTAGTATTGGAATTAGTGTATTATAGTATTAGTATAGTACTAATATTAATGTATTAGTGCTCATAGCTGTGTAAAAAATAGCAAAACATTTAGCAGCCTAAAGCAACCAATATTCATTACCTCACTTGGCTTCTGAGGGTCACAAAATCAGGGCTTAGTTGGGTAATTCCGGCTCAGGGTCTCTCCTGAGGTTGCAGTCAGGTTGCTGCCTCTTGGTACAGTCATCAGAAGGCTTGACTGAGGTGGAAGATTCGTGTCCAGGCTCACTCATGTGGGACCTCAGGTCCTCGTGGTAGTTACTACAGGCTTCCGTTCAGAGCCTCCGTGTGGGACATCAGAGCTGGCATCCTCCAGCATGAATGCTCCACATTAGTGAGAGGGACCGCAGCAGCAGCAGCAACGCCTATTGATTACTTCAGCTCCAAGATTGCAGACCATCGCTTTCATTTTATTCTATCCATTAGAAATGAGTCACTTGATTCAGTCCACCCTCAAGGGGAGGGAAAGTAGTCTTCTCCTGTTGAAGACAGAAGTATCAAAGCATTGATGGACATATTTTTAATACTATCACAGAAGGTATGAAGAATATCATGGCTTAAATGAGCACACATACACAGTGAAAACTAGTTTAAGCTGCATGGAACATTTCTCTGAAAGAAGTATGTTAAGTGCAGTTTCTTGAATGTGAAGCCATTTTGCTGTTACAAAATCTATCCTAATATTGACATTTACTCTCTAATATTGTCAGTTCCAACAAACGCCATGGCACAGTGCTTTTCACATTTTGTTCCAACACTCAAGTGGGTATTTGTCATGCCTTGAAGTTGCCAGCAAGTTTGGCAACTTTTCCCGTGTTTGGGGAATTTCTTTCATTTTGAGGACTGCTTCCTGAGGCAGAAGCCAGAACTGTCTTTTTCTTTTTTTTTTTTTTTTTGAGACTGAGTCTTGTACTCCACCCAGGCTGGAGTGCAGTGGCGCGATCTCGGCTAACTGCAACCTCCACCTCCCAGGTTCAAGTGATTCTCCTGCCTCAGCCTTCTGAGTAGCTGGGATTACAGGCACCTGCTACCATGCCTGGCTAATTTTTAAAATACTTTTAGTAGAAACGAGGTTTCACTATGTTGGCCAGGCTGGTCTCAAACTCCTGACCTCGTGATTCGCCCACCTCAGCCTCCCAAAGTGCTGGGATTACAGGTGTGAGCCACAGCACCCGGCCCAGAACATTCTTTAATATCCACCCTTGCAGCAAGCATCCAGGGATGGAACTTCTGTTCTTTCACAAAAACACTTCCATGTACCATGTAGATTTGGAAGAGAGCAGTATAGCTCTGAATCCAGTTTCTAGGAAGGATGGAGAAAATAACTCTAATGATGGAATCAGACCTTGGACTCTCTCCATCTCAGGGTTCTGCTTCCCCCTGGCCCGGCTTCATCCTCAGATCGCCTGTCTTTACCAGTGCTCCTAGTGCCTCATCACCGTACTCCCAGTTTATCATTCTCAGAATTGTGGTTATCAATCGCTTCACTTAAACAAATAACAAACAGTGCGCAAATAACAGCAATTTCATTATTTCCACAGATTCTGTGAATCAGGAATTGGAAAAGGATACCATGGGGACAACTTGTCTATGCTGCATATATAATAACATGGGGTAATTAACTGGAAGGAATCAATGGCTGTGGAGTCACTTGACGGCTAGAGGCTGGAATCATCTGAAGGCTCATTCAGTCATATTTATAGCAGTTAATACTGCCTGTTGTTTGGGGCCTGTCACCTGAAACAACTACATGTGGCTACTTGGGCTTCCTCACAGCATGGTGGCTCGGTTCCAAGATCAAGCATCCCCAAAAAACAAAGTGAAGTACAGGTACAGCACCTTTTATGACCTAGCCTCAGAAGTCACACAGCATTACTCCTCCATAGACACAAGCCCCTTTCCAGATTCAGTGAATGAGAACATAGACTCCCCCCTCGTCCCTCACTCTCCACCTGTTAATGAAAGGGGTGTCAAAATCACATTGGAAGAAAAGCATTTGGAATGGGAGATACTGTTTAGTTCTGCTGTGTGGCAGTTTGCATTTTTTCCAAAGAGGACTAAAGATAAACATTTTTTCTAAAGATAAACGAACTTGCACCAAGCCCATCTTTAAACAGCAACCAGAAAAATTTAAAACAGTTTTGAGGCTCCAAAAGATACATTTCTAAGGGATACCCTATCATGCGGCTGTGTCACTCCAAACTGTCTTATACTAGTGGCTTGTTGGAAGCTGAGTCTGGGGTTAACAAAAATATCATTCAAACAGTACTGTGGTTTGAATGTGCCCTTCGCACACCTACTTTACAGGGTTGCAACACCACGCCCAGCTGACAGTCGCTGCCTGCACCGTGTGAACAAGGGCGTGAACGGACAGTCGTGTGGCTGCCAGATCCCGGCTCAGCCACCAGGCCCCTGCCACTCCATAACACACGGTCTGGGCTCTGGGCTCTGGGGTCGATATGGGGTCCTGGGTAGTGGGAAATGGAGTGGAAGCCCTGGGAAAAGGAAGAACAGGACGAACTGGATCTCATGTGCACAGAAAGGAAGGAGAGCACTGCAGCACAAGAAAGGGGAACAGAAACGTCTCATGGCATTGCAGGGTTGCGGCGGCAAAGAGGAGGCCACCGCACTGCATCCGAGGCGGTGTACTGGGGATGGTGCCTGCAGCCACCAGGGACGGCGACTATGCCACGCTCCCCTGCAAGTGGCGTGGCACAGGCGACACTCGCATTTCTACAAAGCCTCCCTCCCGTGCGACTTGTGGCACGTGCGATGATGAAAAGCGGCCCCTAGGGGCAGGGGTTCAGGAACTCGGCTGCTGTCCGGGCCCCTCATTCCTTGAATCCTATTCTGTTTAGAGCGACACAAATAAAACGCCGCCCCGTGGGCCGCGTCCCTGCACCACCAGCCAGCGGCCTCCAGAACGCGCTCCCAGGAACCCAGAAGTTTACTGGTGTGTGTTTGTGGCGCCCGCGCAGCTGGAAACTGAAAGCAGAACGGGAGGGGCCGGAGTCTCGCCCGAGCTTCCGGCCCGCGAGCGCTGCCGCCGCCACCCCCGCCGAGAGCGTGCGGCTCCGTTGCAGTTGTCTTCACTGCCGCGGCGGGCCGGGGGCAACAGTGAGCCGCGGCGGCGGGAAACCGAGGTACCGGCGTGGCGGCCGCCCCAGCCCAGGCTGGGAGAGCGGAGAGAGTGGCAGCGAACTAGCTCAGCGTTCTTGAGGGAGGGCGCGAACAGGAGGCGGTAGAGGACGCTTTGTAGGAAGAGCGAAAGGAACATTGCTCGTCTGTACCAGGATGGCCGAGTGGTTAAGGCGTTGGACTTAAGATCCAATGGACATATGTCCGCGTGGGTTCGAACCCCACTCCTGGTAACTTCAGGTTTTTCTCTTAAAACATTTTATTTTTTTAAAATACAAATCTCACCGAACCCATCAAGCCTTGGACATTAGAATTTCCACTTCTGGCTGCGAGGGGCGCAACGCTCACACGCAAAGACCTGCTTCCTTCCAAGAGACCGCGCAGGCGGCGGCCCGCAGAGCTCCGCTCACCTCCCCAGCTGCAGGGCGGGAGGCGGCCAGGAGGGGGAGGACTGTGACCTGGAGGGTATTTTTAAAACGGCCTCTGCAAAAAAGTAAAAAATACATCTCTTTCCCTCTCTCTCTTTCTCTCTCTCTCTCTCTCTCTCTCTCTCTCTCTCTCTTTCTCTCTCTCTCTCTTTTTCCCCCGCCAATGTTAATTTTGTGCACACAGCTCTTCCATTAACTCCTAGAAGGCGGGGACTGTATGATCCTAGTTGTAGAATGCACTCTGACTTGGGTTCAGCTTAGAAATTTTAAATATAGCGTGGTCAAGAATTTTTTCTTCTCTTCTTCTTCCTTTAAAATTGTTTGTTTAATGAAAGCCATCTAAGAATTTTTAAAAGTTACAAGTACAAATGCAAATAACTTTTTTTCTCTCTCTTGAGTCATTTATAAGTAAAATACCGAGTGGATGCCCAAGTACTACTATTAAAATCAGGAAATTAACACTAATGATTTAATACCATCTAATCCCCTATCCCCATGCGGTCACCAGTTGTCGCAAGAATATTCTTTATAGCAAAAGGCCCCTCTTCAGAGTGATGTGTTGCATTTACTTGTCCTCTCTCTTTAGGCTTCTTCTGTGTGGATCTCCTCAGCCTCTGCTGACTTTCATGATCTTGACACTTCCGCTGACAACCCAGCCGGTTTGTACAATGTCCCTTTGCCAGCTTTGGTTTTCTGGTGTTTCCTCCTGATGAGATTCGGGCTCTGCTTACTTAGCAGGACTTGTGGTGTTCTCACCGCAGCCTCTTAGGCAGATGACTTCCGTGTGGCCTGCTTCTCTGCCAGGCTTCTCCTCTATAAAGTTACTCTTTTCCCTTTGTGATTAGTACATGTTTTAGAGGGAAGTGCTTTGAAGCCGTGTAATATCCCAGGCCTTATCAAATTTTCATTTTATTCAATTATTTATGGAATTATAAGTTAGGTACGGATGTACTCATGGTGTCCTATTTTAATTAATGGTTAAAGTCCATTCATTCATTTTGATGTTCAAAGTGTCTCAGACTGGGCCAGTGACAGCCCATTCAAGTGAACTTTTGACCTGTCTGCATTATTCTTTAGCACTTCCTTACTTCCTACTCCAAGATAGTCCAGACTTACCTTGTGCTTCCCTGACCCAGTACTAGAATCAGCCATTTTCCAAAGATCCTTGCTTCCTTTTAGTGGAGAATGGTATCTAGAAAGCAAGGTCTCAGTGCTAGGTGTGCTCATTGCTTTTGAGGTGTTGCTACTACCAGGCCCTCTGGATAGACAGAAGTAAGGAGTGTGTGTATGTGTGCGTGTGCATATGTATCTATTTTTATATTTATTTCTATATTTATATAGATAAATATATATATAGAAAAATAGAACATATTTATATACACATAGATATATATAAAAAACAGAACAAAGTCTGTAGTGTTTGGATCCGAATTGGAGGTATATATAAACTCCTTGATATAAATAAAGATACATGAATAAATAAATATAGATACATATTTATCTCTATATGTAGATATGTAGATATCTATGTTATTATCTATATATATACATTTATGTTTATATAGCTCTATAGGTGATAAATATATATCTATATTTATCTATTCATATATGTATATTTATATCAAGGAGTTTATATATACCTCCAATTTGGACCCAACACTATAGACTTTATTCTATTTTTTCTCCCTGTCCATGTTTGTAACTCTCTGAACTCCTGCCTTTCCAATGCAGATCTCTGCCTTGCTTAAGCTCATCTAATGGCTTTAGAATTGAATTGTTCAAAAAGGAAAGAGAAAAAGAGTATCTACATATTTTGGAAATAAACATCCTGCCAGCAACTGAGAACTGGCTCTGAGCCACTCACTGTCAGCAACTTGAGATGTGCAGATAAATAATACCGCCTCTGTCTCAGGGAGCTCAGAGAGCGAGAAAGAGAGATTTTAATAAGCCACGTTTGTAATGAAAAGATATGAATTATGCCCAAGGTCCTAAAGGAGTAGTTTGGGAAGGCCTGACTCCTCCTCAGAGAGCCAGCTTTAGTTAAGAAGTGCAGGAAGAGAGGCAGGGATGAGGGAGGGGCGAAGGGGAGAGGGAAACAGATACAGGTGGGGTAAGCCACCTGGGAGCCACCTGGTGGCTCTGTGAAGTATGATGCCCAGGAGACCCCAAAGGATTTGAAACAGAAGGAACCTGATGAATGTTGCATTTAGAAGTATCTGCGTCTATTGATGTAGAGAATCTTATAGGCTTGGGATGGAGGCAGCATGTTGAATTGGCAGAAAATATTTTTAGGGAAATTTGTTTAATTCAGCTAACAGCCAGTTAGACTGAGCTCAGTCTTTCTCTCTCTTCCTCCTTAAAAGCCCAGCATTTTTTCCTTGAAAAGCAGACCTGTTATATTAGACTCTTAATATATTTTCAAAAGTTCATAAAACATGGCAAATACGTTGAAGTTAAATTTGAATCGTTAACTTAGTTTTAATTAAATTTAAATTAAATTAAATTTGAATCATTAGTTAAATTTGAATCATAAAATTTGTATGCTGCCACTATGCTTATAATGATATTCTAATAATTATTTTGACAAAAAGAACTCAATTCTTTGAATTATAAATTAACAATATGGATTTATAAACATTCTCTGTGGGTTTGAACTAGTTGTAAGTTATTCAAAATTGTTTATTTTCTATTGGGCTTTTACATAGATCTCTGTGGGAAAAGCTGTGACCAATGTATTTAAGCAGTGACACCTACTGGTTAATTTGAGGCAAATTTTTTGTCAAATTCTGTCTGCCTTATTCTGACTATAGAATTCTGATAATTTGCTCCACAGTTACTGTGGAAGCAGATTCAGGCTATGTCTATCCCAGCCAATAAATTGACTTTCTTCTTTCTCCTTTAATCATTAATGATAAATCTGCCATTGAAAATAATCCTGAATCACTCATACAACTTGCACGAGCCATTATTTTCATTGTATCAGTAGAAACTTGATCTCACTGCATCTTCTTTGTTTGTTTCAGTTTATTTTCCAGCTCTAAATCTGGTTATGAAGTTGAAGGAGAATAGATATCTGGATTAGCCATCAGCTTTAAAACACAGAAGTCATGTCCAATTTGAGAGATCCTGAACAAGTCGCGTTCTTGGTTCTCAGTAGGAAGCTGGAATCTGGAAACCCTAATTATTTCCCTTGTTTTTCATTTTATTTTCAGGTACAATGTCAGCTAGCCAAACAACAAATTCAGTATATGCTATGAACCTCACCCATATGTTAGTTGTTCAAGTGGGATAAATGGTAATGCCCCATGTTTTAATACATCTGTTTAGTTCAAAGATGCTGTTTAAGAGGCAGAGAACGTAATTCCAGGTACCTTGCATCTCCACAGCACTCTGCTACCTGATAAAGGGTCATTGCAAACCAACCTGGTCTGTGTTGCATTTTCATCAAAATAGATTTTGATGCCTCTGAACCATTTATCAGAGCACCTCACAGAGAAGAATGATTCTATTGTTTCTATGTCATTTTGGAATGAAAAAGCATTGAAGCAGAATCCCAGGTTGTAGACTAGTATTTAGCAAAGGCTAAACTCAATAGTAAGTGCTCTGAAGCAAAAAGTGGACGTCCTAGTGTGAACAGGCTGCTTGGGCAGTGCCAACCTGTAACAGTGGAATGTAAGCCAGCCGGGGCCAGAACTGTCTCATTAGCCACACCAGTCAAGGGTCAGCACTGGGTCCTTACAGAACCGAAGAGTGTCTCTAGTACATTACATGCACTCAACAAATGCCTGCTGAATAAGTGAACTATCCTGAAATCCCCTGAGTATATTTTACAATTCATTTTGTGAGCTGTACACATATTAATCCTTAGGGTATGTGTTTTAAAATGTACTGAGGATTTATTTTAATCAGGAACAATAGGACACAGATACAGAAATGACTGTCATAAAGGAAGACATTTTTATGTCACAGATCCCTAGACACAGGAGTCACACCATACCATGCAGGGTCACGTGGGGAAGCAGTGGGGTCAGTCAGTGGCAGAAGGACTGAAGGGAAAGCATGAGTGACAGTCTTTATTATGGATACAAATAGAATGACTAAGACATACTATTTGATCACACAACAGTGACTATAGTCAATAATAACTTCATTGCACATTGCACATTTGTAAATAACTAACAGTGAGGCTGGGCGCTGCTTGTCATGCCTGTAATCCCAGCACTTAGGGAGGCTGAGACAGGTGGATCACTTGAGCCCAGGGGTTTAAGACCAGCATGGGCAACATGGCAAAACCCTGTCTCTACAAAAAATACAAAAATTAGCCAGGCGTGGTGGTCCCAGCTACTCGGGAGGCTGAGGTGGGAGGATAATAAGCCCAGGAGGTCGAAGCTGCAGTGAGCCGTGATTTCACCACTGCATTCCAGCCTGGGTGACAGAGCAAGACCCTTTCTCAAAAATAAAGTAAAGTAAAAAATAAAATACAATAAAACAACTAAAAGTGTAATTGGATTGTTTGTAACACAAAGGACAAATGCTTGAGGGCATGGATACCCTGTTCTCCCTGATGTGATTATTTCACATTGCATGCCTGTATCAAAACATCTCATGTGCCCCACAGACATATACATATACAGCTTCTATGCACTCACAGCATTTTTTTAAAATAATGTTTTTAAAAAAGTAAGATTTTTAAAAAACTGCTTTTATTGTGGTTTTTGCAGGAAAAAGGGGCAAGGCAGGGTAAGCATGCTTATGGTTGTCTGGCTTGAGTAGTTTCAGCAGGCTCTGAGGTGTCAGGGTTGTTCTGAGTTGGTTCCTGTCTCTAGGAATTAGCTGACCTCGGGAGGGGCAATCTCTGCCCAATCAGTGAGACAGACCCCAGATGGCACAGGATTAAAAATACAGAAAATGTAAAAATATAGTTACAGTGTGGGTTCAGGCATTCTCATATTTTTACTTCTTTTCCCTCTTCTTTCTTCAGCTAGGGTGGCCCTTACCAATCAAGATTCAGAAGCCGGGCCGGAGGCGGTGGCTCCCGCCTGTAATCCCAGCACTTTGGGAGGCCGAGGCGGGCGGATCACGAGGTCAGGAAATCGAGACCACCCTGGCTAACATGGTGAAACCCTGTCTCTACCGAAATATAAAAACTAGCCGGGCATGGTGGCGCGCTCCTGTAGTTCCAGCTACTCGGGAGGCTGAGGCGGAAGAATCGCTTGAACCCGGGAGGTGGAGGTTGCAGTGAGCCGAGATTGCACCATTGCACTCCGGTCTGGTGATGGACCAAGACTCCGTATTTAAAAAAAAAAAAAAAAAAATCCAGAAGCCGGCAGGGCGCGGTGGCGAATACCTGCCATCCTAGCACTTTGACAGGCCGAGGTGGGTGAATAGCTTGCACCAAGGAGTTGAGACCAGCCTGGGCAACATGGCAAAACTCCATCCCTACAAAAAATACAAAAATTAGCCGGGTGTGGTGGCACATGCCTGTAGTCCTGACTACTCAGAGAGCTGCTGCGAGAGGATTGCAGCAAGAGGACTGCCTGAGCCCAGGAGGTCGAGGCTTGCAGTGAGGCGAGATCGCGCCACTGCACTCCAGCCTGACTTACAGAGTGAGGCCCTGTTTCAAAAAAAAAAAAAAAAAAAAAAATTCAAAAGTCCAAAGAGGCAACACTTAAGTAGTTTTTGAGTTACTGAGTCATCCCTATCTGGTAGCCTAGAGTCTCGCTCTGTCACCCAGACTGGAGTGCAATGGCTCGATCTTGGCTCACTGCAACCTCTGCCTCTTGGGTTCAAGCGATTCTGCTGCCTTGGCCTCTTGAGTAGCTGAGATTACAGGCGTGCGCCACCACTCCGGGTTACTTTTTGTATTTTTAGTAGAGACGGGGTTTCACCATGTTGGTCAGGTTGATCTCGAACTTCTGACCTTGTGATCGGCCCACCTCAGTCTCCCAAAGTGCTGAGATTACAGGTGTGGGCCACTGTGCCCCGCCACACTTCAAGTTCTTAAGTTTATTTTTGGATTTATGTTGTATTTTCAGCCATTTTATTCATTGCCATAGTGTGGTAAGGTTGGCAGTTACTGAATAAAGTGACTTTTTTAAGTTGCATGGGTAAGATGGATTATTAAAAAGAATGTTGAATATTTGTCTCAATTCCACAATTTAATTTATATATAAACATGGAATTGCGTGTGTTTGTGAAACACACAGCATAGGACCTATGAGGCAACATAGAACTGTGATTAGGAGTCAGCCAGTTCAATTTTTAATCCTAGTACAAACCTTGGTAGCTGTGTGACTTTGGACGGGCTATTTAGTTTCTCCACGCCTCTGTTTTCTCACCTATAAGACTGAGTTGACAAAAATAGTACCCATCAAACAATTCATTGTAAGACATAAATGTCATGTTGGAAAGATGCTTAGAAAGTGCCTGGCATATAAAATGATCAATAGATGAAGCTATTGTTACACTTTAGTGATTCTTATAAAGTATATTATGGATTGACTGTGAGATCAGTTTTGCTATAAAGGCAAAACAGTTGCTCGTGGAATTGATACTGTTGGCTGTACATTGTGTAAACTAAAAATTAAATTCTAAGTCCCCACTGACTGAACAGGACCTCCTCTTAGCCAAGGGACCCCAGAATAACCTTGAAAACTGAGTTCTCACTCCGGGTGGGATGAGAGGTCAAACAAGCCTCATTATTTCCCCTCCGTCACTAACCAGGATGAGGCTTTCTTCCCTAAGGCCTAAACAGAAACCAGCCTTTTCAAAAGACTCCACCAGTAACATCAACCAACTGCCTGACACTGCCTCTCCTTTTTTGCCTAATAAGAGACCACCAAGCATGGAGTTGTTCTGGCCAGTCTGTGAAAGATGCACAGTAAAGGTTTTTGTGTCCTCTGCTTCACCTTTTTCTTCCTCCCACGTCCCACGAAACGGTCTCTCTCTGTTGCCTAGGCTGGAGTGCAGTGGCATGATCATAGCCCACTGCAGCCTCAAACTCCTGGGCTCAAGCAATCCTCCCACTTCAGCCTCCACTGTAGCTGGGATGACAGGCTCAGGCCACGATGCCCAACTTTTTCTTATTTTTTGTAGAGACAGAGTCTCACTATGTTGCCCAGGCTGGTCTCAAATTCCTTGGCCCAAGTGATCCTCCTGCTCTGGCTTGCCAATGTGCTGGAATTAGAGGCATGAGCTACTCCATCTGGCTTCTGCTTCATCTTTTGACATCAGAGGGCTGAAAACTGCATTTTGGAATCATGCTAACACCACTATTTTTTGAACCTGGGACCCATGAATGGCAGGAAGTGCAAATGCGCATGCTCATGTTTCTCCTTTCATAAGTATGCATGAGTCCCCCTCTAGCTTATTAAATATGTATTATATATTTGCCATCCTGTGAAGCATAAATTCCTATTCCCCTTGTCCCTTCCTTGAAGTGTCTGTTTCTGGCTTCTGGCCGGAGGCTATATTTCTTAGCCTGTCAAAATGGCCACCCCTGCAGGCTGGAACTCTTTATGAGAAATAAAGCTCTCCTTTCCAAATTTAAGAACCTCATCGTTCATCAGTTGACAATTGTATTTGCCACAGCAATGGCAGGGGACTAGAATGAGATCGTCAGCAAAAGATATAATTTTTCAAAGAGAGAAATTTGGGAGGGGGACATAGATTGCATTCTTCTGATTTATTAAACTTTTCTTCATTTAAAAGTTTTTAAATGTCTAATTTTTCATCATCAACAAGCTCTTCTTAAAAGTCTGGATAATTCCCTGAATAATTTTCAAAATAGCAGAGTTCTAAACTCTAACTTTTCAAAGGCACAATAAGAGAACTTATTGTTTTCCCCTGTGTATCACACCCACTGGGTTAGTCACAAATAGCTATATTAAGGATGTTTTTCACATTTTTTAAACACTAGCAATTCGGACCCACCCAGTTCAACTTTTAAAATGCAACCTGACTTTTAAAAAGTTTTTTTTTTTAATCCTACAAAAGAAAAACAAGAAACCCCTACCACTTGGAAGATGTGCAAAATAATATGTAATATCCTCCTTTTAAGAGCAGCAAAGTGCACCAGAGAGTATAAAATGGAGTTGAAGTCTTATTATACAGGCAAGCTCTTTTACTGTGATTCAATGGAATGCCTAATTCCACAAGAACAACATGCAAAAATCTACTCTTTCAGCTGCTGATAACAAATGAAATTTTAACATGGCCTAATGAATTGAAGTGATCTCAATATTATACTAATTGAATCAATTTGTCAATTTCTTTAGTCTCCTGTAAGTGGTCCTCAGACAAAAGAAAGATGAGGATGAAGTCGGGTGAGTCTGGGTGGAGAAGCCGGCTTAGGTGGATTTGGAGTAAAAAGTATTTCCCCCACTGGATTTCTTTGTTCTGCTTCTGCATGTCAGCACTGTGAGCCAGCCTAATGGCTGCTTTCAGACCACACAGCTTAGTGCCACCATTTACCCATTTTTTCAAAATGTCTGGGAAAGTCTTGTAGAAAGATAACAAGCACTGAGAGCTGGCAACCTCTAGTTCCAACCAGACAATCCATTAACTCAGTAAGTATTTTAAAAGTGCCCGGAATGGGCAAACCTATGCTGGGAGCTGGGATATACCAATGAGTAAGAAAGACAAGGCTCTGCCCTCACGGTATTAAACGTAAATCACACAATTGATTATTTCATAGTTATTTCATGCATCTCTCCTTGAACTGCGAGGTACAGTTCAGAGCAGTAGAGAGGAAGCAGAGGCTGTTCACAGAACTTACAGAACGTGAAGGAGGGACAATTATAGGATTTGCCTATCACTGGGAGACAGCCTGCATTCAGCCAAGGGAAAAGGAGAAGAAGGAGTGGGCAGAGAGGAGGAAGAGGGAGAGGGAGAGGGGCAGAAGAGAGAGGGAAAGAAAAGGAAGGAAGGAAGGGACGGAGGGAGGAAGGGAGGGAGGGAAAGGAAAGAAAAAGAAAGAACGAAACAAAGAAAGAAAGAGAAAGAGAGGAAAAGAAAGAGAAAGGAAGGAAGGAAAAGAAAAGAAGGAGGCAGGGAGGGAGGGAAGGAGGAAGGAAGGAGGGAAAGAAAGGCAGGGAAGGAGGAAGGAAGGGAAAAAGGAAGGAAGGAATAAAGGAAGGAAGGAGAGAGAAAGGGAAAAAAAAGAAAAACAGAAGAAGGTAGAAAGGAGGGGAAGAGGAAGGAGGGAAGTAGGGAGAGCCCATCCCAAACCTCACTTGAATTTCTGGATTAAATTGTTGTAGAATCAACCCCATCCTTGCATTTCTAATTTAAGACAGTAAGTTCCTCTCGTGTGTAGACAGATAGTAGTTTGTACTGGTTTCTATTATTTGCAGCTGAAAGAGTCCTGGCTAACTAATATAGCTTTTAAAGTATTGATACATATTTGAGTGTCTTCATCAAAGGAGTAAAAAAAAAAATTGTAATGTTTCAGAAGGGGAACAGGTAACGGCTTCATGAGATGTAATCATGGGCTTGTTGAATGTAAGAGTTGGAAGGGAGTTCCTTGAACAAATCTTCCAATAAAGCAGAAATAACCCACTGTCACTTCTGACAGTGGCAAACTAGTCTGTAAATCAGTGGTTCTTATTAGTGGTGGCACTGGCCCTGGGAGACATTTTGGGCAGTATGGGAGCACTTTTGCCTTGTCTTGGCTTGTGGCGGCTTCTGCCATGAGGGAGAGCCAGGGCCTCTGGGCATGCTGCAATATCTGGGAGTCCCACACAATAACTAATTGTCCTTCATCCTGCAATACTTTGGAATGTGCAACAGGATGTTCTTGTGGGTTAAAAGGCTGTTTATCTGAACCCACACCCTAACTCTGCGTTTCACATTAAACACAAACTATTTTTTTTTTTTTTTGAGACTGAGTCTCGCTCTGTCGCCAGGCGCCAGGCTGGAGTGCAGTGGCGCGATCTTGGCTCACTGCAACCTCCGCCTCTCGGATTCAAGCAATTCTCCTGCCTCAGCTTCCCGGGTAGCTGGGACTACAGGCACGTGCCCCCATGCCCAGCAATTTTTTTTTTTTTTTTTGGTATTTTTAGTAGAGACAGAGTTTCACCATATTGGCCAGGCTGGTCTCAATCTCTTGACCTTGTGATCCACCCGCCTCGGCCTCCCAAAGTGCTGGAATTACAGGCTTGAGCCACTGTGCCCGGCCAAACACAAAATATTTTTGAAAGCTTTCATTATGCAGTTAGTTTTGCAAGTAGAACAGCTACTATGTAAATTAAGGGAAAATTGTACTTTGTTGTACTCAGAATTTCATTGTTAGTTTGTGGCTGGGCACAGTGGCTCATGCCTGTAATCCCAGCACTTTGGGAGGCCCAGGTGGGCAGATTACACGAGGTTGGGAATTCAAGACCAGCCTGGCCAACATGGTGAATCTCTACTAAAACAAGAATTAGCCTAGTGTGGTGGTGCACACCTGTAGTCCCAGCTATGCAGGAGGCTGAGGCAGGAGAATCACCTGAACAGGAAGGCAGGTTGCAGTGAGCCGAGATCACACCACTGCACTCTAGCCTGGATGACAAAGTAAGAACCTATCTCAAAAAAAAAAAAAAAAAAAAGAGTTTCCACACTGGAAAGTCACATCACTCACAGCAACAGCAGCCATAGTATTTGAGTCCCTGGTTCAACACACCCATATCCGTGTGCATTTGCAGCTGCTGTATTCCTGTGACTTGATGGGCTCTGTCTTTTATAACCATGCTTTAGCATTTACGTATTGACTTTCATGAGCTTTACCCTGTTGAAGGTGTAGATCAGTTCTTTTGGTCAAATGTTCTTCAATTTAAATTTATCTGACACACTGTCATAACTAGGTCCAGCAACACCACAAACGTGATGCCATGTTTATCTTAGCATATATTCGGTGGCACGTGATGTCAACTTGTCCCAGTTCTGATGTTGATTTTTACGACTTAGATAAGATGATACAGGACAGGTTTCTCCACTGGAAAGTTATTTATCATGTTTTTTGTACTTCCTCCCATTAGTATTAACATCCATTCATGATTTTTTTCTGAAACAATTATTCTTACCTAATTATTCTTAAACTATGATTCTTAGCAAATGATGATTCCTTTCTATGTCCATTATTCTTTCTACATTTATTAGTTGACATTACTGTAAGATAGACCTTTCCCTTCTTCCTCAGATGTTTACTCACTTATTTGTTTATGTCAATATTGACTCATGGATTCCTATTTTATTCAGTTCATTTTAATCCATTATAATCATTAACTAAAATTTAGCTGTTCAAATTTCCAGATTTGGTCAATAGAAGCCCCTTCAAGCTGGTTCCTGTATTCATTCAATAGTTCTCATTGAACACTTCCCATTTTCTGATACAAATGTTCTAGGCTCATCTAGAACGTTTCTCTCCAGTGACCTTGAATCATTCCAATTTCCAAGGAGATGAGTCCTTTAGAGGTAAATGGTATTTAGAAACCAAACTCTGGGTACCAAATATGTTCATTGCTACTGGAATATCATTGCTTCTAGTCCCTTTCAGCAGATAGAGCTATGGAATACATGTATGCATACATACACACACACACACGTACTTATGTATGTATGTATATCTACATACACCTCCAATTTCAGTACAATTGCACAGGTTAATTCTAAATTTCTCCTCTTCAATATTTGTACCTGCTTGCTTTAACAGTGAGAAATCTGCCTTCCATTTTCCCCACCATATTCACAGAATCTCCCCATTTCTAGTCACATGGGTCATCTCTTCTTTCTGCCTCACTCCACACCTGCTGTCCAAGTGGGTCCAGTCGGCTTGCTCTGGTCATGCTGATCCAATATCATTCTCAACCCTGGGCCATGCCCAGATCCCAAGTAGCTATGAATCTAAATGTTAAACTTAATACATCTCTTTTAATAGTCTTTATTTTAACTATTTTAAGCAATTATTTTGAATTTTGATTATGTTATTCACTGCATTCACTGCCCTTCCTTGTTTGGGGCTATCCAAGCATTTAATAGATTTGTATTCAAGTTGTTGATCAACTATTGCACACAACTGGAATTAATTCCTGATGGAATTAATACATTAATATATACTTTTTTTGTATGTCATTGTTCAACCAGCTCCAAACTAACTTTTAATGATTATCTCATCTGGCATTTATTCATTGTGACCATAAGAATATCTGGAGATGTGCTTTCTAATACTGTGCCAAATTTAAATTATATTCTGTCTATGCATAGTAGGCTTATAAAATATATTATATCAGTTTGACCTAACATATTATTAACGAATCTATGCTGGCTTCTACTACTCATTGCTTTCTTATGAGAGGGGTTAAGTAACTTGCTCAAAGTATAGTTAGTAAGTGAAGACCTGAAGTTTGAACCCAGGCCGATGTATTGCTAAAACCTTGCGTTTTCCACAATGCCTCCATCCATTTTCATGGGGATGGGAAAAGCTCCTCCTTTTTCTGTTTTTATTTCATGCCAATTTAATGAGGTATTGTCAGAGTGCAGGTCTTGGCCTGCAGGCATGCTCAAGGGCACTGCCTCAGTTCCCTGGGGCATACAGGCAGCTATTCTTTTTCTTTTCTTTCTTTTTTTAATTTAATGAAACAGTGTCTTGCTTTGTCGCCCAGGCTGGAATGCCATGGTGCAATCATGGCTCATTGTAACCTAGAACTCCTGGACTCAAATGACCCTCCCCAAGCAACCATTTTTAAAGATTTCTTGAACCCTGCACCAAGATGTCCTGCTGAATTTCTCATTTGATGTACAGATTGAAACCTAACCTAGAAGGGCAGCCGTGAGTCTCTTTACGAGCAAAGCATTTCTAAAAGACGCTTTTTTATTTTTTTTTTTATTTTATTTTTTTGAGACGGAGTTTCCCTCTTGTTACCCAGGCTGGAGTGCAATGGCGCAATCTTAGCCCACCGCAACCTCCACCTCCTGGGTTCAGGCAATTCTCCTGCCTCAGCCTCCTGAGTAGCTGGGATTACAGGCATGCGCCACCATGCCCAGCTAATTTTTTGTATTTTTAGTAGAGACGGGGTTTCACCATGTTGACCAGGATGGTCTCGATCTCTTGACCTCGTGATCCACCTGCCTCGGCCTCCCAAAGTGCTGGGATTACAGGCTTGAGCCACCGCTCCCGGCTAAAAAATGCTTATGACAGTAAATTATTTGTCCATGTGAAATATTTACTTAACATTCTTTTACCTTTCATATTATCAATATTTCAAGTATTGGGGACTTTAGCACAATTTTTTAGTTTGAAGGAGAGTTCAAAATTTGTCTTTGTTTTCTCCTTTTTAAACACCTTTCATCCAAGGCACATTAAAGCTTAGAAATGCCACAAAAGTCACTTAAGACATACCCACGTACTTGATAAAGGTGTCTATGCTAGATTTAAACAAGAGAAGAGAAAAATAAAAATCTCCTTAAGTATAAGAGTTATCCACTGAGGCTGTTTTGCTGGATTTCATAGAACGTCACGTGCAAACATCACATTCTTGAGGTTGTGGTCGTGTTGAAGGGGTAAGTCCAGGGGAAGAGGAAAGATTCTGAACAAAGGAAGACTGAAGCTGACAAGCAGGGAGAAAAATCCCCACAGAGGAGCCTGTACATTCAAGAGAAGTGGTGGGTGTCCTCTCTGGAATACTTAGAGACGCACTGGACAAAATAACAGAGGCGCTTCTGTGGGGAACCATCACGAACTGGCAGCCACTCAGAAAAGCTCGCCCACCAGACTCAGCTGCTTAGGACTGTTGGGCTCTCTGAGTCCCTGGGGTCAGGGCTGGCTAACTGCTGTCTCTCAGGAAAATGGCCCATGGGTCCCTACGTCCCTATGGTATACAGGATGCTACCGATGTGATGCATCTGAGGCTGAGCATGCTTGAGAGCCCTTGAAAAGAACCTGCCAGGTCATTCATTTTGTCCATACAAATACATTGTTTCTCTACTAAATCTTCATGTGGAAGTAACAGTCCCGTCCTGGTGTCATCCAATCAATCTAGACATTTTCTCCTGGTTTTATTTAGTATTCAGAAAACAGTGTTGCCGAGGCTGCTGCTTGCTCCCTCCCTCAATCTACTCTCCATTCCTTCTGTAGAAATTGCAGCACGAAGTTGAACCGGACACAGAGCTGTCTGGAATAAAGCCTGCATTGTCCAGCTTTTCTCTCAGCTGTGAACAGCAATGGCAGTAAATTCTAGCCAGTAATGTATAAGTAGAAGTGTTATTGGACAGCTTCCAGGGAAACATCCTCAAGGTATGCTCTTTGCCTATTCCTGGGAACATGGATATGATGGCTGGTGCTTCAACAATCACACTGCACTGTGAGGATGAAGGACACAGCCTGGGGTTGGAAGGCAAGCGAGCTAGAAAGGGCTTCTTCCTCAGGCCTTGTTAAAGCAAAACAACCCTCCCAATCCTGGATTACCAACCCTTAGACATCCATGAAGACAGAAATAAACTGTGATTTGGTGAAGGCTTCTTTCACCTGCAGCCAATGTTAATCCGACCTGATATTTATTAATGCAAAGGAATATAAATCTTAGTATTAGTAATAAAAATGTAAGAAAGAAGTCACTAACCATCCTCTGCATACTAACGTTTTAGCATTTTCTTTTTATTACACATCTTCTCAATTCTGCTCTGATATGCTGGCCTACAGTTTAAGGAAATTGTCAGATTCCCAATCTGTCTACCTGAATATCAATTATTAGTCTGTTCTTGCACTGCTATACGGAACTACCTGAGACTGGGTACTTTATAAAGAAAAGAAGTCGAATTGGTTTACGGTTCCACAGGCTGTACAGGAAGCATGGCTGGGGAGACCTCAGGAAATTTACAATCGTGGCAGAAGGCCAAGGGGACGCAGAGACATCTGACATGGCTGGAGTAGGAGAGAAGAAAGAGAGGAGGGAGGTGCTACACACTTTTAAACAACCGGATCTTGTGATAACGCACTCATTATCATGAGAACAGCACCACAAGGGACACCTGCCCCCATAATCCAATCACTTCCCACTAGGCCCAACCTCCAACACTGGGGATTACAACTAGGCATGAGATTTGGGTGGGGACACAGACCCAAACCATATCAATCAATTTAGAAGAAAATGTATCTAATTGAAAATGCAGCCAATAATATGAACATTATAGTGCCAAGCAGAGCAGACAATATATCTTGTGTGTGTGTGTGTGTGTGTGTGTGTGTGTTGTGTTTATTTATTTATTTAAGTTTCTTTAGAGCATTGAAGGAGCAAAAGAGCTTCTAAAACAGAAGGCTCTGGATCCCTCATTTTCTGCTTCTCCAAAGATCGTCAAATACATGAGATTAAAACTCAAGAGAGTAATAAGATGGGGGTCATCAATATACAGGTGGCAATGGAAGCAAAGGCCTGAATACAATTATGCAAGAAGAGGGTCTCTGAGAGTACTGCAGAAAGTTTCTTTTTTTATTTTTTATTTATTTATTTTTGAGATGGAGTCTCGTTCCGTCGCTCAGGCTGGAGTGCAGTGGCAAGATCTCGGCTCACTTCAATCTCCACCTCTCAGGTTCAAACAATTCTCGTACCTCAGCCTCCCAAGTAGCTGGGATTACAGGCCTGTGCCACTACGCCTGGCTAATTTTTGTATTTTTAGTAGAGATGGAGTTTCATCATGTTGGCCAGGCTGGTCTTGAACTCCTGATCTCAAGTGATCCTCTCACCTCTGCCTCCCAAAGTGCTGGGATTACAGGTGTGAGCCACCACGCCTGGACAAGAAAGTTCGCATTTAAGTGATATTAGATATATCTTTGGATATCTCTCTGCACACAAACTAATTTGGCTAATTTGGGTGGTTTTTGTTTGCATTCAGTGGCAAAGTCAGTTATAAAGTCAGTTGTTTGATTGACTTTTCAGGCCCTTTGAAGTAAATTAATACTTGTGTGCAAGCCCCATCTATGTTAGAGAAAAGCGAAACCAGGAAAGCAGCATTTTTTTTGGAGGGGAAAATCTTCTTTATGTCAGGCACCACAGTCCTGCCAAAGTCCTTCTTAGGGGCATCTGGGAAACAGAAGGGAATCACAAACTCTAATCTTCATCCTGCTTGAATCTTCACATTGGCCTTGACCCAGGAAGGTATTAGCATCTAGGCAACGTTTTCATTTTATCTCGAATTGGTCACTTACACAAGAGGAGAGGCTGAAAAGTGGGAGGGAAGAAAGTTCCTGAGAAACTGACCTGCCTTTTTGGAGCTGGAATCAGGATGGAAATTTGGAACTTGGAAGACTTTCTGGTGTTTTATTTCCCCTCTGTTTATATTTTCTATAATTATTTCCTTTTTGTGAATACATGGTATTTTGTAAAGTTCTCTATTCGTGTAAAGACAGTTTCTCCTTTTTATCTCTGTTTCTCAGTGCCGTGCATTATTGCTTGCTAAATATATTTCACCATTTTATTTACTCCAGGCTGAAGCATTGACACCATTATGTGGCTTCTCCACATCCAACTTCAAGCTGCACATTTCACAGATAAATCACTGTAATTATTCATTCTCTTGAAAAGGAACAGGAGGTATAAAAGCCAAACTTGAGCCCACCCCGATGACGATGACGCTTTGGAAATCAATTGCTGGAACCCTTAACTTTGGCTCTGCATTTCCAGATCCTCTAGCGGTGTGAGATAATTGAGGTTGTGGAATGAGCTGGTAAATTTTATTTTTCAAAAGCAACCAACCATACCTGTATATTTGAGTCCTGCAGTGTCATTCCTCAGGGTTGGCTAGTTCCTCAACAAACTCAGAAGCAAACTGAAAACTAGAGGTTTGGAATTCAGAGAGAACTTTAAAAGCTAGGGCTAGAGATGTTTATATTAGGTTGCTTTGGTTTATTTTTAGAAGGCAACTTTTTTCTCATGAGCAATTTTCTTAGGTAGCTTAAAATGTGATCGTACCCACAATTTTGAATTCTCTTTCCTTAAAAAAGGATAGGAAAAAAAGAAAAGGAAGATTGTTAAAAATTATTTCATATTGTAGTATGAGGTAGAAAGAGAAGCTTTCTAAATTTTTTTTCCTCATGTGGATGAACAAAAAATGCCCCACATAAGTACCTCAAATTGACTTTGTAAGGATAAAGGCAATCACTGTTCATGCTTAGGAAATGTATCACACTGGGATCTTCATGTTGAGTACAACCTCTCACCCCACCATAGTTGCCAAGTTCTGCTAATTTTTTTTTTTCTGCTGCAGAAGTTTATTGTTTCATTGCTGAGGGAGTACCTCCCAGATGCTTGGGAAAAAGCTTTGGTTCTCACAAGTGGTTCATATTTTAATCTTCTCTATTCCTGCTCTTTCTATTTTAAATGTTTTCAAAATGAAATCTCCAAATTGCATTCTATACAAGGAAATCTTGGTGGAAAATACTAGGGTATAACTCATTCTCATATAAGCAATTGTTTTAGATTATTTTTAAAAAAATCTTCTTTCTCACAAGAAGCTAAGAAAATAATTTCAAGAATTTCCATTCATTGAAAGACAGTTTTCTGAAAGCTAATGTATAGAATAATATGACATAGCAAATTTACGTGACTTTATAACATTTACTAATCGTGAATTTAATGAGAATGTTAAATTCACTATGGGATTTCACAAAATGTTAATCTTTTCAAAATTTCAGCATCTCCTATGGGAATCTTTCAGTTCATACTTTCTTCTTAATATACAAGATCATTTTAGCTAAATTCTGATTTACTTTAGATGGTTTTAAACTTGAAATTAAAATTTAAAGCTGACAGAACTGTGAAAATATTCCTGTTAGGGCTAATAAATAAGTAAGTAAAATTGATCAACCTGCTAAGTTGGTCATTTTGCAAATTTGCTTGGTAGAAACTTGAGGGATGGGGACTGAACCAGACTTTGCCCCATTATACAGTGTAGTGTGTACACTGCATAAATCCGGGGGCCACCATTTACACAGAGTAGCATATGAATAGGCCCTCTGGAGTTATGCAACACAGAGACCTTAGATTTAACTTGGATCATAAGATGTCTGGCCCCAGGCAAGTGGCATGTTGGGAGCTCTATTAACTAAACTAATAGTTCCCGTTTAATTTGGGGGAGCACACAGATCCTAGGATTTCATGCTAAGAGGATGAAGGAGGGTCAGCAGCACAGCTTTTAGGGTATGTGCTATAGACTGAATGTTTGTGTACCAACCTAATTCATATGTTAAATACTAATTCCTAATGTGATATTGGGAGATGAGACTTTTGGGAGGTGATTAGGTCATGAGGGTCAAGTCCTCATAAATGGGATTAATATCTTTATAAAAGAGGTCCCAGAGAGCTCCCTCACCCTTTCTACCATTTAAGGACCCAGCAAGAAGACAGCTATCTATGAATTAAGAAGTAGGTCCTCACCAGACACAAAATCTACTGCTGCATGTATCTTGAGTTTCCCAGCATCCAGAACTATAAGAAATAAATTTCTGCTGTTTATAAACCATGCAATTTATGCTATTTTAAAATAGCAGCCCAAATAGAACATTGACTGTGATTATGATGATTATGTTAGAATCATCTGGGGGCTTAAAGATCTTCATTTTAAGGTTGTTTCCCAGACCAAATCAATGACTCTTTTGGTGGGGTTCAGGCATGGGCATTTTAAAAAACCTTCTTAAGTGATTGCAATATGCCACAGTTCTATAAGAAAGGATTTGACTGGCATTTGTCCCCAGTTCCTGAGAGGGAGGTTTTAAATTGTTAGAGTTCCCTCCGGTAATAGTAGTGTCTTTGTTATTTATGGTGGGTTCTTGGATGACGCCTGAGTTTATGCTAAGGCAATGACTCAGGATGGGAACTAGGCATGCTGGGAAGACCAGCCATGTGATTAGAGGGTTGGGTCTTTGAACCATGCTGATAGTAGCCCAACCTCCAGGGTGGGGGCTGGAGACTCAGTTCAATCATGTGGCCAATGATTCAGTCAATCATGCCTATGTAATGAGACCTCAATTAAAACTCTGAGCATTAAGGCTTGGGGGAGCTATTCAGGGATAGTGACGTATCCTGACTCCATGGGGAGATGACATGGAAGTTCTGCATTTGGGACCCTCCTAGACCCCACCCTATGTGTATTGTCATTTGGCTGGTCCCAATTTGTATTGCTTGTGATAAAACTGTAATCATAAGAATAGTACTTTCTTGAATTCTGTAAGTCTGGCAAATCGTTGAACTTGAAGAGGTAGAAGGAACTCTCAAATTTGTAGCCAGTTGGTCAGAAGCGCAGGCGACCTGGGGACTCCTGAAATGAGGGCTGGCATCTGAAATGAGGGCAGTCTTATTGAAGACTTACTATAAATCTGTGGATTCTGATGCTGTGAGTGCTTAGCATTGGAACTGAATTGCTTCATCATAGCACCCAAGTTTGAGAACCACTATTCTAGGAAAAGGTGGTTCAAAGCATGAAGTGAGTGCCACAATCAAAAGATCCACCCAGGATCAGAGCAGGGATTTCACTGGGGTCCAGCTAGAGTGGGGAGTTACAAAAGGAGGTAGAGGGCAGACAGAATGAGGCACAGTGTCTTGGCTTCAAAGTGCCAATGGGAAGAGGAATAGAAATTATGAACCAGGATAAAATGTTAGTGCCTATATATTGCAGGACACTATAGCTCACACTCAGATATGTTTCATTGTCCCCAGAAGCAGCGGACTTAGGTAGAGCCAAAGGCTCTTTCAGCATCCACACCACCAAAAGTCTTTAGAAGGAAACTCTCTATGTAATCAGGATGGGTCTTATGACTAAAGTGAAAGTGAACCAGCAAGTGCTAGAATTTTCACTGATATAGCTAGATGGCCTGGGGCAATAAGCACAAGATTTAAAGAATTCAAATTCTTCCAATGAGTGGCTTCTTAAATGAAATATGCTGAACATATAATACTTTTAATATGTTTTGGTGTCTCAGATGTCTTTATATTGAAGACTGAATGAGATGTTCTTTTCAAAATTGTATTGTCACTAAGAAAGGTAAGCTGACCCTAAGGCTCAAGAGAGACCCCTCACCCCTTCCATCACGAGAGGACACAGAGAGAAATTGTCCATGAGCTAGAAAGCAGGTGTGTAGCCTTGATCTTGGACTTCCCAGCCTCTAGACCTGTGAGAAATAAATTTCTGTTGTTTATAAGCCAACCAGTTTATGGTATTTTTGTTATAGCAGAAGAAATAGACTAAGACACTCAAGTTCTGGGAGATATATGGTGTCCATCTCCACCATGGAGTTATACATCCCTGCTCTGTGACCAGCCTTCACCTTGCTGCAAGGCATTTATTAAGCCCTGAAATGCTTGCCTCTGCAAATGTTTTCTTTGCTTTCTTTATTGATCAACGTCCTCTGCTAATTGACCCTTCCTTCCTTTCTCCCTCCCTCCCTCCCTTCCTTCCTTCCTTCTTTCTTTCCTTCTTTCCTTCCTCTCTCTCTCCCTTCCTTCCTTCCTTTCTCTCTCTCTTTCTTTTCCTTTCTTTTTTCATTTGAGGCAGGGTCTCACTCTCGTCACGCAGGCTGGAGTGCAGTGGTACAATCACAGCTCACTGCAGACTCAACTTCCAGGGCTCAGGTGATTCTCTCACCTTAGCCTCCTAAGTAGCTGGAATTACAGACATGTGCCACCATGCCAGGCTAATTTTTTTTTAATAGAGATGGAATTTTGCTATGTTGTCCAGGCTGGTCTGAAACTCCTGAGCTAAAGCAATTCTTCCACCTTGGTCTCCTTAAGTGCTTGAATTACAGGCATAAACCACTGCATCCAGCCTGATTCTTCACTTTTGATATGTCATTAACTTTAATCACGTTACTGTCAAATAAAGCCTGAGAGTAATCCTGTCTCTTTATCAAGGTGACTTTACAGAGCTCTCCTCTGATTTATTATGTAGTGGGTTTATGTTTGACTCTCAGAGGGTAAGTTTTTAAATTATCATTGTTGTTTCTTCTGATATGAAAAATATTTTTACTTGTAAAATACAGAAAAACATGAAGTATAGAAATCATTCAAAATCTCACCACCTAGTTGGAACTTAATTATGTTTTCTTAAGCCAGGTGTGGTAGATCATGCGTGTAATCCCAGCATTTTGGGAAGCCAAGGCAGGAGAATCACTTGAGGCCAGAAATTCAAGACCAGCCTGAGAAATATAGCAAGATCTCATCTCTACAAAAAATTTAAAAGTTGTCTGGGTGTAGTGGCTTGCACCTGTAGACCCAGCTACTCGGAAGGCTGAGGTGGGAGGATTGCTTGAGCCCAGGAGTTTGAGGCTGCACTGAGCTATGATCTTGCCACTGCCCTATAGCCTGGGCAACAGAGAGAGACCCTGCCTCAAAAGAGAATTATATTTTCTTTACTTACAAAGTTTGTTTCTAGGTGGCTGTATTCTGCTTTTAAAAACAACTTTAACTAGATATTATTTACATACCATAAAATTTACCTTATTTTAAATATATAGTTCAGGTTGGGTGCAGTGACTCATGCCTGTAATTCTAGCATTTTGGGAGGCCAAGGCGTGTGGGTCACTTGAGGACAGGAGTTTGAGACCACCCAGGCCAACACGATGAAACCCCATCTCTACTAAAAATACAAAAATTAGCCAGGTGTGGTGCCACACACCTGTAATTCCAGCTACTTGGGAGGCTGAGGCAGAAGAATTGCTTGAATCCAGGAGGCAGGGGTTGCAGTGAGCTGAAATGGGGCCACTGCACTCCAGTGTGGGTGACTGAACAAGACTCAGTCTCAAAACAACAATGCTGGGTGTGGTGGCTCACGCCTATAATCCCAGCACTTTGGGAGGCTGAGGTGGGCGGATCACACAAGATTGGGAGTTCAAGACCAGCCTGACCAGCATGGAGAAACCCTGTCTCTACTAAAAACACAAAAGTAGCTGAGCATGGTGGTACATGCCTGAAATCCCAGCTACTCAGAAGGCTGAGCCAGGAGAATCGCTTGAACCCAGGAGGTGGAGGTTGCAGTGAGCCAAGATTGAGCCACTGCACTCCACTCCAGCCTGGGCAACAAGAGTAAAATTCTGTCTAAAAAAAAAAAAAAAAAGGCCAGGCACCGTGGCTCACACCTGTCATCCCAGCACTTTGGGAGGCTGAGGGGGGCAGATTATCTGAGGTCAAGAGATCGAGACCATCCTGGCTAACACAGTGACACCCCGTCTCTACTAAAAATACAAAAAATTAGCTGGGAGTGGTGGCAGGCCCTGTAGTCCCAGCTACTTATTAGGCTAAGGCAGGAGAATTGCTTGTACCTGGGAGGCAGAAGTTACAGTGAGCTGAGATCGTGCTACTTCAATCCAGCAGGTGACAGAAAAGAGTGTGGTCTCAAAAAAAAAAAAGTATACAATTCAGTAAGTGTTTGTTGTTGTTGTTGTTGTTGTTTTGGGGGGTTTGGGTTTTTTCTTGAGATGGAGTCTCACTCTGTAGCCCAGGCTGGAGTGTAGTGGCACAATCTCGGCTCACTGCAACCTCTGCCTCTCAGGTTCAAGTGATTCTCCTGCCTCAGCATCCAAGTAGCTAGGATTACAGGCATGCGCCACCACGCCCAGCTAATTTTTGTATTTTTAGAGGAGACAGGGTTTTGCCCTGTTGGCCAGGCTGGTCTCGAACTCCTGACCTTGTGATCCGCCCGCCTTGGCGTCCCAAAGTACTGAGATTACAGGTGTGAGCTGCCGTGCCCAGCCCAGTGAGTGTTATTAAATACTATTAAACATACTATATACAATCCAATTTTAGGACATTTCCATCAATTCAAACTGCCCTTCATGCTTACTTGCAGTCAAGTCCCATTGCTACCTCCAGCCTAGGCAACCACTAGTGTACTTTCTGTCTTTATAGATTTGACTCTTCTGAATCATCTAAGTGTAATTACACAGTATTTGGTCTTTTGTGACTGAATTCTTTCACTTAACATAATATTTTTGAGGCTCATTCATGTTGTAGCATTATAAGTAATTTTTCCTTTTTATTGCAGAATAGTCTTTTATTGTATGGATATATCACCATTTTGTTTGTTCACTCACCACTTGATGGAAGATCGAATGGTTTCTGCTTTTTGACTATTATAAATAATGTTGCTATGAACATTTATGTGCAAGTCTTCGTGTGGGTATATATCATCATTTCCCTGGGTCAATATCCAGAAATGGAATTGCTGTATTATATGGTAAAATTATGTTTGTTTGTTTTTTGAGACAGGGTCTCACTCTGTTACTCAGGCTGGGGTGTGGCAAGATCATAGCTCACTGTAGTCTTGAACTCCTGGACTCAAGCAATCTTCCCTCCTCAGTCTCCCAAAGTGCTGGGATTACAAGCATGAGCTACCATACCAGGCAGTTAATTTGTGTTTAATTTTTAAAGGAAACTGCCTAACTCTTTTGGAAAGTGGCTTTATCATTTAAAATTCCCATCAGCAGTGTAAAGAATTCCATTTTTTTCACATTATTTCCCACACTTGGTATTGTCTGACTTTTTTATTATAGTCATCCTAGTAGGTGTGAGGCAGTATCTCACTATTGTTTTAATTTGCATTTTCCTAATAACTAATGATGTTGAACATCTTGTTGTGTGCATATTAGCTACTTGCATATTTTCTTTGCTGGTATGTTTGTCCATTCTTTTGCCTAATTAAAAACTTGAGTTTTTTAAATTGTTCATTTGAAGACGTTCTTTATATAGTCTAGATACTAGTCATTTGTTAAATATATGGCTTGCAAATATTTTCTCCCATTCTGTGGCTTATTTTTTTATTTTCTTTTTAAAAACATTTTAAAATTTATTTTATTTTTTAGAGGTGAGGTTTCACTCTATTATCCAGGCTGGAGTACAGCGGCATCTTTTTAGCTCACTGTATCCTTGAAGTCCTGGGCTAAAGTGATATTCCTGCCTCAGCCTCTCAAGCAGTTGAGACTACAGGCACATGCCACTGTGGCTGGTTCATTTTAAATTTTCTGTAGAACCATGTCCTCTCCATGTTGCCTAAGATGATCTTAAACTGCTGGCCTTAAGCATCCTTTCTTCTAGGCCTCCCAAAGTGCTGGGATTATAGGCATGAGCCACGATGGCCTGGCCCTTTTCATTTTCTTAATGGTGTTTTTTGAAGTGCAAAGGGTTTTTACTTATGGAACCTAACTTAACATTTTTTTTTTCTTTTGTGAATCATGTTTTTACATCTTGCCCCATGATCCACTTTGAGTTAATTTTTGTGTATGGTGTGAGGTAAGGATGTAAATTCATCTTTTTGCATGTGGATATCCAATTGTTCCAGGACCATTGTTGAAAAGACAATTCACATAGAATTACTTTGGCTCCTTTTTAAAAAATCAGGTGGCCATAAATATACTGTTATTTCTGGGCTCTCAATTCTGTTCCAATGACTTATATTTATTTTCTTACATTAAAAGAAAAACTTTAGCCAAATGAAATGTAAAAGAGTTTAATTGAGCAAAGAACAATTTGCTAATCAGGCAGCCTCCCAAGACAGAGTAGGTTCCAGTGCAGCCACGTGGTAGAAGAAAACTCATGGATAGAAAAAGGGAAGTGATGTACAGAAAATGGAAATGAGGTACAGAAACAGCTAGATTGGTTATAACTCAGTGTTTGCCTTATTTGAACACAGTTTGAACAGCTGGCCAACTTTGGCTAAAGCTCAGTGATTGGCACAAGACTAGGCTACAGTGTATTTACAACTTCATTTAGGTTATAGTTCACAAAGTACAGATAAACCTTTAGACTAAACTTAAAATACGTAAGGAGGCAGCTTTTGGCTAAACTGGATTTAACACATATCAATACCATAGTCTTGGCTACTGTAGTTCTTTTTCTAAAATAATTTTTTACTTTTAATTTTTGTGGGTGCATAGTAGGTATAGGAGTACATGAGGTATTTTAATACAGGCATATAATGCGTAATAATCACATCAGTGTAAATGAGATATCTATCACCTTAAGCATTTATTCTTTGTGTTACAAACAAACCAATTATACCCTTTGAGTTATTTTAAAATATACAGTAAAGTTATTATTGATTATAATCACCCTTTGCACTACCAAATACAAGATTTCATTCATTCTTTCTAAGGATTTTTGTACCCATTAACCATCGCAACTTTCCCCCCATCCCCTCTGCTACCCTTCCCAGCCTCTGGTAACCATCCTTCTACTCTCTATCTCCATGAGTTCAAGTCTTTTTATTTTTAGCTCCCACAAATAAGTGAGAACATGCAAAGTTTATCTTTCTGTTCCTGTCTTATTTCACTTGGCGACTCCCAGTTCCATCCATGTTGCTGCAAATGACAGGATCTCATATATATATATATATATTTATATTTATTTATTTATGGCTGAATCATACCCCCTTGTGTATATGTACCACATTTTCGTTTTCCATTCATCTATTGATGAGAACTTAGGTTGCTTCCTGATACAGTTTAGCTCTGTGTCCCCACCCAGGTCTCACCTTGAATTGTAATAATCCCCATGTGTCAAGGGCAGGACCAGGTGGAGGTAACTGGATCATGGGGGCAGTTTCCCCCATGCTATTCTAGTGATAATGAGTGAGTCTTCATGAGCTCTGATGGTTTTATAAGCATCTGGCATTTCCCCTGCTTGCACTCACTACATCCTGCTACCCTGTGAAGAAGGCCTGCTTCTCCTTTGCCTTGTGCCATGATTGTAAGTTTCCTGAGAGCTCCCCAGCCATGTGGTACTGTACATCAATTAAACATCTTTCCTTATAAATTACCCAGTTTTGGGTGTTTTGTTGCAGCACTGTGAGGATGGACTAAAATCCTTCCAAATCTTTGCGACTGTGAATACTGCCGTAATAAACATGAGAGTGCAGATATATTTTTGATATACTGATTTTCTTTCTTTAGGGTATATGCTTAGCCACTGGATTGCTGGATTGTATGGTACCTATATGTAAGTTTTTGAGGAAACTCCAAACAGTTCTTCATAGTAGTTTCACTAATTTACATTCTTACCAACAGTGGACAAGGGTTCCCTTTTCCCCATATCCTCAAAAGCATTTGTTATTGCCTGTCTTTTGAATAAAAACTATTTTAACTGGGGTGAGATAATACTTCATTGTAGTATTGATTTGCATTTTCTCTGATGATCAGTGATGTTGAGCACCTTTTCATAAACCTGTTTGCCATTCGCATGGTGTGCTTCATTCTTTTTTATCCTTTCTTCTATTGTCTTTCCTGACTGTATTTTCAAATAGCCTTTCTTCAAGCTCATGAATTCTTTCTTCTGCTTCATCAAGTTTGCTATTAAGAGACTCAGATGCATTCTTTAGCATGTCAATTACATTTTTTCAACTTTCAGTGTGCCAATTACATTTTTTCAACTCTAGAATTTCTGCTTGATTCTTTTAAATTATTTCAATCTGTCTGTTAAATTTATGATAGAATTCTCTATTTCTTCTCTGTGTTATCTTGAATTTCTTTGAGTTTCCTCAAAACAGCTATTTTGAATTCTCTGTCTGAAAGGTCACATACCCCTGTTTCTCCAGAATTTATCTTGGTGCTTGTGGATGTTCATCGGTGTCTGGGCATTGAAAAGTTCGGTACTTATTGTCTTCTTTGTAATCTGGGCTTGTTTGTGCCTGTCTTTCTTGGGAAGGCTTCCCAAGTATTTGAAGGGACTTGGTTCCCAAGCCCAGTAATCCTGTGGTTCTTGCAGACTCATATAAGTACTGACTTGGTGGTCTTAGATAAGATCTAAAAATATTCTCTGAATTACTAGGCAAGAAACCCTTGTTCTCTTACTTTCTCTCAAACAGTCTCTCTCTCTCTCTGTCTGTCTGTCTCTCTCTCTCTCTCTCTCTGCTGAACTGCCTGGGTTGACAGTGGGGAGACCTGCAAGCTCCCCTGTGGCCACCACCACTGGGAATGTGTTTGGTCAGATTTGAAGCCAGCACAGCACTGGGTCTCACCCAAGGCCATGTTTAACTCCTAACTGGCTACTGCCTGTGTTTGTTCAAGGCTATAGGGCTCTATAATCAGCAGGTGGTGAAAACAGCCAGGCTTGGGTCCTACTCTTCAGGGTGGCAAATCCCAGGCCCCAGGCAGGTACAGAGATGGCATCTAGGATCCAGGAACTGGAGTCATTAGAAATCTACCTCGTACTCTATTCTATTGAAGCTAAGCTGACACTCAAACCATAAAACAAAGTCCTTCCCACTATTCCCTCCCATTTACCCAGGCAGGTGACACTCTCCCTGTGGCCACCACCACCACAGTCCCACGGGGGTACTGCCAACTTACCACCAATGCTCACTTAATGCCTACGGCATTCAGTCAGCTTTTGATGAATGCTGCCAGGCCTAGGACTCACCCTTCAGGCAGTGGGTTCCCCTCTGGTCCACGTGTCTTTGTCTGGTTTTGGCATCAGGGTCATACTGGCACCATAGAATGAGTTCAAAAGTATTCCCTCCTCCTCTGTTTTTCAGAATAGTTTGAGTAGGATTGGTATTAGTTCCTCTTTAAGTGTTTGGTAGAACTCAGCAGAGAAGCCATTGAATCTTCTGGTCCAGGGCAGGTCTGGAAAGGCTGTCCAAGAGCCAAGGCCTGAAATTGGAGACCCCAAGAGCCCACCTGGTGCTCTAGCCCACTGTAGATGAGCTGGTACCTGAAGTCAGCACATCTTTGAGACTCACCCAGGGTTCATGGCTTACTATCCGGTACTGCTGCTTGTTTCTCAGAGCCCAAGGGCTCTTTAGTCATCAAGAGATGGATCCTGCCAGGACTGGGTCCTTCCCTTCAAGGCAGCAGGTTCCCTTCAGGCCCAGGGTGTGTCTAGATACATTGTCTGGGAGCTAGGACCTGGAATGGGGGCCTCATGACTCTGCCTGTTGCCCTATCCTTTCCTTGCTAAGCTAGTGTCCAAGATGCAAGATGAAGTCCTCTTTTCTCTTTGCTCTCCTCTCCTTAAGCAGAAGAAAGGAGTCACTTTTGTTGCTGCAAGCTGGGCTGTCTGGAGTTGGGGGAGGGGTGGAACAAGCACTTCCTTAGGCGTCCTGACTGGTGTCCCATGTCCACTGGCTCTACGTCCAGCACAGCACTAGTATTTGCCTAGGAATTGCAGTTCTTGTGGCCTAGACTGCATCTCAAGTTTACTTAGGACCTCAGAACATTTTAGCCCTTGATGATGAGGCTTGGCAGAATCAAGCTCTGCCTGCTGAGATGGGCGATTTCCCTCTGGCGAGGACTGGTCTAGATGTTCCCTTCATAGGCAGGCATCAACAGAGTTTAACCTGGTTTTGCTTCCCACTGTGACGGGGCAGCACTGAGTTCACAGCAGGGTCCCACAATCGCTGTGATCTCCCTCCTTCAAGGGCACAGATTCTCTATCCATGCCATGCAGCCCTGGCAGAGGATGGGGGAGGGGTGGCGTCAGCAATTCAAGACTGTCCTTCTCAGCCTCTTCAGTGCCTCCTTCAGCAATTTAAAGTTAAAACCAGGTTCTGTGGCTGCCACCTGATTTTTGCTTCTTATGAAGGCGCTTTTTGTGTGTAGATAGTTGGTAAATTGGTGTTCCTGTGGGGTGGATCAAGGCTCTATTTGGCCATGTGGTTCAGCCCTCTTCCTTGATTTCTACAATTCTATATGAAGTTGGAAACTCTGTTTTGTCTTCTTGCTTGTTAAATTAGAGCCAACACTTGGTATGGCTTTTCTATTTCCTTCCTGGTTGCTATCAGTGTACTCAATTATATAATACTCTCTTCTTTTTAAAACCAGCTAATCTGAATTTTATGCTTTGGTCTGGAAACCTAAAAACAATGTCTTATGTTGATGTAATGCTCCCACCATGCAGAGGCTACCAGCACAGACAGAGGACAGAAATAACGGCCCCTGGTAGTTTTCAAATGGAGAATACACTCACTTATTTCCGTGTTGACATATAAAGTTCATAATAAAGGGAGTGATTGTCTTGCTTTATTCTATGGTCATGCATCACCCAGGGTACTGAGTTTATATCTGGACATCATTATATGAGTTTTTCTAGTAAACACAACTTGCTTTCCCTCTGCGACATGAATTCTATCGCCACATAAAGCACCATGCTGCTGATAAAGTTGTCTTTACTCCTTGCTTCTGATCAATCAGCATACGGCACTCCTTTGCTGACAGTGACTGGTCCAGGAAAAAGCATGTGACACATTTGGAGCAATTGAGATGCAGTGAGACTTTTTCTGGAATTTCTGAGAGATTCCCATTGTTCTGTATGAGACTTGAGGTTGTAGGAAGGTAAGACTGGACTTCTTTAACCATCTTGTTATGCTGAATGAAATGCCTGCCTAAATATAGACCCTTAGAAGAAAATGGAGCCGAGAGACAAGAGAGACAGTAAATCTTGATTCTGGGGGTCTTCTGTGAGCCTCTGTATCAAATCATGCCTTCAATTAATCTTACTCTGGAGATTTAAATTATACAAGCTAGCTTAAACTAGGTTTTCTGCCACATGCAACCAAAATAGTTTTAATTGATTCACATGGTTTAAGAGAGACACTGATAAATTAGAACAAGCCCAGAAAAGAATGGCCAGGGGGTATGATCAGAACTGTGTCAGAAGGGGAGAAATTGAAGGCTGTTTGGTTTGATGAAAGGGGGTCTAGTGTGTATGTGTCCCAGGAGACAAAGAATGTTAATGCTGCGGAGGTGGATACTAAACATAGAGTTATTTTCTAATATGTAAGAGGTTTTCAGTGTAGAGAGTGATTAGATTTGTTCAACTGGGCTCCAGGGAGATAAATTGGAATTAATAATAGGAGATCCTGAAAACAGATTTCAACTAAAAGTGTTTAACTTGTAACAATTTAACCTTTCCGACAAATGGGACCTAATCAAACTCCACAGCTTCTGCACGCAAAAGAAACAGTCATTAGAGTGAATTGGCAACCAACAGATTGGGAAAAAATTTTTGCAGTTTACCCATCTGACAAAGGGCTGATATCCAGAATTTCCAAAGAACTAAAACAGATTTACAAGAAAAAAACAAACAAGCCCATTCAAAAGTGGGCAAAGGATATGAACAGATACTTTACAAAAGAAGACATACATGAGGCCAACAAACATATGAAAAAATGCTCATCATCACTGGTCATTAGAGAAATGCAAATCAAAACTACATTGAGATACCATCTCATGCCAGTTAGAATGGCGATCATTATAAAATCTAGAGACAACAGATGCTGGAGAGGATGTGGAGAAATAGGAACGCTTTTACACTGTTGGTGGGAGTGTAAATTAGTTCAACCATTGTGGAAGACAGTGTGGCGATTCCTCAGGGACCTAGAAATAGAAATTCCATTTGACCCAGCAATCCCATTACTGGGTATATATCCAAAGGATTATAAATTGTCCTACTATAAGGACAAATGCACACGAATGTTCATTGCAGCACTGTTTACAATAGCAAAGACCTGGAACCAACCCAAATGCCCATCGATGATAGACTGGACAGGGAAAATGTGGCACATATACACCATGGAATATTATGCAGCCATCAAAAATGATGAGTTTGTGTCCTCTGTAGGGGCATGGATGAACCTGGAAACCATCATTCTCAGCAAACTGACAGAAGAGCAGAAGATCAAACACTGCATGTTCTCACTCATAGGTGGGTGATGAACAATGAGAACACATGGACACAGGGAGGGGAGCACTACACACTGGGGTCTGTTGGGGGGAAATAGGGAAGGGACAGTGGGGGGTGGTGAGGTGGGGAGAGATAGCAAGGGGAGAGATGCCAGATGTAGGTGATGGGGAGGAAGGCAGCAAATCACACTGCCACCTGTGTACCTATGCAACAATCTTGCATGTTCTTCACATGTACCCCAAAACCTAAAATGCAATAAAATAAATAAATGGAAAAAAAACCAATTTAACCTTTCCTAAAATGGAATAAATTACACAAATAATATGTCTGCTCTGTCTAGAAGGGTTTTAAGTGATGTTTGAGAGATACTACAGAGTGGATTCAAGCAACTCAGTGGATAATGTTTTTGGAACTTCAGTTATTTGAATATGAGCTTCACAATTTTTGCCATATGGTAAAGATACAAGTTGCACCACTTTTAGTTGAATATTTTCTTTGCATCAGCTCCCTTTTATGTCTAAATACGTTTATTTTAAGATGAAACTTTAAATCACTACTATGAATGAAAAACAAGTACCAATGACCAAAAATAAATAAATAAAACAATAAATCGGCCGTGCACGGTGGCTCATGCCTGTAATCCCAACACTTTCGGAGGCAGAGGGGGGAGGATCAAAAGGTCAGGAGATCAAGATCATCCTGTCCGACATAATGAAATCCCGTCTCTACTAAAAATACAAAAATTAGCTGGGCATGGTATTGTGCACCTATAGTCCCAGCTACTTGGGAGGCTGAGGCAGTAGAATCGCTTGAACCTGGGAGGCGGAGGTTGCAGTGAGCTGAGATCATGCCACTGTACTCAGCCTGGTGACAGAGCGAGACTCTGTCTCAAAAACAAAAACAAACAAACAACAAAAAAACCGATGTATTCAGTTCTAAATAGCAGAAGCATACCTGTGATCTAGTTTCGCTTTGTTAAACGAGAAATTAGTAGTTGAAGCTATGATAACACACCGATCATTTCTCTTTCTCTGTTCCAATGGATTGAAAGACAAGTGAATGGGAAATGATCTCACTAAGAAATTCAACATTTTTAATATCATGCCTATGTGCCACCTAAAATCATCAATCTATTCACTCATATTCGAAGCCCACAGTATGAGTGTGAGTCACACTAGTGCTTCCTAATCTTTTCATAGCTTGTCACACACAGAGAACTATATTTGTTGGTACACTGGGGTAAACTAAGGCAGCTGCTCATCATGTGAGATAACTGGCTTAAGGGAGCTAACTCCATCCCAGGCAGCACCCCCAACCCACCTGGGGCAGACGAGATGGACATATTGTCACACCAGTAAATGTCCCAATTAATGTTCCATTCAGAGTTCTTTCTGTGAGTCTATAGTCTTATACTATTAACTCTTTTAAGTTTCTGCTTCGAACACTGTTCTTAATTTCTTTTTGAATATATGTCTGAGAGCTACAGGCTGGCTAACGACCATCTCTGCACCTTCTGGAAACTTGTGAGGTATTTGGTATCTTCCTTTGCACATACAACAGAGGAACAACACTGAAATCAAGTTGCTATGCTACAACAGGAAAACAAATCCCCCTTGCTCCCTGACCACCAAATGAAACCAAAGACAGCTTCTTTTCTTGGATTTATGTTACCCTTTTCTCTAAATGATACACTGGAAAATCTGACTCAGTAAATAAATGTGTATGTGTTTAAAGAAGCCTTCCTTATAATCCTTCTAATCTTACATGTAGAAATGCGTTTTAATTCTGAAAACAATTGGTTCATTCTAAATCAAACAGGCAATCAGGTGAAGCAAAATTGTGTTTAAGAGCAGTAGCTGGGGCTACCTTATTTGGAAGAATTTGGGGTATTGCTTGGGCTCTTTGTAGCGCTTTGACCAGAAAACATCTGATACCAATTTACAGATTCCATGATTCATTAAAGGATTTTGGTTTGTTCCTATTCCTTTAGTCCTCTGTCGTTATCCTAAAGATTTCCCCACAAACAGATTTCAGTATTTTCCTGAATGGAGACATTATTTCTCTGAGTTTATTTGTGTGTGTATGTGCTCTGTGTAGTCTTTTTTTTCTAGTTGTGGTGATTTATGTTACTGGTATGAGTCTTTCAAGTTCCTTTCTTGGGTGGGAGATCATTTTTGGCTTCAAACTAGAATGTCCCAGAATAACTGCTGGTTAAAAGACTCTTTATGTGTTGCAATTTTAAGGAAGTCTCATGGTTGAAGCCGAGATCTATCTATAGGCACCAAATAGAGTAGGAATATTTATATCCCTGATTTCATCTCAAGGATTCCCATTATTTCAAAACGCATTTACCCCAATTCTCCACCCAAGCCTGGAAGAAGCAAAGCAGTGGGTGGCATCTAATGACATTATGGTAAGAGTCAGGATTGTAATTCTCAGTACATTTCAGTCTCCGGGGGACCTTGCTAAAATGCAGACTCTGAGTCCAAAGGTTGGGAAGTGAGCCTGAGCGTTTTTTCTGATGGATTCCCAGATGACACTGGTACCACTGGTCTATATAGCATTTCCCAAATTTGCCTGTAGCCGACTCACCTGGGGTGGTAGTTGTGTATGCAGCTTATCAAATCATTCCCTTAGGAATTCCGATTCAGCAGCCTGAGCTGGGATTTTTAATAACCCTTCTAAGAGCCCCTCTATCCTCTATTTCCAAGCTAGTACTTCAACGGATTTGAAGGTACTCCTTTACTGCTCCAGGCAGTTTCCTCCTTCCTTCTGCTACTTCCCACTCCTCTCCTTTTCTTCCTTCTTTCTTTCCTTGCTCAATATTTGTTGAGCATCTCCTGTGTTAAATGCTGGGACAGCTCTGAATAAAAGCGCTAGTCCTGCCTTGTCTAATAGGGGAAACAGACAATAGCCAAGTAAACAGGAAGATAAACAGGAGAATTACAGTTTGTGATGCCGCTGGTAATTAGCGACTATTTGGGGCTGGTGGCATGGTGGTAAGAATTTACCAAGACGGTTGTAGGTAAAGAAAAGCAGATTTATTAGAGAAAGCATGAAAATATATTGCAAGGGTGCAATGGGCAGGTCAGCAAAAGGGAGCCGATTGCAAAGAGACAAAGGCTTGCCGGGGATTTTATAGAATGTGCTGTGTGCTGAAGAGGGCTTTGTGCAGTACTCACAATGCCAAGGTTGCAGTGAGCCCAACTTGACTTTTTCTATCAGCCAAGCATGGCTAGGTACAAGAAGATCGTGAGTTATTTGCACAGGAGGGCTATGTGTCCTGCACGGTGAAGAAAGGTAGACTCCTAGCTTATCTGCCTTCTCCTTTTGCTTTCTGTAGGTCCTGCCAGCCCAACCCCACCTCCCTAATTAGGACTCCACATGTGACACATGTTTGTTTGTTTTGTTTTTTGGGGTTTTTTGTTCTTTTATCTTTTAATCATTTTATAGCTCCCTACCACAGCTGCCCCCGACCCTTCCCTTTGATGACAATGTTTTCAGGCTTCGGGGAGAACAGAAAACAAAGCTGAGGCCTGGCAGCCCCGCCATGCTGCCAGCTAGAGAGAACAAGTCACAATTATGAATTATCACAACAATTAGCACCTGTACTTGAGGGGCTGCAAATTGAGGAGGCCCCAGCTCCTCATTGTACAGGTGTCTATTTGGCAGTGACCTTGTTCATGAGAGGATGATATTCCTTCAGCCGGAGGGAATTGATGTTGATGAACCTGGTGGCGTCAATTAGCTCATAATCACCCTGAACGCTGGTGCTTACCAGCTTCTAGTTGTAGAAAGTGCAGACTCCCGGCTGAGGATGTACACCTGGCCCTTCAAGATGGACACCTGCACTTTCCCTTCCACTTGCGCCTGGGACTTGGCGATGCAGTGGTGAACAAATTCACACTCAGGGCTGTGCCAGAAACCGGTATAGACCAGCTCAGCAAACTTCAAGCCCAGGCCTCTTTTGATTCTCGGCACTTTCCGGTCCATGGTGAAGGCTTCAATGTCTAAGAGAACTGTGGTAAAGGATGGTGCCTTCTGGGGTCTCGTAGATACCTTGGAGCTTCATTCCAATGAAGCGGCCCTCCACGATGTCAACAAGGCCCACGCCGTGCTTGTCCGCAACTTCGTTCAGGTACATGAAGAGCTCCAAGGAGTTCTGGTGGGTGGTGCCATCCTTGACGTTGGTCACCTTCACAGGGACCCCTTTCTCGAACTTGATCTCGAGAATGTTAGGCATGTTGGGGGCTTTGACTGGGTCCTGGGTCTTCGTGTAGAGACCTGGAGGCGCTTGGTTCCTGGGGTTCTCCAGGATTCCAGCCTCCTAGCTGATGTGCATGGGGTTCTCGTCCATGCGCCACAGGTTCCTGGGAGGGGGATGGGAATCCCGTGTTGCTTTGCCTATTCCATCAGGTCATTGCAGACCTCGAATCGGTTGTAGGACTGGGGCATCCTCCAGGAAGCAATGACCTTTATCTGGGGGGCCAGCAAGTATTAGGTGAGCTCAAGCCAGATCCTATCGTTCCCCTTTCCCGTGGCGTCATGGGACACATACTTGGCCCCCTCCCGCTGGGCGATTTCCACTTGTTTGTGGGCGATGCAGGGCCTGGCTTCGAGACAGGTGCCCAGGAGGTAGCGGTCCTCACCCAGTACGCTGGACGGGCCGGCCGGCCAGATGAACACCTCCTCAAGCTCCCTGCTGACATCCCCAGTGAACACCTTTTTGGCCCCAAGCTTTAGTACCTTCTTCCTTGCCTCCTCGACGTCTTCCTTCTGGCCAATGTTGGCCAGGTAGGCAGTGACGTTATAGCCTTGTTCCTTCAGCCACACGAGGTTGCAGGAGGTGTCCAGGCCGCCACTGAGGGCCAAAACCACAGAGCCTTTGCTGGACATAGCATCTGGGATTGGAGGCGCGAGGTCCCGGCACCGGGAACCTGTCTTCACGGTGCAGTGAACCACTCGGCCCAGCCAGCGGTGGCAGGCAACAGAGCAGGGCGTAATACATGTTAAGAAGGAAACAAATACAGTGATGTGCTATAGAGGGATAGGGAGGAGGGCTGAAACTAAACCAGCATCATCAAGGGAGCTTTTCAAGAAAGATAGTTAAGCTGAAATTCGTATCCAATACTCCAGCCTAAGCAACACTACTTGTGGAATGTGCCCTGTGTTTGGGAGACCTGCGGCCTTCATTCATGCTGTTTCTTTCACTATTAGTCCTCACTGACTCTATTTGCAATTACTTAAGGGCCAACCTAAACGCCATCACTTTCACCCAGGTTTCCAGGCTTATGTGAAATCTCTTCCCACTGAGCTCCCTGAGCCTCTGGTATACTTCTGTTCCTGTCTAGAACATTCTGCCTTAAATTGCAGTTGCTTTGTGATATGGCTGCATTTTGTGAGCACACAGTCTTTATTTACCCACACTATCTCAAACTATTCAATAATATTGGTAGGTGATATTATTATCTCCATATTATAGATAAAGGAACTGACATTTGGGGAAGCTGAGTAACTTACCTGGAACTACAGAATAAAGTGACAGAGCCCAGATTCAAGCCATGACCTCCCAGTTGATGTGTTTTATGTCCCAATGTAGGCCTTAAGCAACATGGGGAAGTATTATATCTTTGTATCCTTAAGTTAAAAAAAAAATCAAGCTTCAGAAGAGGACCTGCATCTGTGTATCATAATGGAGAAAAAAACAAAACAAGAAAACAGAATTCCCCTCCCATCTTGCATAAGTTTCCCAGGGCTGCTATTACAAAGTACTCCCTACTGAGTGGCTTAAACACCAGAAATGTAAGGTCTTGCAGTTCTGGAGGCTTCATGTGTCAAATCAAGACATCAGCGGCTCCATGCTCCCTCTGCGGACACTGGAGAATCGTGTGTTCCAGGTATCTCTCCTGGCTTCTTGTAGTTCCTTAGCTTCTGGCAGCCTCACTCCGGCTTCACTGGCAATTTCTACATGTGAGTCTCTGTATTCATATTTCCTCTTTTTATAAATTTATCAGTCATATTGGATTAGGGGTCCACCCTATAGACTTTATCTTAACTAATCACATCTGCAATAACCCCATTTCCAAATAAGGTCACATTCTGAGGAGCTGGGGGTAGGACTTCAGCTCATGGATTTTGAGAAATTCAATCTCTTACATTCCACTGTGTAGCTTCCATCACAATTCTTATCAGGAAACCTAATGTAGTTTTTCTATTTGCCTTTTTCTAAAGGCAACATGCAAAGGGGTCAAATGATCAATTTGGACAAGTTCAGGGGCTCAGTTCAAAATAATGGCCTCCACAATTTTTAACAAAAGTGAATAAACAAATAGTATATATCTGTACAAGGAAATATTACTCACAAATGGGTACACTTTTCCATATAATTTATTGAGTTTTTATGATGTATAAGCACTCTGCCAAATGCCTTAAACATGTGATCACGGCAACTTAAGTAAGCACAGCTAGCTTTGTTATACAGGTGGCGAAGCTGAGTTTTGGAGAAGTTCAGTAACACATACAGGGTTACCAAAATTGAAGCTGGTTTTATTTCTATCTTCAGTAGATTCTTCAGATAATCGTGAAAGCAAGAGAGGTCACCTGCACAACGTGAAAAGCTTGGTTTTCTTAAAGTTGTCATAACCTGTCATTCTGTTTGTCCCTCGCTAAAAAGTGAGGCCATTACTGTGTATAACATTGCACTATAGTGGCAGATAACATGACTGGTGAACTGTCAGAGCTTTGTTTTCTAAGAAATTCATCAACGGAGATGTTTACTATCATCAGCCTATCATCAGGAGTATGTAGGATGTTTACTATCATCAGGAATGTATATAGCTCCTGTTTGAATTCAAGAAATACAGTGTAGTGATTGAGCATTCTTATTTTTGTTATCACTCTAGACTTAAGTTTAATTTGATGATACTTTTCATAATTTACTAAAGCTTAATTTGATATATTAATTTGATAATAAAAGACTTTGCGAAAGTTATTTCGAAATGGGATAAACTTTGTAAGTTTCACTAAGTTGCAGTAAAAAATGAAATATTATTATCAATAAATATTGCCATCAAGAAAGAGGAAGGGCTGATAATTTAGGAAGGTCTCAATGAGAAGGGTCCCAGACACAGTATTTCAAAATGTAAAATGTGTTAGAATGTTACAAAGTCAAAAATTTAAATATAAAGTTCAACCAATCACAAGGCATAGGTCACATGAATGTTAAGAATATTGAATTGGCTGAGCGTGGCTTTTGCTTAATAGATTGCAAAATTCCTGGGGACAGGGATTCTCCCATCTGAGATTCTCCCATCTGACTCGTCTTTGTATCCCCAACAGTGTCCAGGACATTGCATAGAACAGGTTTTAACACATTAAATTAAATAATTTTTTTAAAGTGGCTTGTCTTTTTGACAGAGACAAGAAGCATTTAAAGTTAAATGCAAGGAGTTAAAGAAAGATGGGTAATGTTTTATCATGTGCCAGAAACGGTTTGAAGTTCAATGAGAGAATGAGACAGATTCTATTATCTCCATTTTAGAGATAATAGAACTGAACGATTAAAGAGCTCACACAACTAGAAAGCGGGAGCAGTAGGAATCCACACCTGGGCTGTTGACATTTACAGTTCACATTCTCAACCACTGCACTATAGTAGCAGATAACATGACAGGTGAACAGCCAGAGCTTTGTTTTCTAAGAAATTCATCAACAGAGATGTTTACTATCATCAGCCTATCATCAGGAGTGTATAGGATGTTTACAATCATCAGGAGTGTACAGTTCCTGTTCTAATTCAAGAAATACAGTGTAGGGATTAAACACTCCGATTTTTGCCATTACTCTAGACCTAAGTTTAAACTCTGATTTTGACACAGGTTAGCTGTATAACCTTGTGTTTGTCATTAAACTTCTCCAAAACTCAGCCTCACCACCTGTGTAATAAGGTTAGTTATTCCTACTTCATTGAGTTGTTGTGATCACATGTTTAAAGCATTTGGCAGAGTGCTTGGTATGTAATAAAAACTCAATAAATTATATGTAAAAAGTGTACTTATTTTGTGAGTAATATTTCATTGTATGGATATACACAATTTCTTTATTCACTTTTGTTAAACAAAAATCGTGGAGGCCATTAATTTGGATTGAGCTCCTGAACTCATTAATTTGGACTGAGACTCCAATAGACCAGATCAAACCAAAATGGAGTCACTCATGCTGAATGCTACATAATCAAGCTGAAACTGTAAGGAAGCAGACAGATCCCAAAACAAACCAGTTTTCCTGAAAACAGGAGATTCCAGTCTAGCTGAGCCAGCATATAAGGAAATTCCCTCTGCTTTAATTCTTACCAAAAATAGATTAGTTTTTTTTTCTTTTTTGTTTTCTTATTCTTACCTTGTAACCCCCACTGTGGCTCAGTGGAGCTCTTATTCTATTTCATGGAATGAAGACTGCCCTGATTCATAAATCATGAATAAAAGCCATTTAGATCTATACATATGTTATAATGTTGTCTTTTGACACTGTTGATGTATATTTGGGTTGTTTCCAGATTTTGACTATTACCCATAAAGCTACTATGAACATCCTTGTATAAGTTTGTACAGATGTATGCCTTAATTTTTCCTGGATAAATACCTAGTGTGGAATGGGAGACATATGTTTAGTTTTTAGGAAACTAACAAAGTGTTTACCAAAGTGGTGGTACTATTGTACATTCCCACTGGCAGTGTCTGAGGGTTCTAGTTCTTCAACGTCCATGTCAACACTTGGTGTGGTCAGTTTTCTTTATTTATTTACTCACTTATTTACAGAAATTTTGATCGTGAATTAAAAAATTCCTAAAATGTATTCTCTTGACAATTTTTAAGGGTACTGTCCGATAGTGACACATATATACTCATTGTGAAACACATCTCCAGAGCCTCTTCATCTTGTAAATCTAAACCTTTATATATATTAAATAACAGCTTCCATTTTGTTCCCTCTCCCCCAACCCCTGCCCTACAAATCATCATTCTCCTTTCTGTCTGTATGAATTAATTTTTCCTTCCTTCCTTCCTTCTTTCCTTCCTTCCTTCCTTTTTTTTTCTCTCTCTCTCTTTCTCTTTCTCTTTTTCTCTCTTCCTCTCCCCTCCTCTTCCCTTGTTTCCCCTCCCCTCCCCTCCCCTCCCCTCCCCTTTCTCTTTCTTTTGTGAGAAAGTCTCACTCTGTCACCCAGGCTTGAGTGTAGTGGTGCAATCTCTGCCTCTTGGGTTCAAACAATTCTCCCACCTCAGCCTCCTGGATAGCCGGGATTACAGGTGTCTGCCACCATACCCGACTAATTTTTGTACTTTTAGTAGAGACAGGGTTTCCTCATGTTGGTCAGGCTGTTCTGAAACTCCTGACCTCAGGTGATTCAATTGCCTTGGCCTCCCAAAGTGCTGGGATTACAGGTGTCAGCCTGAATTTGAATACTTTAGATACCTCATGTAGGTGGAATCATGCAGTATTTGTTCTTTTGTGACTGGCTTATTTCACTTAGGGTAATATACTCAAGCTTCATCCATGTTTTAACATCTGTCAGAATTTCCTTGTTAAGGCATCATATTCCATTGTATGTATATTCCACATTTTGTTTATTCATTCATGTGCCAATGGACATTTGGGTTCTTTCAACCTTTTGGCTTGAAGAACCTGAGGTAGTGGTCATACTTATTATTGAGTATGATGAATTATGATGCTGTGAATCTGGGTGGGTGTGTAAATGTTTTTGAGACTCTGCTTTCTTTCCCTTCTTTTTTGGATAAAAATCTCATTCCATCACCCATGCCGGAGTGGTGCACTGGCACAATCTCAGCTCACTGCAAACTCTGCCTCCCAGGTTCAAGCAATTCTCCTGCCTCAGCCTCCCAAGTAGCTGGGACTACAGGTGTAGGCCACCATACCCGGCTAATGTTTTGTATTTTTAATAGAGATGGTGTTTCACCGTGTTAGCCAGGATGATCTCAATCTCCTGACCTCGTGATATGCCTGCCTCAGCCTCCCAAAGTGCTAGGATTACAGGCATGAGCCACCATGCCCAGCCTCTGTTTTCAATTCTTTTGGATACATACACAGTAGTGGGTTTGCTGCATCACACAATAGTTCTATTTTTATTTGTTTTAGTAACAACTATACTGTTTTCCAAAGCACTATTTTACAACCATACTAACAATGCACAAGGGTTTCACCTTTTCCACACCCCTGCCAACACCTGTTATTTTCTGTTTTTCTTATAGTAGCCATCCTAAAAACTGTGAGGTGATATCACATTGTGTTTTAATTTGCATTTCTCTGACAATTATTGATATTAAGCATCTTTTCATGTGCTTATTGCCCATGTGTATATGATCTTTAGAGAAATTTTACCCATTTGTTAATTGGGTTATTTAATGGTATCATTGTTAAATTGTAGAAGTTCTTTACATATTTTAGATATTAGCACCTTATCAGACATACACGTTTTGCAAATATTTTCTCACGCTCCATAGGTTGTCTTTTCCTTCTGTTATGTCTTTTTTTCTTTTCCTTTTCTTTCTTTCTTTCTTTTTTTTTTTTTTTTTTCTTTTTTGACCAAGTTCTCACTCTGTTTCCCAGGCTGGAGTGCAGTGGCACAATCATGGTTCACTGCAGAGTCGAACTCCTGGGCTCATAGGATCCCCTTGCCTCATCCCAAAATTCTGGGATTACAAGAGTGAGCCACTGTGCCCAGCCTTGACTGTGTCTTTTAATGAACAAAAATCTTTAAGTCTGATTTATTCTTATTTGTTTTGCTTTTGTTGCTTGTGCTTTGGATGTCAAAATGATTTCATATCAGAGAAATCATTACCAACCCCAATGCCATAACACAGTTTCTCTGTGTCTTCTCCTAGGAATTTTATAGGTTTAGGTATTACATTTAGGTTTGAATGCATTTTTAGTTAATTTTTGTATATGGGATAAGATAAGAATCCAACTTTTTTTTTGGAGACAGGGTCTTACTCTGTTGTCCAGGCTGGAATGTAGTGACATGATCATAGCTCACTGGGGCCTTGAATTCCTGAGCTCAAGGAATCTTCCCATCTCAACCTCCCAAGTAGCTGAAACTATGGGTATGAGCCACCAAGCCCAAACTTTTATTACTTCTTTTATTTATTTTTAATTGCACTGCTAAAACCTCCAATACTATGTTGAATGGAAGTGACAAGAGCAAGCATCCTTGTCTTCCTGTTGATCTTAGAGGAAAAGCTTTCAGTCTTTCACCCTTGAGTAGGATATTAATGATGAAATTTTCATATCTGGCCTTTGTTATATTGAGGTAGTTTCCTTTATTCCTGGTTCGATGAGTGTTTTTATCATGAAAGGGTGTCAATTTTGCCAAATGGGGTTTTGTGTTTTTTTTTTTTTGCATCAATTGAGATAATCATGTGTTTTTATCCTTCATTCCATTAATGAGTTATATTACATTTATGGATTATCATATATTGAACCATAGTATATTCTAGAAATAATTACACCCTTTGTTCATGGTGCATTATCCTTTTAATAAGCTATTGAATTCAGTGTGCTAATATTTTGTTAAGGGTTGTTGCATTAATATTCACCAGGGATACTGGTCTTTAGTTTTCTTATGTTGTCTTTACCTATCTTTGGAATCGGGGTAATAATACTGGCCTCATAAAATGAGCTTGGATGTGTTTCTTCTATTTAAATTTTTAAAATAAAAGTTGGAGCAGGATTGTTGTTGATTATTCTTCAAATGTTTGGTAAAATTCTTCGGTGAAGTCATCTGATCCTGGGCTTTTCCTTATTGGGAGTGCTGTGGGTTTTTTGGTTTTCATTTTTGTTTTTGAGAGAGTCTCACTCTGACACTTAGGTTGGAGTGCAGTGATGCAATCTCAGCTCACTGCAACCTCTGCCTCCTGGGTTCAAGTGATTCTTGTGCTTCAGCCTCCCAATTAGCTGGGATTACAGGTGCACACCACCAAGCACAGCTAATTTTTCCATTTTTAGTAGAGATGGGGTTTCACCATGTCGGCCAGGTTGGTCTCAAACTCCTAGAGTCAAGTGATCTGCCCACCTTGGCCTCCCAAAGTGCTGGGATTACAGGCATGAGCCACTGACCCCAAATGTTTCTTTTTTAAAGAAATATTTTAATTCTTGTCCTTAGAAACTATAAAGACTGTATATGATTTGAAAGTGAGACTGTACCAAGCCATGGCCAAAGAAGAATTATCCACTCTATGCCTTCTCTCGTCTGGTCCCTCAGAAATATCAGCTATGATTGCTGGCTTATGTTATTTGTATCTAAGTATTAACCATAGTTTACTTCCTTCCCACATAAATTCTAGACCTCTTTTTCATATACTGATGTGCCACATCTCTCAGGCTGGGTAGGAATACCGATGTTCTGTGCCATGCTGACTTTTGACTGGCATATCCATTTTAGCTAGGATTTCAAGACATTGTGTCACCTCTTATAGAAAAACTCTTTTACTTTCATGATCATACCCCGATAATCATCTTCCTAATTAGCCCTTTAGTACTATACATTATTTACCTAACATTAACAATTAAATTAACCCATCTAAGCACGCATTTGCTATACCTCACTTTCCCTTGATTGCTATATCTCATTTGTGGGTAGAGAAAATGTTGCAACATTAGATTTTTTCCCCCAACTATTAAATCACAGGGTCTTGGCCCACTTGCCCAAGTAACTACACATGATTCAGAGATCTTTCAAAAACCAAACTGCTAGATATTTTGGACTCATGTCTTACAAACTGATGAAGCACCTGCAATACGGGTCTCCAAAACATGGCTTCTGCTTTCTTTTCTTGCCATCTAATCTTTTGTCTTTATCTGATACTCTAACCTGGATAGCCTCAAGCCAGAGGATCTGTTGGGAGGTTTTTAATTACTGATTCAACCTCCTCACTAGTTATTGGTCTGTTCAGATTTTCTTTTTCTTCATGATTCAGTCTTGGCAGGTTGTGTGCTTCTAGGAATATTTCCATTTCTTCTGGGTTATCCAATTTATTGGCATACAGTTGTTTATAGTATTCACTTGGTCTTAGTCTGTCTTTTGTGGCTATAATAGAACACCAGAGGCTGGGTCATTTCTAAAGAAAAGAAGTTTCATAGCTCATGGCTAAAGAAAAGAAGCTCATGGCTTTGGAGATAGGGAAGTCCAAGATGGTGGCCACATCTGGTGAGGACCTTGAGCTGCTGCATAGCATGGCAGATAAAGGGAAGGGGAAGAAAGCAATGTGCACAGAGACAAGTACAAGGGGCTGGGCTGGCTTTGTATCTACTTGCTTTTGAGGTAACTAACCAAGTTTCTAGAGAACAGCATTAATCCATTCATGTGGGTGCCACCCCTGTAACCTAAAGCCATCTGAGTAGGCCCCACCTCTTAACACTGTGCATTAAGGAATTAAGGTTCCAACACATGAACTCTTGGGGGACACAGTCAAACCACAGCACTCTTATAATCACTTTTATTTCTGTGGCATCAGTTGTAATGTTTACTGTTTTACTTCTGATTTTAGTTGTTTGAGTCTTCTTTTTTTCCTTAGTTAATCTAGGTAAGCGTTTCTCAATTTTATTAATCTTTTCAGCTCTTAGCTTCGTTGATCTTAGCTTCGTTGATTTTAAAAATTATTTTTCTATTCTCAATTTTATTTATCTCTGCTCTAATCTTTATTATTATTTCCCTAAGATGTAAATTTTATGCTAATTCCTTTTTATTTTTATTTTTCTTCTGAGACAGGGTCTTACTCTGTCACCCAGGCTGGAGTGCAGCTGTGTGGTCACGGCTCACTGCAGCCTCAACCTCCTAGTCTCAATTGATCCTCCTGCCTTAGCCTCCCAAATGGCTGGGACTGTGGGTGTGCACTATCATGCCTGGCTAATTTTTAAAAATGTACTGTAGAGACAGGGTTTCTCTGTGTTGCCCAGGCTGACTTCAAATTTCTAGGCTCAAGTTATCCTCCTGCTGTGACCTCGCAAAGTGCTGGGATTACAGGCTTGAGCCACCATGCCCGGCCCTCAATCTTTTAATTCTGAGTGTAGTTATTCAAAGTTTTTTAAGAATTCACTTTGGGTCTATTTGTCTCCTTTACATGTTCATAGCTCTCAAATGTTGGTACTGATCTGCTATTGGAATTTTGAGTCAATTAGTCTCACTTTTCTGTAGAAGAAGCAGCACTATCAAGGGACTGAAGTTTGATGAAGAGATATCCTCTCAACTATTTTTCAACCTGACTTTTTCATCATCATGTTTTCAGATATGCATCCTACCAAAAAATGTTGTTGTATGAAATGATATTGTTCTCTTAATTTTTAAAAAAGATAGCATTTATGGGCTGGGCACAGTGGCTCACGGCTGTAATCCTAGCACTTCAGGAGGCCGAGGCGGGAGGATCACCTGAGGTCAGCAGTTTGAGATCAGCCTGACCAACATGGCAAAACCCATCTCTACTAAAAATACAAAACTTAGCCGGGCATGGTGGTGGGTGCCTGTAATCCCAACTACTTGCGAGGCTCAGGCAGGAGAATCACTTGAACCGGGAGGCACAGGTTGCAGTGAGCTGAGATCACGCCATTGCACTCCAGTCTGGGCAACAGAACAAGACTCTGTCTCGAAAAAAAAAAAAAAAGCACTTATGAAATTATTGTAGATACTCATATGTTTAACTTTGGAGATTTATTTTTTAAGAGCTTTACTTATTAACAACAAAACCAGCAATGGTGCTGCATGACCTCAGATGGCTTTAGCATGCTAATTGTGTTGTTGAAATTATATAGTTTAAACCACAGATGTGACTACTTTTACACTAGTACTTAAAAAAAATCTAAAATGCCTCTTTGTTAAAACAAATGAAACCTAAAACACTACTATGTACTATGTAATAGATAACAAAAATGTTTCAAGACAATTAGACTTAAGTGCAATTTGACATACGCTTTTCTCTTTGGTTCTTAATGATGACCAATGTCAGATTCTTCTCTGTTTTTGCCTTTGAAACCAGAAATTCCCTTTCATCTAATTATTCCCATTATAAACTATATCACTTTGAATACATACAGTAACTCCAACTCCACATAGTGGCTTCAACTGCAATTTAAATCTCAATGTCTCCCATTATTTCTGTTGAAGACTATTGCTTCAATGTAATTTATTCAACATTTTTATTCAAAAGAAATTATTAATGCACATCAAACTCTGTGCCAAGGCTCTATACCAGAGACAGAATAGTGAATGAGAAAAACCTAGTCACTCTCATGGAATTTATAGTCTAACTGGGAAGATAGATATTGAAGAAGCAATTATAAGACTGATGAGTATTACAATAAAAATGGTACAGAATGTTTGTTATGGGAACATTTCTTTTCCCTCTGGGCTTCAGGAGAAAAAACTGCTGGGTTAAAAAACATGACTATATTTCCTCTCTAATTTCCTACTCCTGGCAACCCAAAAGAAAGCTTTCACATAGGGAGTATCTGTATTAAGAAACAGAAACAAGTCCCTATGAATAAGTTTTTCTTCCTTTTTAAGAAAATAGAAACATCCCTTTTAGCAATAGGCATATTTCCAGCTTCCAGCTGCTCACTAGAGTTTTCTCTTGGTGGCTATAGTTGTTTGTCACATTTTATAAGCTATTACTGTTTGGGAGATATTTACAAACAACTCTCAAAAAGTGATTGCATTCTTAGGTTTTTAAGCAATTGTTAAAGCAGTTGTTAGATGTTATCTACAAATGGGTTTCACGGGAGACTTGAAAAGATTTTGTTGGTCTAGATCTTGAAATACCTGGGGGCTCTTAGAGAAAAGACCCTGTTGATTCTAAGGCCATGTTTACAAAAGCATTTTTGCTATGAAAGTCATCTGGTGGATCCACCAGCACAGCTCAGCTTGTCAGGGAATAAGTAAATGAACGACTCGATATCTCCTAAAGAATCAGTGAGTCAACCTCAACCCCAGTGTTAACAGCAGCCTAAAAAACAGAAAAAAGTGGGTCACATCTGGTTAAAAATACCAGAGAGATAAACTACTTTTCAAAAGGATAACCTAGCATTATCTTTTAACCAAGACCAGGCCAAAAAGAAAATAAGTTACATGGAGAATCCTAACAGGATTTATGACTGGCTTAGAGACCAGCCTATTTATGTGAGCTCGTTTTTCTCTGTCACCCTAGTTCACAACAGAGGGGAGGGGGCTTTGGCACTCAAGTCTTCCCCCAAACCCCACCTCCTAACATCCCTGCTGTAAAGGGAAGAATCTGTGAGACCAAGTTAGTATTTCTATTGAATCCACATATTTTTTGACTGACAAAGACAAAACACAATAGACCTGGAATAATCAGGCTGTGCATTTGAGTGAATGTCAACTCCTTATGGTAGAAAGAGCCCCGAACTGGCCAGGCACGGTTAGCTCATGCCTGTAATCCCAGCACTTTGGGAAGCCGACACTGGCAGATTACATGAGTCCAGGAATTCCAGACCAGCCTGGGCAACATGACAAAACTCCCTTTCTACAAAAAAACTTTAAAATTTAGCCAGGTTTCATGGTATGTGCCTGTGTCTCAGCTATTCAGGAGGCTGAGGCAGGAGGATCACCTGAACCTGAGGAGGTAGAGGCTCTGAGCCATAATCATACCACTGCACTCCAGCCTGTGTGACAGAGTAAGACTGTCTCAAAAAAAAAAAAAAAAAGAAGAAGCCCTGAATCCTGGATCCTGGGAAATGGGAGAATCTCTTAATTTCTCTGTCTCTCTCTCATTTTTTTTTTTTTTAATGAACTGAATTAGAAGTCATCGTAGTTCATACCTGTAATCCCAGCACTTTGGGAGGCTGAGGCTAGGAGTTTGAGACCAACCAACCTGGGCAACATAGCAAGACCCTGTTCCTACAGAAAAATTTAAAAATTAGCCAGGCATTGGCCAACATTGTGAAACCCCGTCTCTACTAAAACTACAAAAATTGGCCGAGCATGGTGGCATGCACCTGTAGTCCCAGCTACTTGGGAGGCTAAGGCAGGAGAATCGCTTGAACCTAGGAGGCAGAGGTTGCAGTGATTCGAGACTGCAGCACTGCACTCCAGCCTGGGCAACAGAACAAGACTGTCTAAAAAAATAAATAAATAAATTAGCCAGGCATGGTGGCTTGTGCCTGTAGTCCCAGCAACTTGGGAGGCTGAGGTGGGAGGATCAATTGAGCCAGAGTGGTTGAGGCTGCAGTGACCCATGATCATGCCACCGTACTTCAGGCTGGGTGACAGAGCATGACCTTCTCTTAAAAAAAAAAAAAAGGGTTGAACATCTGACATCTGAATCATTTGGGATACTTTCTGAATGCAGATTCTGATTAGTGCTCTGGGATGGGAATGGGGTGGAGGTAGGTGGGACTGGTGTTAGGGATGGAAGTGTGGGTTGAGATGTGTGTGCGTTTTTTTTGTTTTGTTTTGTTTTGTTTTGTTTTGTTTTTCTGAGAGAGAGTTTCACTTTTGTTGCCCAGGCTGGAGTGCAATGGCACGATCTTGGCTTACTGCAACGTCTGCCTCCCAGGCTTAAGTGAATTCTCCTGCCTCAGCCTTCCAAGTGGCTGAGATTACAGGCACATGCCACCACACCCAGCTAATGTTGTTGTTGTTTTTGAGACAGTCTCGCTCTGTTGCCCAGGCTGGAGTGCAGTGGCGCAGTCTCGGTTCCCTGCAACCTCCACCTCCCAGGTTCAAGCGATTCTCCTGCCTCAGCCTCCTGAGTAGCTGGGATTACAGGCGTGTACCACCACACCTGGCTAATTTTTGTATTTTTAGTAGAGATGGGGTTTCACCATGTTGGTCAGGCTGGTCTCAAACTCCTGACCTCATGATCCACCTGCCTCGGCCTCCCAAAGTGCTGGTATTACAGACATGAGCCATAGTGCCCAGCATAATTTTTGTATTTTTAATAAAGACAGCGTTTCATCTTCTTGGCCAGGCTGGTCTCAAACTCCTGACATGAGGTAATCCATCCACCTCAGCCTTCCAAAGTACTGGAATTACAGGCGTGAGCCACCATGCCCAGCCTGAGATGTGTTATCTAAAAGCTCCACTCATGACTCTGCTGGGGACAAGTCATATTCTACTCTAAAATGCTCAGGGATGATTTCAGGAAACACGGTTAATATCCCACAAGTAATACATTTGTACTACATGTACAAGTATTGTACTATGTGAAGTTTTACAACCTGTGCTGAAAATATAATATTTGTTATTCTTTCCTCCTATCTCCCAAAAGCTAATCTGGTTTGACCCCAGGGTTATAAATAGTAATCACAATGATAAAGTTAATAATACTAGAATTTACCATATGCCAAACACTGATTTTGAAATTTCATATGTCTTCATATAAGACTCTTTATAGTGCTATGGGATACGGTATGACTATTAGCCCTCTTTTATAGATGAAGAAACCAAGGCAAAGGGAAGCCAAGTAACTTACAAATGACAACAATACCATGTGTAACAAAGTATACGAAGTAGATTCAAGCTGGCTTAGGGGAACTTTCTGTCTGGAGAAACCCAAGTTGCTTCCCTCTAACATTGGGTGGCAGCATGGTTTTATGCAAAAAGTCTAGGCATTGGTGTGAGACACTTATTCATGGTGTGGCACAACCACTCATCAGCTATGTCATCTCAGGTGACCCTCCTTCACCCTGCTAGGTGTCTTTGTCAGCTCGGGCTGCCATAACAAAATACCATTGACTGAGTGGCTTAAACATCAGAAATTTAATTCTCACAGATCTGGAGGTTGGGAAGTCCAAGACCAAAGTGCTGGCCAATTTGGTTCCTGGTGACGGGCTTCTTCCTGGTGTGAAGACAGATGCCTTCTTGCTATATCCTCACATATGGGGGAGGGAAAGGGCTCTGGTCTCTGGTCTCTCCCTCTTTTATAAGGGCACTAATTCCATCATGAGGGCTGCACCCTTATGGAGGCAGGAAAATAGAGTGCTGGGATTACAGATGTAAGCCCCCTGACTTCAAGTGATTCTCCTGCCTCAGCCTCCCAGGATGCTGCGATTATAGGCACCCCACCACACCCAGCTAATTTTTGTATTTTTAGTAGGGACGGGGTTTCATCACGTTGGCCAGGCTGGTCTCGAACTCCTGACCTCAGGTGGTCCACCCGCTTTGGCCTCCCAAAGTGCTGGGATTACAGGTGTGAGCCACTGCACCTGGCCTCATCATTCTTTTAAAAGTGCCCTTGGCCTGGCACCCTTTTAGATTCATTCTTTGGGGATGAGTGTGAGAGCAGGAGGAGCTTTGACAGCCTCTAGACATTAGAGTTTGACTCTAACAAATAATATCCAGCATAATTACGCCCAGCATAATTTTTGTATTTTTGATAAAGACAGGGTTTCACCCTCCTGGCCAGGCTGGGAAGGCAGGGAACATAAGGCCGGTTCACACTTCAGCTATGACACGGAATAGCTTCTCCATAGGGTGTTCTCTGAGTAAACGACTTTGTAACCTTATCCTCCCCATTTACATAGGGTATACACCAAGTAACCAATGGAATCCCCTGGAGGATATTTAAACTCCCACAGATTGTGTAATGGTGCTCTGGAGCGCTTATGATTGGGCCCTGCTCCCACACTGCGGAGTGTGCTTTCATTTTCAATAAATTTCTTCTTTCTTTCCTTGCTTTGTCTGTGTGTTTCGTCCAGTTCTTTGTGCAACATGCCAAGAACCTGGACACTCTCCTCCGGTAACATTATGACTTCATTTAAACCTAACTCTTCCCAAAAGGTGTCACCTCCAAATACCATTCGGCTGGGGATTAGGGCCTCAACATTGAATTCAGAGAGGCACAAACATTCAGTCCATTGCACTAAGATTCAGTTTCTTTATCTGTAAAATATGTGTCACACCTATTTATAAGGTTTGGAAATGAAATAAGATGTTTATAGGCATTAGCTCAGTCTCATAATAAAACCAAAGTAAAACATTCAAAATATGTATTGACTATTGTATCAGGTACTTTTGAGTAAAAAGTAAAGAATGAAAACCGCTTATCAAATACTGTGTCTTCAGAGCTATGATAAATGAGTTTGTGCATTATATTCGTTTAATCCTTCATCACCCTTATAAAGTAGGTATCACGAAAACTGAGAGGTTGAATATTTTCCTGAAGTCACAACTGGTGAGTGGGGCTGGTCCTGGAGGCAGGGCATGTGCTCTGAGGTAGTATGTTGTCTCTTCTGTTCAGACACAAATATGTAAAAAATTATTCAAATACTCACAAAATAAATTTAAATGGATTTTTGCTTAAAATAGTAGGAGAGAAATTCTTCCACTTGGGAGAGATTCCTATCACAGGAGAGAAATGCTCTACTTAAAATTGGAGAGAAATCAGTTTTCCACCTTTATGGTCACCGTCTCTGCTGAATAAAAATTGGGCTATGTGCTCTTACAATGGGATAAAATGGCCAAAAAAGAACCCAGGAGTCAAGTTCTCTTTCTTGCGTCTGTCTTCCTTCCACCCTCCCTCTTTGATGTCAACCTTCCACTCTTGATGCCTGTTCCTTCGAGCTCACCCAAGGCCAACTTTGAGGGAAGAAATGTAGCAGAGGAAGCATTGGCCCGAGGGCAACATTCTTTTCCAGAGCTAGAATTCTTTAGTGCATGAGCTGTCACCCAGCCCCTGGTTTTCTATTGCTGATTAGCCAAAGGGCTGTGGAAACATTTATACTCTCTCCTCTGGAAGAATTCTTCTGCAAGTTTTCACGCTTACATCCCAGCTTGAACGTTGAAGGAGCATCATGCTTAAACAGAGAAAAGCTTCATTTTAGGGGAAACTGATAAACAGGCTGGGGTTGAGTTTCCTTTTTAAAAACATTTTCTAGATTAAAGAAAATCAGTTCTACTTTTAATATGTTAAAAATGTGTTGGTGATGGAATTTGTGGGGATAAATATAAGATGGTACTGAAGTGTTCTGAAGAAACTGCATCACTGTCACAAAACTACACAAGTGATATTACAGACAAAGGCTCTGACAGAAACCTTTTTTCAACAGAACCAGAAAAGTGAATGGAACCTCGGGATCTCTGGCAGGATCCAAATGCTTGGCTTCTCAAGGTAACCACTGAGAGGCTGGAGGTCAAGCTCAGGAAGGTACCATGAAGAAACCATACTATTCATCCAGCCAACTGGAGACACTTAATCGATCACAAAGAAAAATGAAAATTGCAACTCCTAGAATTTAAAAAGGTTAGTCCCTGGAATCTTGGCTCTGTTAATGGCATCGACCCCTCAAGTTAATACCGGACAAACCACACTCTGTTATTCACTACCTTATTGTGAGCTAAGGGAAGATAAGCAAAATATGCAGGGCTCTGATGCAGCTGGAGTGGGCCAGGTAACAGAGGAGCTCTGAAAGGACCTTTCACTAGCACTGTCCTGGTAACAAATAACATTTAGTGATGATTAAATGAGTATTTATTCTCACCAAGGAAATATGCAAAAATTCCCTCATATGTCTTCGTCTCTTAATCTCTTTTCTTTCCAATCTATAATTTTTCTTTAACACAGCTTTCCTCCTTCACTTAGTTTCAACTTTATTTAATCTTTATATAAATAGCCTTAAATCCCATAGAGAAATCAGCAGGTCACTAAATAATTAAATACTTATTAAGAAAATGACAGTAAGAAATTTTTCTATTTCTTTCTCCTCTCTTTTTAAATGAAGGTTGGTTGACAGTCGGGTGATCTCAGGGCTAAAGTATTTGGCTTTCCCCATTGTTCAGGACTGTGGGTAAGCCTTGGTAGGCAAGTGATCTACAATTAAGATGACAATCCCCATCCCCCTCCTTTGCATTTAGAAGTTGAGCCTTTGCGATTTTACAATATGCTAGCACTCTAAAAGACTATTAATATTACTGTCTTTTTGGTTGATAAATTTGCAGTTATTATAACTACGCTGAGCTAAAAAATGAATTAGAGATTTTTGCAAATACACAAAAACTGCTCTTACTTTAGAAAAAAAAGCAAAAAGCAAAAAAACAAAAAACAAAAACCAAAAACCCAAATCTCAGCTTTCATAATCAATAGCAATGGACAGCCATCAGAACAGTATTCCTTCCCCAAAGTGATGGGAAAATTGAAAAAAAGATATTTTAAAAGATTTTGGAACCACAGAACAGACCAAAGTCCCAACTTAAAATTTGAAGTTAATAAACAGTTCAAAAATCTTGCTGTGCTAATTAATGAGACCTGTTTCCCCAAACACTCCCTGTTGTCTTGAAGTTGAAGGGAGAAAAGGCTCTTTTTCCCACCCTTCCCCCACCCAGCAGGAGGAGCTGAAAATAGAGGCTTGGTAAGCGGACCTTGCAAGGGTTATCCCTTTCCAGAAAGCCTGAGTACAGTTAGTGCCACTACACAGGATGCAAGCTGAGTACAAGCCTGACCGGAATTCCCAAAACAGGCACAGCCAGGGTGGGGCAGAAGCACAGTCCTCCAAATTCACAGCTGCTACCAGTTTCAAACTGTTTTTAGAAGCCGCAGGACTGGGAGGGGAACAGGTTCTGTTCACTTAGTGTGGCTCAGTTTGCAATTCTAGGACAGAAGCCAGATAGAGGATTTTCTCCCATAATTCTTAAAGATGACGCGTGCTCTCCACAGAGATGTAACGTTACAGACTTAGAGCTCAGTGGACCTTTGGAGGTCATCTAGTGGATCTATCCATTCTACAGGCCAGGCAGTGGAGGCTCAAAATGTTAAGCAACTTGCCTAAGGTCACATAAATGTCTCTGAGAGAGCTAGGACTCTGTTAGCTCAGAAAACCTGGTGTTTTCTTCGAACTTATTCATAGTTGATTATCCAAATAGAAATTACATTAAAATTTTCAGATATAAAATATAAACTTTGGCACATATATTTAAATTTTAACTGTAGTAAAATACGCATGGCATAAAATTTATCATCTTACCCATTTTTAAATGTATGATACAGTGCATTAAGTAAATTGATATTACTTACTTATTTATTTATTTTTGAGAGGAAGTCTTGCTCTGTCACCCAGTCTAGCTAGAGTGCAGTGGCATGATCTCAGCTCACTGCAACCTCCGCCTCTTGGATTCAAGCAATTCTCCTGCGTCAGCCTCCCGAGTAGCTGGGATTACAGGTGCCCACCACAGTGCTCGACTCGTTTTATTTTTATTTTTATTTTTATTTTTTTAGTAGAGACAGGGTTTCACCATCTTGGCCAGGCTGGTCTCAAACTCCTGACCTCATGATCCACCCACCTTGGCCTCCCAAAGTGCTGGGATTACAGGCATGAGCCACTGTGCCCGGCCAAATTCACATTGTTTTATATATATATATACTCAAATTGAGTATATATATATATATACTCAAAATTGGATTCCATTTTTACCATTTTATTTTTTGCATTTTGTTGTTCTGCCTTTTCTGTATTCTTTTATATTCCTTCTTGACTTTTTGTGGATTACATTTCGTGTTTTGTGTTTTCTTATTCTATTTTTTCCCTTTATTAGTTGAGAACTTACACCTTTGTTTTTTATATTTTATGGGGTGTCCTAGAATTTATAACATGTATATATATATATTATACACACTCACATACATATATATACACATGTATATATGTGTGTACTTTAATTAAGTGTATAATTTAATACAGTCTTCAGTTAATCATTGTTTTACCCTCCTGAACAAAACACATAGCTTTGGTTTTTTGGTTTTTATTTTTGATTTATTTATTTTTTAGGTTTTTGAGGAACCGGTGGTATTTGGTTACATGAGTAAGTTCTTTAGCGGTAATTTGTGGGATTTTGGTGCACCCATCACCTGGGCAGTAAACACTGAACCCAATTGGTAGTCTTTTATCCTTCACCCCCCTATATACATATATTGAAATGCCCAGTATCTACATGGCAATTGAAAGTGCCAGTCAAAAATATATTTCCCTTTATCAGTCAATTACTTAATGGACACATACCATGTGACCCTACATAGTGGGGTCAGATAGCCTTTGGGGTCTCAAGGAGCTTATTTGTTCAGGAGACTCAATATATAAATGGAATATAATTTTAAAACACAGTGTCTAATATGTTTTAAATGATGATACTCACAGTAAATGTGAAGAATTCAAAGGACACAACATTGCGGGATGAGTACTCAGGAAAAGCTTCAACAAGAAGGTAGACTTGAGCAACATTAATATGAGCCGGCACTCTAGATGAAAGAACAGAGTGACCATGGGGGTGAGCTGTAAAAGATGTTCAACAAAAAGTGACTAGAAAAGTCTCAGAGTATCTAGTCTGGGTTGGTATTAGACTATAGATAAATGGCCATTGCACATTGCTGTTATTAGACATTAGATAAATGGCCAGTTTTATCTTGTAAGCAATTGGGAGCCACTGAAGACCTTCGGATAAGGATAACATGATTACCATGTTAAGTTGATTTGATGGCAAAGTGTAGGATGGATTGAAGAATGAAGAATTGTGTAAGGCCAGTTAAGAGGTCAATACAAAAGTTCAAGTACAGGCCAGGCATGCTGGCTCAGCCTATAATCCCAGCACTTTAGGAGGCCAAGGTGGGCGAATCACCTGAGGTCAGGAGTTCGAGACCAGCCTAACCAACATGGAGAAACCCTGTCTCTACTAAAAATACAAAATTAGCTGAATGTGGTGGTGCATGCCTGTTATCCCTGCTATTCTGGAAGGCTGAGGCAGGAAAATCGCTTGAACCTGGGAGGCAGAGGTTGCAGTGAGCTGAAATCATGCCACTGCACTCCAGCCTGGCCAACAAGAGTGAAACGCCATCTCAAAACAAAACAAAACAAAACAAAGCAAAAAACAAAAGTTCACTTTTCGGCGAACTGCCATCTTCCAGTAATTCACCAAAATGACAAACACAAAGGGCAAGAGGAGAGGCACTCGATCTATGTTCTCCAGGCCTTTTAGAAAACGTGGAGTTGTTCCTTTGGCCACATATATATGAATCTATAAGAAAGGTGATACCGGCCGGGCGCGGTGGCTCAAGCCTGTAATCCCAGCACTTTGGGAGGCTGAGGCGGGTGGATCACGAGGTCAAGAGATCAAGACCATCCTGGTCAACATGGTGAAACCCCGTCTCTACTAAAACTACAAAAAATTAGCTGGGCATGGTGGCGCGTGCCTGTAGTCCCAGCTACTCAGGAGGCTGAGACAGGAGAATTGCCTGAACCCAGGAGGCGGAGGTTGCGGTGAGCCGAGATTGCGCCATTGCACTCCAGCCTGGGTAACAAGAGCGAAACTCCGTCTCAAAAAAAAAAAGAAAGGTGATACTGTAGACATCAAGGGAATGGGTACTGTTCAAAAAGGAAGCCCTGCAAGTGTTACCATGGCAAAACTGGAAGAGTCTACAGTGTTACCCAGCATGCTGTTGGCATTGTTGTAAACAAACAAGTTAAGATTCTTGCCAAGAGAATTAAAGTGCGTATTGAGCATATCAAGCACTCTAAGAGCTGAGATAGCTTACTGAAACTCGTGAAGGAAAATGATCAGAAAAAGAAGCCAAAGAGAAAGGTACCTGTGTTCAACTGAAGCACCAGCCTGCCCCACCCAGAGAAACACACTTTGTGAGAACCAATGGGAAGAAGCCTGAGCTGCTAGAACTTATTCACTATGAATTCATGGCATAATAGGTGTTAAAAAACAAGAAACAAACAAAAAACCTCTGGACTATGAAACAAAACAAAACAAAAAACGACAACAACAAAAAGTTCAAGTACAAAGGCAAGTTTAAGTACGGTGGTCAGATTGGAAATATCCTATCAATAGTGATACAATATCACCTATTGATAATGTAGATATGTGAAAAAAGTAATGAAGAATCAATAGAACTTCTTAATCAAATAGATTTTGAGTGTGGGGAGGAGAGGCAGGAATACTAGGTTCAAGCTGCAGTGAGATAATATTGAAGATAATATTGAAGGGAGTTCCAGTTTTAGACGTGCCAATAAGGAAAAAACAGACATCCAAGTAGAAAAGAGAAAGTGCTTTGAAAAATGTAAAGAGCTGTACAACTGCAAGGCATTACTATTCAAAACGTTTTTAAACAAATGCTTTTGGTTTTTATCTTCTTCCTCTTTGGGCACAGTTTCAATAGTATTGGTCTCACTAACTTAACCAACTGAGATGGGAATGATTAAGTTGATCACAATGTATAACTTCCTCGTCATACAGAAGTTTAAGGCTCGCAACTCAAAGGTTACGAAATGCCAGTTTTACTTTATAATAATGGAAAAATAATAGGAGACATAAAGTCTTGAGTACTCTATTCAGTTGAGAATATTCCTGTGGAAAATGAAAAATGCCGCCAACAAATTGATGATTGTTTTATGTTAAGCTGCTGGGTTTAAACATTTCAACCTGATGCTTTTCCTATAAAATAAATTTAGAAAATATTGTGTGGGATGGTTGCATACCACAGTGTTGGGATCAGATCAAATGCAGCTTCATTGTTTTAAAGTCACTTAATTTGCCACTATTGTGACCTAGAAATGTTGTGCCACAAAGCAAAGGGAGCTTTGTTAACTACGAAGTCAGCAGGACTCTAGTTTTCCTCCTTTCTTTCTCTTATCAGGAAGGACTTATCCATTGGCACAATAGGCGTAATGCCTAGGGCTTATGATACTTTTAAGGGGCCGATGAGATTCTACTAAATTTTGCCTGAGAAGGAAAAACATGGAAATACTTAAAGTTATATCAAAAATACATTTTAATATTGCTATTATAGTGTGAGGGGCCCACATAGTCAAAGTGCCTAGGCCTCATGGTAGTCATAATGCAGCCCTGCCTCCTGTGCTTAAATCTGAGTCTCCAATTCTAACCATAAAACCATTGCTTTTTGTATTATTCTGTAAAAATGTATAAATTTTGTGAGCCTTTTTTTTTAGTTTTTATTAAAATATATAAATATAATTTTAATTATCACCAAGTTCCACAAAGTTTGCCAAGACAAATAGCCTCCCACCTTATTTTCCATATCCCTGTTCCCAGAGGTGTTTACTTTTAACTTTTAAAGATGCTTCATTCATTATGTAACTCCATTTCTCTAAGTAACATACTTGTAATGTTATTATTATTTTTTTTTCAGGTTTAGACATTATCTCTTGACTTCCTTTCATGAAGATGAGGATTTAGGTATTTCATCTCCTCAATCTTTACCAAATAAAGTCACATATACTTTTTAGCTATTCATTCTCCTTATTTAGATTTATCTTATTTCTGATTAACTCAACATTCAGGGTTAACATTGCTGTGACTCTGGAAGCTATTCAGTGTCAAGTCAGATGGGCAACTATGATGACTTTTTCTTGACTGCACAATTTTTTCCTCAGTTAAGAATTGTTATGTTTTCTCATTTGCCTAATTTTGCTTGTACACACTTATCACTAATCCATACTCCCCACCAGATGGTTAAATCTTTTCTTGATACATTCATTCATGTTGGGTATTATCTCAGTTTCATTGTCTTAAGTTTCTTCTGGAGCACTTGGGCCTATAAGTATCCAGATGGGTTGCCCCTATGCTTGGTACATCATCCTGAGTAAGTGTGGGAATTCCTTTTGCATTTCTTTTATGTTGGATCTCTTTTACCTGTAACTCTTGCGTTCATTTTTCTAGACTTACTCCATTATTTTGGTGGTGCACGTCCTGCAGAACTCCCTCAGAAAAATATGTGTATGGGAGAGGGGCAAAGTTTTTGACTAGAAGATCTGTACTCTCACACTTAGTTAAGAAGTTGACTAGATATTCAAGAAAATCCTGCACAACAAAGAGCAACGCTGGAGGCATCCTGCTACCTGACTTCGAACTATAGTACAAGGCTACAGTAACCAAAACAGCATGGTACTGGTACAAGAATAGACATATAGACCAGTGGAACTGAAGAGGGAACTCAGAAATAAGAACACACACCTACAACCACCTGATCTTTGACAAATCTGACAAAAACAAACAATGGGGAAAGGATTTCCTATTTAATAAATGGTGCTGGGAGAACTGGCTAGCCATATGCAGAAAATTGACACTGGACCCCTTCCTTACACAATATACAAAAATTAACTCGAGATGGATTAAATACATAAATGTAAAACCCACATCTATAAAAAACCCTAGAATAAAATCTAGGCAATAACATTCAGAACATAGCCACAGGCAAAGGTTTCATGACAAAAACACCAAAAGCAATTGACACAAAAGCAAAAATTGACAAATGGGATCTAGTTAACGAGCTTCTGTAAAGGAAAAGAAACAATCACCAGAGTGAATAGACAACCTATTGAATGGGAGAAAATTTTTGCAATCTATCCGTCTTACAAAGTTCTAATATCCAGAGTCTACAAGGAACTTCAGCAAATTTACAGGGGAAAAAAAAATAGCTAACCCCATTAAAAAGTGGACAAAAGACGTTGAACAGATACATCTCAAAAGAAGACGTGCATGCAGCCAATAAGCATATGAAATCAAGCTCAACACCACGGAGCATTAGAAAAATGAAAATCAAACCCACAATAAGACACTATCTCATGCCAGCCAGAATGGCTACTAGTATAAATTCAAAAAACAACAGATGCTGGCAAAATTGTGGAGAAAAAGAAACACCTTTACACTGTTGGTGGGAGTGTAAATAAGTTGAACCATTATGGAAGACAGTGTGGTGATTCCTCAAAGACCTAGAGGCAGAAATACCATTTACCCAGCAATCCCATTACTGTATATATACCCAAAGGACTATAAATCATTCTATTATAAAGATACGTGCACACAATATGTTCATTGCAGTACTATTCACAATAGCAGAGACATGGAATCAACCCAAATCCTCATCGATGATGGACTGAATAAAGAAAATGTAGCATGTGTGTATATATATGTATATATATATGTGTGTGTGTATATATATATATATATATGCACAATGGAATACTATGCAGCCATAAATAGGAATGATATCATGTCCTTTGCAGGGACATTGATGGGATTGAAAACCATTATTCTCAGCAAACCAACGCTGGAGCAGAAAACCAAATACTGCATGTTCTTACTTTTAAATGGGAGCTAAATGATGTGGACACATGGCAGGGAAACAGCACACACTGGGGCCTGTCAGGGTGGGGTGGGTGGGGGGAAAGGTACAGCATCATGAACAATCGCTAATGGATGCTGGCCTTAGTACCTAGGTTATGGGATGATCTGTGCAGCAAACCACCATGCTACATGTTTCCTATGTAACAAACCTGCACGTCCTGCACATGTACCCCTGAACTTAAAAGTTGAAGGGAAAAAATTGACTAGATATTTAATGCTCTTTGGAAATCATTGCCCTTCGGAATTTTGAATGCATTGCTCCATTATCTTGTAAGTTCCTATGTTGCTGCTGAGAAGTTCAGAGCCCTTTTGATTTCTGATACTGTGTATGCAATCTTCCTCCCCCACCCCCCTGGAAACTTGTAAAATCTCTTTGACCCCATTACCTTAGTCATTTTGGGTGTTTGTAACAAACTACCATAGACTGAGTGGCCTATACACAACCCAAATTTATGTCTCACAGCACTGGGGGCTGGAAGTCCAAGATCAGGGTGCCAGCATGGTCAGGTTCTGGTGAGGGCCTTCTTCTAGGTGGCAGATGGCCATCTTCTTGTTGTATCCCGACTTGGCAGAAAGAGGGAAAGAGAGCTCTGTGGGGTCTCCTTTTATAATACACTAATCTCATTCATGAGGCTCCACCCTCGAAACCTAATTACTTCTCGAAGGTCCCACTTCCTAATACCGTCACGTTGGGGATTAGGATTTCAGCATGTAAACTGGGGGTTCGGGGAGACATAAACATTCTGTCCCTAAGTCCCGTGTTCTGAAATAGCTCTGGGATGTGTCTTGATGTGGATCTGTTTTCATTGCTGGATACTCAGTGACCCTTTCATACTGTAGACATGTATCCTTCGATTTTCAGAAATCTTAAATTATTTCATTGATTAAATAATTGCTTTTTCTAATCTATCTTTGAGGAACTTCTTCAGGACTGGCCTTTTAATTTGCATATGTTTTACCTGTTATTTTACATGCTTTTTTCTTTCTTTCTGGGAGACGTCTTCAACCTTCTCTTGCAATCCATCTATTGAGTTTTCATTTTTACAATGTTTAAATTTATTTTTTGTACTCTATAAGTTTATTTTGTTTCATTAATTTAAAATCTTCTAATATCTCTCTGTATATTATTATTATTATCAAAAGATGAGGGAGAACAGCCAGACACCATGGTTCTTGGCTGTAATCCCAGCATTTTGCTCCCAAAGGTGGGTGGATTGTTTGAGCACAGGAGTTCGAGACCAGCCTGACCTGTCATGTATGACAGGACCTGTCATGTGTGACAAAATGCTGTCTCTACAAAAAATGCAAAAAATTGCTAATCATGGTGATATGCACCTGTTGTCTCAACTACTTGGGAGGCCGAGGTGGGAGGATCGCTTGAGCCCAGGAGTTGGAGTTGCAGGGAGCTGATATTGCACCACCGCACTCTAGTCTTGGCAACATAGCAAGACCCTGTCTCAAAAAAAAAAAAAAAAAATTGGGGGGGGCAGGCACAGTGGCTCACGCCTGTAATCCTAACACTTTGGGAGGCTGAGGCAAGCAGATCACCTGAGGTCAGGAGTTTGAGACCAGCCTGGGCAACATGGTGAAACCCCATCTCTACTAAAAATATAAAAAATTAGCTGGGTGTGGTGGTAGGTGCCTGTAATCCCAACTACCTGGGAGGCTGAGGCAGGAGAATCACTTGAACCCAGGAGGTGGAGGTTGCAGTGAGCCGAGATTGCGCCACTACACTCCAGCCTGGTCTACACAGGGAGACCCCATCTCAAAATAAATAAATAAATAAATAAATAAGGTTATATTAGTTCTTTTTCAAACTGCTGATAAAGACATACCAAAAACTGGGAGCAAAAAGGTTTAATTGGACTTAGAGTTTCACATGGCTGGGGAGGCCTCAGAATCATGGCAGAAGGTGAAAGACACTTCTTACATGGCGGCAGCAAGAGGCAAAATCAAAAAGCCCTGATAAATCTAACAGATCTAGTGAGACTTACTCACTATCTCGAAAATAGCATGGGAAAGACCAGCCCCCATGATTCAATTCACTCTCCCTGGGTCCTTCCCACAATGTGTGAGGGTTCTGGGAGGTACAATTCAAGTTGAGATTTAAATGGGGACACAGCCAAACCATATCAGGGGTCTTGCTATGGTGTCCAGGCTCATCTCTAACTCCTGGGCTCAAGTGATCCTTCTGCATAGCTGGGACTATAGGCATGTGCCACCTTGCTGGACTTCTCTCTGTAGATATTAAAACTAATTTTAAAATAAGTTTTAATTTTTTTTTCTTTTTTTTTTTGAGACTGAGCCTCATTCTGTTGCTCAGGCTGGAGTGCAATGGCACCATCTTGGCTCACTCGCTTGAGCCCTCTGCCTCCTGGGTTCAAGTGATTCTCCTGCCTCAGCCTCCTGAGTAGCTGGGACTACAGGTGCCTGCCACCACATCCAGCTAATTTTTGCATTTTTTAATAGAGATGGGGTTTCACTGGGTTAGCTAGGATGGTCTCCATCTCCTGACCTCGTGATCTGCCTGCATTGGCCTCCCACGGTGCTGGGATTATAAGGCGTGAGCCACTGTGCCTGGAAAGTTTAAAAATTTTTTTTCCTGATAACCTAATCTTTGTTTCCTTCAAGTTGCCCTTTGCTGTTTATGTATTTTATTTCAACATTTGTGCAAGAGGCTATCCTCAGATGTCTGATAATTGTTGTCTCTCATGATTTAGGGTGTCACAATAAAAAGCGGAGCAGAAGCTCTGTGAACGTGGGTGGCTTTCATTTCTTCACTGACGTGGGTCAGCTATTTTGGCTTGGAACTTCCATTATCTATCTTTCGGTGTTTCTTCTTGGGCTGTTCAGATCCCCCATAGAGGGCACTTTCAGTCTCCTGTATGAATGGGGAAGGCCTGACTGCCTGTATTCTGGTTGTCATACTGGGAGAGGAGGCGGGTGGTGTCAATCCCCTTTGTTTTTGGTACCATTCCCCTCCCCTTGACTTGTGCCCCTGGTTCAGAGATCTCCGGTTTCTCTGTTCTAAAAACACAGTTCTAATCTTCTGTGGTTACAGCTGCCTAGCTGTGCAGGGTGGGCCACAGAATTGAAGAATCTAACGATTTCTTTCAACCTGTCCCCACCACTCTCCACTTCCAGGGCACTTGGTGCCTTCAATTCCTAGGCTTTTGCCTGACATTTCAGTGGAAATTATAGATATTTTTTTCTTAGCTGCTCCCATTGCTGACTTAGGGTTAGGCTTTTTCAGGCCTGCAAAGTCAATTTCCATTTGGCCATCATCTTTCCTGCTTCAAAGGTGGTTTTGTCATTCTCTCCCTCTTCTTGGAGTTTTATGCCTTAAAATAAGTCCTTTTGGTGTAGTTTCAGCAGGATTTGGGAAGAAGCAAAGGGTCCAATCTCTGTCTTTACCTGGAAGTCACTGCAATTGAGTTTTTTATTATAAAGAGTTTGAACAGCCTCTTGTCGCCAGGGCAACATGGCAAAATCTAGTCTCTACAAAGAAAAAAAAATAGCTAGGCGTGGTGGCAAGTGCCTGTAGTCCCAGCCACTCTGGAGGCTGAAGCATTAGGATCACTTGAACCCAGGAGGTGGAGGTTGCAGTAAGGTAAGGTCGGGCCACTGCACATCAACCTGTCAACCTGGGTAACAGAGGGAAACCTGTCTCAAAGAAAAAAAGTTTGAAGGGCAAGAGAGGTGGCTCATGCCTGTAATCCCAGCACTTTGAGGAAACAAAGTGAAACCCCGTTTCTACAAAAACTACAAAAATTAGCCAGGTGTGGCGGCCCATGCCTGTAGTCCCAGCTACTTGGGAGACTGAGAGGGGAGGATCACTTGAGCCTAGGAGGTGGAGGCTGCAGTGAGCAGTGATAGTGACAATGCACTCCAGTCTGGGCACCAGAGATCCTGTCTCAAAAACAAACACAAAAACAAAAAAACTTTGAGTATTTAGTTTTTATATAAAAACAATAACTTATGGGACTTTTGAAATTTTGGATAATATTTTATAAACATCTATGGTCATCTGGCCAGTCTTAGCACAGTGGTTTCTGTCCTCTTGCGTTGCTATAGGAATACCCAAGGCTGGGTAATTTATAAAGAGAAAAGGTCTATTTGGCTTGCAGGCTGTACAGGAAGCACCAGCATCTGCTTCTGCAGAGAGACTCATGCTGCTTCCACCCATGGTGGAAGGAGAAAGGCAGCCAGAGTGGGCAGATCACCTGGCCAAGGAGGAGATGAGAGAGAAGAAGGGAGATGCCAGGCTTTTTTTAACAAGTGGTTTTCAAGGGAACTAATTGAGGCAGAACTCACTTACTACCTGAAGGACTGTACCAAGTGCTTCATGAGGAATCCTCCCCCATGACCACAAATCCCTCCCATTAGACCCCGCCTTCAACACTGGGGATCAAATTTTAACATGACATTTAGAGGGGACAAATATCCAAACTATATCACACAGCTATTGCATTAACCCAATGCTTTGCAAACTTGAGTAATGTTCTAACCCTACTTAAGGAGAAATAAAATCTATAGATTTCTGGTGCTGAATTACATTATTTTAATTACAATGTTATTTAAATGTGTATAAACAAGTATGCACATTTATATTTCTAGCTCTTGTCCATTTATATAAGCAAAGGCAAAAAAAAAACCAAAACAAACCCAATACAACAAAAGCATGTATTTAATTCAAATTAACAATATAAATTTGATGTGACAGAGTAGCCTTGGGGCGGTGGCTCACGCCTATAATCCCAGTACTTTGGGAGGCTGAGGCAGGTGGACACGAGGTCAGGAGTTTGAGACCAGCCTGGCCAACATAGTGAAAGCCCCATTTCTACTAAAAATACAAGAATTAGCAGGGTGTGGTGGCACGCACTTGTAATCCCCGCCACTTGGGAGGCTGAGGAAGGAGAATCACTTGAACCCAGGAGGCGGAGGTTGCAATGAGCTGAGATTGTGCCACTGCACTCCACCCCACTGGCTGACAGAAAAAAACTTTCTCTTTCAAAAAAAAAAAAAAAAAAAAAAAAAGTGACAGATTATTTTAATGCAGCAACATTTCTACTCTAAATATGAATATGGTGTTATTGCTGTGTCATAGCTTCTTTCAAGCTCTTCATATGCTACAATGTGTTGTATGAGAAATTCATCCGTCTCTCCCTGAATTTGGAATACAGAGAAATCTTTTTTCAGATAGCAAGATTTGTTGCCATACAAGCATGACTTAGCCAGAATGCCTCTTTTGCCTACTGGGCCCGCATCTGTTCTCATGATATTAGTCTCTAACAAATATGACAAAACTTCATGATACCAAGGGGATCATAAATGCAAAAAAAAATTTTGCCTTTCTTTTGATTTAGACATATTTTATGAGGAATTATTGTACTGCACACGAGTTGACTAGTGACACAAGTAGGTCCTTAGCTCTTTGGAAGCTTTCCTGGAGAAGGTGTCTCTTTTCTTAAAGGAGGAAAATAGTATGTACCTATGTAGAATTACGGAAAAGAAAAGCACCTTTTCCTGGATTTTCTTCACAAAGTAAGAGCAAATACTAGGTGAATGAAGCTGCCCGTTGGAGGAAGGGAACATTGGACGTGGTACTACCATTTCATTCTCTGGAAGATGGCCACCAGTATGAGGTCTGTGGTAATTTGAACTATAGTGAAAAACAATGTGTCCTAATTTTGTAGAACAAAATAATTGACTTTGTTAAAATAATACTTAGACGTGTCTGCATCACTCCAATAGATTGCCCTAATATTTTCCTCTTTTACTGCGATGGACTCCTAGGCTCACGTAGCTAGAAATGCCCAGTAATCATTGGTAGGCACTCATCAGTGCATCGGAGCTCCCTGCTAGTTCTCCAGGAAAGAAATCCACCTAGTGTCTGGTTCTGCCCTCTAGGCCCTCGATTTAAAATGGGAAACTCATGTAGCAATATTTGTTTACTTAAGAGAGGGTCTCACTCCGTCACTGAGGCTGGAGTGCAGTGGCACCATCACTGCTCACTGCAGCCTTGAACTCCCAAGCTCAAACGATCCACCCACCTCAGCCTTCCAAGCACTTGGGTCCACAGGCGTGTGCCACCACACCCCGCTAATTTTTATTTATTTTTTATGTTTTATTTCTGGCAGAGACAGAGTCTCACTATGTTGCCCAGTCTGGTCTCTAACTCCTGGGCTCAAGTAATCCTCCCTGCCTCAGCTTCCCAAAGTGCTGGGATTAGAGGCGTGAGTCCCTGTGCCTGGCCATGTCTTTGAAAAGCAGAGTAAGAAAGCAGAGGAATTTGGCAACCACCAAAAAACTATGAGAGTTTTCTAGAAGGGAATAATGGATGATAAAGCAGGGCTGGTTGATTAATACCATAACATGGTCAGGTGCGGGTGTAAGTCATGTTGGCCATCTCTCCTCCATACCGAGAGGCGGTGCCCAGAGGGAGGAGTCCCCGAAGTAATGTGGGAGGAGGGGTATGGGTCATGGAGACAGCAGATCCCTTACAAATGAGCTGACAGTTTAGAGTCTGCCTTCCACAGGGGCATCAAGAACGTTGAACGGACCTCATTCAGCCTTCCTGTTTGACGAGTTGCACTGGAGCAGGAGGAGGCACAGTCCAGGCTAGAGGGGTGTATCTTCTGGCAAAAGAATTCCAAGGGTGTGTCCAGGAACCTGAACCTTGCCCCTGGGCAAGGAAGCTGCAGAGCTAGGCTGAGGGTTAGGGCTCTTGCCAAATAGGCTGCGATTTAGGGCACGTTCCAGTTCCAATAGCCAGCTGGAGTCTGGCAGGAGAACCAGTGCAAAACTAGGCATAGGAGATGTCTGCCCATGGCCTGGAAATATAGACAGTGATCCCCCCCCCGCTGCTTACCAGGCTAAGGCTGCAAATGTGTTTGGTTTAGCACGCGTTAGGGAGCTCGGGAGACCTCGTAGGATTTCAACACAAGGAAATGTTTCTCCTGCAACTTGCCACCATTCATACATAGTCCCTGCTCTTCCTTTGCCTGAAGCCTTCTCATAGGCCTACTCTTTTTCAGTTTAATTTTTATATTAGACTGGGCTCATTCAGTTGCAAGTGACAGAATTCCAATACACATTAACATTCAGGATAAAGGGGGTGATAGGGCACTGCCGATAGAAGCCAGCTACTTTTGCATCTTCAACTCTTTCTCTGTATATTTGCAGCTCCCAGTGCAATGGTGTAATTTTCTCCTTCTATAGAAGTGGAACTCCGGTCAGCAGTAGGAGCAGGAGAGGTGAATGGAGGGATTATGTCTCAATTTTATGTTACTCCAGTTAACTAATTCCAAAGGAAAAAAAAAAAAAGATAATTTTCTCTTTCAGTGTTACCATGAAAATGCCTCAGCAAGGACTCTGATGGGCTTAACCTAGATCTCTCGTCTCTTCTTAGACTAATTACCGTGGTTGGGGAAGGGGCCCTATGATTGGCTATCCCTGGGTCATGAGCCCACCCCCAGGCTAAGTGATTGGCAGTCCCATAAAATGATCGACAGCCACACAAAATTTGATTGGAGCAGAAGAGGGAATCTCCAAAGGAGGAGTAATATTCCTTCAATAAAAGTGGAAAGATGCTGGGCACAGGCAAGACAACAGGTGCCTTTTAGGGTCCCTACTCAGCCGCTAAGGCTCAACTCAGGTGTCACTTCTTGGTACAGCCCATTCCTGTCCTTTCTGTTGGGTTATGTGTCCCTCTCCAGGCTCATGTTACATTTTGGCTGTGCTGGTGTACTCTATTAATTTATAATTGTCTATCTATGTGTTGGTCTTTCTCATGAGACAGTGAGCTCTTTGAAGATAACCACTGTGGCCTATCCTATTTGCATATCCTGCTTTGCTGCAGATAATGGAAGTTCCAGGAATGTTGTCAATAAAGAATGAATGAAGACAATCACAAAATGACAGCAAATCCTCTTAAAAGAAAGGGGAAAGGAACATAATAAAAGTAAAAAGTACCAGATTTTGTAGTAAATGCTTTATATTAACCAACTCTTGATTCTCACAACACTCGAGGGAGGTATTATTCTTTTTACTTTACGGGTAGGAAGCTAAAGGTTAAGTTCCTCAAGCTCACATGGTTAATAGCTGTCAATATCATAATGAGCACTTAGGTAACTTAAATCTAGCCCAGTTCTCTTTCAGCTACACTCTTTCTTCCCCCACCTCCTCTGCTCTTCTTTTGGTTAACAGTGAACTCATGTAACAGAGGGATCTTTTCTTTCCACTTCTTAGTACTTTGGACATTTTCACCCAGTAGATTGTTTTGTTTTACCTAAAGTTATTCCCTGATCAGCTTTGTATCTTTCATTTGCTTCTTTGTAAAATCAGAGGGTTGATGGAGAGACTCTGTAAAATCCTTTTCAGCACCAACATTATGAAATTATACAAACTAAATTAAACCAAGTAAAATTTGCAAGTAGGATAAACTCAGCATAGCCTGTGTTTCGTTCAGGTTTTCCCAAAAGGGAGTGCTCTGGGTTTCCCACCCTCCACTCTCTCTGTGCATTTTCCTTCTCTTTTTGGGGTTTCCTTTATTCTCCCATTTTGATCAATCAGTTGCTCTTCTCTACCCAACAACTCAGTCCTTTTATTTTGCTCTTAGCTTCTTTGGACTCCACATTTCAGCTCCTGTATCCTCAATATTCCTGTCCTCCTGTCCTCTCATCATTAGATTTTCTCTTCAGAGCCTCATTTCCTCAGAACTGGGCCATGCATCCTACTACTTGTGCAGGTTAAATTGCCAGGAATACTCCTAGGGTGTTAACAATTGTAGGTGACCTCCAGGATGGTCTGAGTCAAATGAAACACGTGAATTCAGAGAGATAAAGCTAATCATAGGTACTTCAAAATTTTGATTGATCCAGTTTGGATTTTTACTTTGGTAGGGCAATTTCTTGACCCCTCCAATCATCTAAAGTGACCTATTTGAGGCTGGCCCCCCAGGGCGCAGGGGCTCAAAGTGTGGCTCCTCAGCCATCCTGATCTAAACCTGAGCTGCGTGTTAAACCTGCAGCTTCCTGGGTGACACCGGACTTACTCAATCAGAATTTCTGGGGAACGGCAGTCAATCTGAATTCAAAATATATTCTCTGGGTAATTACTGAATGCAGAAAGTTGCAAGGGACTCAGCCTTTGTGCTATTTATTCTCTAAAAGTTTCATGTGCTATTGTTTTTTGTTTCTTTAATTCCATTACAAAAATTATTTATATGATAAAATTTTATCAACTTGCCCAAATACTAGATGTTTGAAGAATTTATTAACAATATTCAGCAAATAATCCAGTATCTATTATACACAAACTCCAGATTTATATTTTTTTGACCTGAAAAATATAAGAAAAGCTAAATTCCCTAAACTTTTTTCCTCTCTTAAATGCTTGTATATGGGGCTTTAATCATAGTCAATACTGAAGGTAAAGCTAAAGGAGTGTCTCGATTTTTTAATATATTCTGTATTTTCCCATGTTTCTACTGTTTAAAGAGAAACTGCATTTACATACTCTTGCACAAAGTTTGGTAGCAAATGTTTTCTTTTTGGTTCTTATGTTAGGATGCAGTTCCCTGTATATGAACAATATTTATTCGAATCATGTCTGTATATACTATACATACAAATACATATATCTTTATATGTGAACCTATATATACGCTACTCATATCATAGTTTTCTCCTTTGTCAAAGGCTTTCTCCCCTCCAGTGAGATTAACTCACCTTTCTTTAATTTTTACTGTTCCATGGTGACTGCAGGGCGATTCTGACTTTGGGTTAACAGCGGACCCAAGGCCACATTCCCGTCATTCTCTCCAGATGCCCTACAGCAATCTGATCTTTGGGATGAGCAGACAAAACCTCACTGGGCATCCTTGTTGCAGGCCCACTACCCCCGAGGCCTGTCTAGACCTTATCTTGTGTCACCTAGATTCTCTGGATGTGAATGAAGGAAGATCACACTGTGCCTTATGGAAATACAGCCCTCTGTGGTCAAGATCTCTCACCAAATGTAGTTTCCCCACTGAATAAAGAAAGTGCAGGTGGACAGGACCAGCTTGAGATCTCTTGATCATTCCATCAATAAGAATTTTCTTTCTTTTCTTTTCTCTCTTTCTTTTTCTTCTTTCTCTTGATCATTCCATCAATACTTTCTTTCCCTCCCTCCCTCCTTTCCTTTTCTTTCTTTCTTTCTTTCTTTCTTTCTTTCTTTCTTTCTTTCTTTCTTTCTTTCTTTCTTTCTTTCCTTTCTTTCTTTCTTTCTTT
>NW_022436946.1:5804589-5965205 GCF_009761245.1 Sapajus apella | reverse complement strand
TTTCTTTCTTTCTTTCTTTCTTTCTTCTTTTTTTTTCTCTTTCCTTCTTTTCTTTCTCTCTCTTTCTTTCTTTTTCTTTCCTTCTGTCTGTCCATCTGTCTTTTGAGATAGAGTCTTGGTCTGTCATCCAGGCTGGAGTGTAGTGGCACCATCTTGTCTCACTGCAACCTCCACCCAGGGGTTCAAGCAATTCTCGTGCCTCAGCCTCCTGAGTAGCTGGGATTACAGGCGCACACCACCATGCCCAGCTAATCTTTGTATTTGTAGTAGAGACAGGGTTTCTCCATGTTGGCCAGGCTGGTTTGAATTCCTGACATCAGGGGATCCACCTGCCTCCACCTCCCAAAGTGCTGAGATTACAGGTGTGAGCCACTGCACCTGGCCAATAAGAATTTCTTTAGCCTCTTTTGTGCACTCCCTACAAAGAACATCAGTCTCTGTCTGGGGAGAAGGGCTAGAAATAGACAGAGTACAGGTCCCCAGGCAACTCTCTGTAAGCCACCATGGCCGATGTGTCAGGCAGGTCACTCGTTGCACAGAAGGTGGCTGTTGGCCCCATTTTTCATCTCTTACCGGCGTCGAGGAAGCTTGACTAAACATTTCCTCAGAGCTTAAAATCTCAGAAACTGTAGGACCCCAAACGGGTGTGTTTCAAAATTGTTGAGCTAAAATGATGTATTACAGCACTTTGTAAATTGTGAAGTGCATCACAAATATTAATTTAATTGACAACATCCTCAAACCCTCCAATGTGGCCTTATTATTTATTTTGAAGGAGGAAATCTGTTTTCCATTCACTCAACCAGGATACAGTAAGTGAGGAGCAACTTTTGGTATCAGTTAAAAAAAACCTGGAGTGCCTCTATGTAGCCATATTCAGCTAGCAGTTGAGCTGTTCTTTTGTTATGGCATTTATCTCTTGGATCTTGTATATACTTACTTGTCTACATGCCTTATCTTACCTACTACATTCCAAGTTCTTTAGGGGTAAGATCACTATCAGATTTATCTTTGCATTATCCACAGAGCCAGCAGACCTGACAGCCCTAAATTGGTGCTTGTTAAATGAATGAAGGAATGAAGTGAATTAATAAAATCATACCCATTTCAAGTTAATCCTTTGGATTTTATTTGTCTTATATGTAGAAAATCATCAAAAGAAAGAAAGCTGTCCTAGAAGCCTTGTAAGGAAGACTGTCTTCTGGGAATCTCCTACCTGCCCCCTCCCTGGAGCACTTAGGGATGGACTGGGGAGACTTTTACTATAACTAACAAAAGGCTAGTAAACTCTTTGTGAAAATTCGTTTAAGGCCCCTAGTGGTTTAATCTTTACCGCCGCGTAAATTAACTCAGATATTAAGCCAGCAATAAGCCGGCGCTCGAATATCAACCATCCTTTTCTCTGTTAATACGAACTAGGAACTTAGGTTGCTCTTTTATCTTTCCCCTTCCACCTGTGCTGATCGTGTAAAAGAATCACAGAAACACACGAGCAATGAAATGTGTAAATAAGAAAAAGGCACACACATCACAAGCTCATTTCTTTCTAGGTATTGTTTTGGTCAACCTCGCAAGCTTGGAACAGGCTTTATAACAGATGTGCGTTTGTGTGTGCATATTGGAAAAGAGAAAAATAAGGTCAGCGCAAACACTACTTGTAATACAAACTGATGTAAGACAAAACTTCTTTTTTTAATATTAAAAACTACATTAGGGAAATAATGTAAAATAAATATACAGTTGGAACTAGGGTAAAAAAAATCAGCAACGTCAGCAAACAGAGATGGGGTGAGTTGGCAGGCAGACTGGGATTTATCTCTTAAAAAAAAAATCACCCTAATTAGAGACCTGCTTTGCCTAGGGGACGTGACTCACATTTTCGGATAATCTGAATAAGGGGAATTGTGTCTGCACGAGGCATCCTTTCTGGCTTCGGGCTCCCGGCTCCCGGCTCCCGGCACGCACGGTTACCTCTGGAGCGCGCGCCCCAGGCCAGCTGAGCGCGGAGCCGGGCTGCTGCGGGCTGGGAGGGTGCGCAGGGCGGGCGCTGATTGACGGGGCTCGCGGTCAGGTGATCCGGGGAGCCAAGTTCCCGACGCGGTGCCCGCAGTGACCGCCGAGGCCCGGCCGACGCCGACCCGGGAGCGTAGTGGGGCTGATCTCCCGGAACAAAGTTGCTGGGCCGGCGGCGGCGGGCGAGAGCGCCGAAGGGGGAGGCTGGGCGCTGCAGAGGCTTGGACCGGCGGCGTGGCGCGGCTTGGCACTTCCTTCTCGGGAGAGCGGACCCCGACTGCCCAGAGCAAGCCCCTTCCTGGGGGGTGGGGGCGACGACGCGGGATCCAGCGGTCCTGCGCCCCACCCTCCCTCCTCCTCCTCCTGCTCCTGCGCTCCTCTCCAACAAAGGGGCAGGCCGGCAGCGGGAAGGAGGAGGGGGAGGAGGAGCCGCCGGAGGAGCGAGCGGCTCTCGCGGACAAAGTTGTGGAGTCGCCTTTCCTCGGAGGAGGGGAGCAGGCAGCCTCAGCCGGCCCCGGGCTTTCTCCCGCCGAGGGGCGAGGAGGAGCCTCTGGCTCCAGAAGCCGATTGGGGAATCACGGGGAGCGGCACCCCCCTTCTTTTGGATCATTTCTGCAGACGGAAAACTCTAGCGTTTGGCAAACTTGGTGCCTTCGCGCCCGTTCCAGGTTTGCGCTGTTTTGTTTTTGGCGGAACTACCGGGCAGGAAGATTGCACAAGGCAGGGGCGTTTTTACTCGGGTGTCAGTTTCTTTCTTTCTTTCTTTCTTTTTTTTTAAAATTTCGGATCTTGTCTGTTTCTCCACGTTTTATTATTTTTTTAAATACATCGCACCACCAAACTCACACTTTCACACATCCCCGCGATTACTCCGCCCTTAGCTCCCAGAGGAGCCCTTGGCCCGCTCGGGGCGCGGCGGCAGCCGCCGGCAGGCGAGGCGGCCCGCGGGCAGCAGGTAAGCCCATGTATTATTGAAGCCTCGGGCTGGTAATGTGACTACAGCCCCCGCGGGAATGGGGCGGGGGCCGGGACGAGGATGGATCTTTCTGCGGTTCTTTCGCCTGGGATCGGCGTCTCTAGGTCCTTCTCAAGTCTCAGTCGAAGATGGGAGTAACTTTTGCGTGCCCTTTCCTCGGGCCTCGGTGTAGCTCCCCCCGGTGAGAGAGAGAATGCTGGAGGCGTGGAGAGCTCGGGCGTGGAGGTCCTTGGGATCTGTACTAGTTATGAACGACCCAAACTTCTCCGACCGGCTCGGTGCTGCTTCCCTGCTCCTCTAATCCTCCTCCCCGCCGGGGTGCCAGGGTCGCCCTCCGTGCATCGCGCGGTGCAGGGCGCTAGGCCAGTGATCTGCAGGAGGGGACGTGGCCTCTTAGGAGAGTCTGTCACAGACACCCGGGCCTGGGGAAGGCGGGGCCCCGGTGGTGTCCACAGGAGAGGGTGGGCAGAGGGTGGCTGTGTGGTCGGCGGCCAGCAGAGCGCTTCCCAGCCAGCCGCCCGGCGGGGAACGTGCTCGACCTCTGGGTGGCTGCTGCTCCCAAGGGTGGGGCTCCAGAGAGTGTGGTGCGATCCTCAAGCTCCCTTCCAGCGGCCCTGGAGAGGCTGAGCGGACAGGAGGAGGGGACGCCCCATTGGAGTGTAGTCCCGTGCAGTCGCCGGCTCTCCTTTTCCGGACTCTGGGCATCTCTTGCTGCAGCTGACAAGGTAATTCATGTCCTCCTTTGGCCCCGGGTCCGAGGCTCTGGTTGCTCAAGGCCACTTACAAACCAACAAAACACCAATTGAAGGCTGTGCAACTTTTAGATGGCAGGTTGTTCAAAGGGATTTTCCCCCCAAGCCCCGTATTACGAAAGGGACTCATTCCAGTGCATTTTTTAGTAAGGAGGGAGAAAACGTTGCCCGACTTCCAAGAGAGCGGTGGGACCCGCACCTTCTTTTACAATGAACTGGACACCGGCTCTCTGAGGTGTCCTGGGGAGGGCCTCCTCTTTCCCAGCCTCCAGGTCACCTGGATCAGCAGGGCCTCGCAGGCCGGTTCGCGAGGGAGGGTCAGTGCACCGGTGGTCGCCGCGGCCAGAGTGCACAGAGCGTGGGGGAGGCCAATTCCGTAGTCTAAGCCAGCGTTCCCGGCCTCCCGGCCTGCCGGCAGCGGCCGCATCCATTCCTTTGTAACTTGCACCGGCCTCAGGAAGTCTATCCGGGCCCTCCCGGTTTGTGGGCGGTGGGCGTGGGAGACGCAGCCTACAGATAGCTCAGGGTCAGGGGAGAGCTGGAGGAATGAGAAGCTTGTGGGTACTTCTGCGGTGACCGCCAGGGTTGACGGGGAGCCATTCCCCGCCCCTTTTACCCGTCTTTATGGGACCGATGAGACAAGTCTTTAACTCTCCTTTGGGTGTTTACCTAAAATTTATTGCCCCTGTAAACAGTATTAATCACAGTAGTATTAACCTTCCTTGGAGCGCTTCCGAGTGTGAATGGCAGTTCTTGGCACTCACCGTTTTCTTTGACTGTGTTTCAAGCAGAGCAGCAAACTCTTACCCGCTTGGGTTCCTTTTCTGCTATCCCGAGCATTCCTAGGCTTTGCTTCCTAGAGTAAACTAATGAATAGTTTTTGCATTTACATAGCATTTCTGTCATAATGCACACTGTTGGATATATAGTGCTAAATATATATAATATAGTACAAAATAAAAATTATATATGTATATTCATTGTGTAATTCCTAAAATCTAAAAAATAAAAACACTAGTTTTTCCTTTAAGGCCGTCACCTTATGTTTATTTCATAAACACCTTATGTTTATTTCACACACTTTTGCCTTGTAGTCCATGTGACAGCCAGAAACGTTCTGAAGGGACAGTAAGTGAATATAGACTCGACTGGATTGGTTTCAGTGAGAAACATCTGGCTAAACTTACAGAATATCATTTTGATGGAAGGGAAATCTAGGGCAGAGGTAACAATAAGTTGCATTTGCATAGGGCCTAAAGCTTCTAAAGCAACATCTTATTCATTGATTCTTAGTTCCTCATCTAGCCCTGTGTGAAGATGGAGTTCCCTCCCTTTTATAGGTGTGGAAGAGAGAGGGTCACATTGGGATACATTGTTCGTGGTGTAACTTTGATTCTGTCCCCTGACAACCAAAGATGCTGAATTTGTCAATTGAAAGGAGTCATCCTTGGCCTTAAGTTTACTCAAATTCCTCTGGCCATTAATGGCAACAAGTAATCTCAGTGGCTATCACTGTTTAAATGGCCGTCTGTTATTCTTCTTTCTCCCTGTTTTCCCCTGTCCTCTGATTGCCTTTTCTGCTGTATCTTTGCAACCTGTAAGGGAATTTCATTATCAAGAAGAGAAAAAATTTGAAAAATTACCTTGAGGAGAGTGGCAAGTGAAACATTATAGTGAAGAAGTATTACTGGTCATGTGCAAATGGAATAAAGTAGTGTGTAAGCAGTTTACTTTTCTCTTTTATGGATGAATAAACGCTTTGGGAAGCATAGAAATGGAGATCTTGGCTAAGACCAGTTGTGAAGAGAAACATTAGACTTACTGCTCCAAGGGGATACACTCTTTCCAGGAAAGAGAATTTTTCCTTGGGCAAACTTAATTTTCCATAATAAAATTTTATAGACATTCTTCTGAACAAAGTTTTTGGTCCTTGAATATAATAAAATACATTTAAGAATTTAGCAAATCTTTTTGTAGTTATGAACTTGAATGAAAGAATGTAATCACATAATAATCCATAAAGTTTTAGTGGTAGTAGAGCCTATAAAAAATGAAAAAAGTTTTTTAGACTCTCATAAAATTTGTCAGATTGATGATCCAATCTTCTATATCTGACTCTTTCTCTTTCTCTCTCTCTCTCTTTTTTTTTTTTTTTTTGGTGAGACAGAGTCTCACTCAATCAGTTGCCAAGCTGGAGTGCAGTGGCACGATCTCGGCTCACTGCAACCTCCATCTCCTGAGTTCAAGTGATTACCCTGCCTTAGCCTCCCGAGTAGCTGGGATTACAGGTATTCGCCACCATGCCAGCTAATTTTTTTGTTTTCAGTAGAGACAGGGTTTCGCCATGTTGGCCAGGCTGGTCTCAAACTCCTGAGCTCAGGTGATCACCCGCCTTGGCCTCCTAAAGTGCTGGGATTATAGGTGTGAAACACCATGCCCAGCCTAGTTTTCCCACTTATTTTACAATATTTACTGCATCTCTCTGTCTGTGTGTATGTGTATATATACATCTACATACATATATCAACATAAATATATATGTATCAATTTCGACAGATATATGCTATTGTGTTTGAATTTAGGCTGAAGATACCATCATACTTTGTTGCTAAATATTTCACCACATATCTCTTACAATCAAAGACATTCTCCTGCAATAATACCATTAACTAATGTTAAAGCAATTTAACATTGATACCAAATTCAGATATTTCAAATGATCTTCAAAATGTTTTATTTTATTTTATTTTATTTTATTTTGAGATGGAGTCTCGCTCTGTTGCCAGGCTGGAGTACAATGGCATAATCTTGGCTCACTGCAACCTCTGCCTCCTGGGTTCAAACGATTCTCCTGCCTCATCCTCCCGAGTAGCTGGGATTACAAGTGTCTGCCACCACGCCCGGCTAATTTTTACATTTTTAGTGGAGACTGGGTTTCACTGTGTTGGCCAGGCTGGTCTTGAATGCCTGACCTTGTGATCTGCCCGCCTCGGCCTCCCAAAGTGCTGGGATTACAAGTGTGAGCCACCATGCCCAGACAAAATATTTGAAAATTCTGACTTCAATCAAAATTACATTTGGTTGGCCGGTGCAGTGGCTCACACCTGTAGTCCCAGCACTTTGGGAGGCCGAGGTGGGCAGATAACGAGGTCAGGCGTTCAAAATCAGCCTGGCCAACACAGTGAAACCCTGTCTTTACTAAAAATACAAAAAAATTAGCGGGGTGTGGTGGCACACACCTATGGTCCTAGTTACTTGGGAGGTTCAGGTGGAAGAATCGCTTGAACCCAGGAGGCAGAGGTTGCAGTGAGCTGAGATTGGGCCACTGCACTCCAGCCTGGTGACAGAGCAAGACTCTGTCTTAAAAAAAAAAAAAAAAAAAATTACATTTGGTTGTCATGTCTATTTAGTCTACTTTAAATCACAAAGTTCCCCTTCTCCCAGGCAATTTTGGTTTTCAGGACATTGCCAGTTTTGAAGAGACCAAGCCATTTGTTTTGAAAACTAGCCACAGTCTAGATTTGTCTGCTCATGATAAGTTTCACATTAAACATCTGGACAAGGATATTGTGTAGATGATGTGGTGATTTTCCACTGAATTGCATGATGCCCCATGATTGGTTATGTGAATTTTGATCACTTGCTTAAGGTCAGACATTTTTCTGCAACATATTACTATGAAAAAAATCTCAAACACATAGAAGAGTTGAAAGAAATTTTCATTCAGCATTCATATACCCATGGCCTAGGTTTCTTAATTAACATTTTGCTGTGTTCTGCCATAGTCATCACTGGTGCCTCACATATTACTCTAGTCCACCTAGAAGCTATGATGATCTTTTAAAAAGGCCAATTTGATCATTTTGGTTCTCTCCTTCAAACCATCTACTGACTCCTCATTGCTCTCCAGATAAAGACAAAAACCCTTGACCTGGTCTCCAAGGTCCTGTCCTTGGTCCTGTCTAGTTTCCTCACCTGGTTCAAAAGGTGCATTTGTCTTTTGTCTGTCTTCTCTCCAGAAACACTGGCTCGTGCTCCACTCTTTGCTCCATGATTCTTTCTGTCACTTCGAATGGAAGCTCTTACCTTTTCTCTTTCTATTTCCCTTTTTGGGTAATTAAATTCTTGTCATCTTTAAAGCCTTGGCTCAAATGTCTCTTCAAGAAAGCCTTCTCTAATTGCCCAGGGCAGGTCAGATTCCTCTTCTGTATGCTCTTAGTACTCTATGCTTCTCCTTTGTATGACTTATAGTCTGTCAGTATTATAATGAAGTTATCCATTATATAATTAATTGCTTAGTGTGTGTAAGCTCCATCATGGCAGGGGCTGTGTCTCTTGTTGATCATCATAACCCCAGGCCAGGCTTGGTGGCTGACACCTGTAATCCTAGCACTTTAAGAGGCTGATGTGGGTGAATCACCTGAGGTCAGGAATTCAAGACCAGCTTGACCAAGATGGTGAAATCCATCTCAAGTAAACATACAAAATTAGTTGGGTGTGGTGATGCATGCCTGTAATCCCAGCTACTCGGGAGGCTGAGGCAAGAGAATCATTTAAACACAGAAGGTAGAGGTTGCAGTGAGCCGAGATCATGCCATTGCACTCCAGCCTGGGCAATAAGAGTGAAACTCTGTCTTAAAAAATAAAATAAAATAAGAGAGTCATAACCTCATTGCCTGGCTCAGTGCTTTATACATGGTAGGCCCTCAATAAATATTTGGTGAATGAATAGTTACTATGAAAAACTGTATATAAAAGATACAAATATATTTTTTCAAGTCAGTGCTTTTCTTTTTAGGTATTGATGTCAAGCTGAACCATCGCAGGAAGTTGAAAGTCTTAAAAAGAGAATTCGGTACCAAGTTTTTGGATTATCTTGAAACTCAGGCAAGATGGCCAAGTATGGAGAACATGAAGCCAGCCCTGACAATGGGCAGAGCGAATTCAGCGATATCATTAAGTCCAGATCTGGTGAGTAAAGGAAGCTCAAGATGGTTACGGATTTTTATGTACTTAGAAAACATAATGTTTCTTGGATTGATGTGCATTGCTCTTGCAAGAACTTCTTGGAGGTGAAGTTCTTTTGAGAAACTGAATTCTGACAAATGACTATAATTCTGGAAAAGGGATATGTAAAAGGTATAATATCCCTAAGTGTCCTCTCCTTTCTCAACCCAATTTTGTGTCACTGTATGTTGATTGGCATTGCTTAGTGAAACTGCTGCTTGTCGCTAAAGGTTGTTCATTTGGAAGACTACTCCATCACAATAAAAATCGGCTGAGCATTTTTCTTTCTATTTTCTGGAAATTGAAGGGATTATATGCTCAATGTAGAAAGTGTCACAGTTTCTGGGAGGAAGGATCCTTTCACAGTTTGATTTCTTTACCATATATCCTCACCCCCATCCCTGTTGGTAGCCATTGATAGGCCAACAGATGTCCTACCCTGAAGCTTCTTATGAGCCTTCTCAAGGTAAAGTTTTCACCTAGATAATCTAATAAGCCAGACTCAGACAGATTCCCAGTTTTCACATGAACAGTGAAATTGGGGTACTCAGGATGCTACCCCCTCCATCAATCTTTTTATGTAACTGAGTGCTTTTTGACTCTGGCTGTATGGATGAATCAACTGGGGAGTTTTAAAAAACGCAGATGCATTGGCTCCATTCCAGACCCGTTGAATAAAAAATTCTGTATTTTTAAAAAGCTTCAAATATGATTCTGAGACAAACTCAAAGGGGAGATATTTTTGAACAGGCAGAGCACTTCTCAGCTTTGAAAATTACACAGAACTCCACCCTGAGTGTGTGTGAACACTATACTTAAGCAACTTTGAAAAGTTACTTTGAGGTGTAAAATTATATCCAGTGTCACTTTAAAGACAAAAAAGGAACCCAAAGCCTGTTTTTGCTATGTGAACCATTTTTATATTATGTTAGGAGCTTATTTCTTATGTGAAACTGTAGAAATACACAGTGAAAATAAGATCTAAACGAACTTAGAATACACATTTTCCTCCACGATACCAGTGTTGGCTGATTGGTAAACATTTTGGTTATTATAGATTTGGCTGTAAATATGTAGCAACTATTGTGTAGCTTGAGGGGTCTTTTGAAGGCATACCTTAATATCTTGTTTTAAAATATGCTTTGAGGATGCTCTATTCCTGTAAAATTCTTTTTGTTTTTGATGCTTTAGTAGTATAAAGTACTATATAAATGTAAGGGATTATTAATATCTCCTTAAGAGTGTGGGATATGCATTCAGACGTATGTAAATATAACAGAGGAAAATGGAAGAGAAACAATTTAATGTCTCCATATTTGTCATTTTCTGCAAATTGTGAGGAGGTATATTCCTAAATAGCTTTCTGAGTCAACCTTCATTCTAGTAAGACTTTTGGTAATTATAACTTGTACTTTAGTCATGTCCATAAGGAGTAATTACCTAATTTCAGAAATAGTGTATATATGATGAACATATAAAGTCACAAACTATTTAAATTTAAAATTGTCATTTAAAAACACGGATGAACCTCAAATACTGCCAGAGAACAATTTGGCAAAAATGATAACATGTTTTTAACACATGCATATCAGTTAACTGAATAATTCTATTTCTAGAGTTTTCCCTAGGCAGTACATAAAAAGGTATATTGAAGAAGGTGATCACAGTATCGTTTATAGAAAACATAGTAAACGCCATGAAAATCTAATACTAGGAATTGGTTATGTCATTATTTCCCAAAGTATTTTGATAAGATCAAAAGTTCTAGGATTGGTAATGTGTAATTCACAAAGGGATGTTATGGTCAAACAGCTTTAGGAAATAGTTGTTTAAACCTATTCTGTTTCTTTAACACATCTGAACAGATCATACATGATCTCAGTGGAGCTAAGTAAATTAGACTATATCCATAACATAGAAGATTGAGCATTCATAAAAAGTGAAATGGATGTACGTGTGTGCATGTGTGTGTATGAACACAGAACAGTGCTCCTGGTATAGTAAGTAAACAAGTATGTATTATGTGAAGTAATTTATGTGAAAAACATTTTTTTTAAATTAGTGAAGTATACAATAAGTATTAATAGTGGTCATCTTGGCATTTGAGATTATTATTTTTATTTAAATTTTTTTTTTTTGGCTGATTTATATTTTCTAAAGCTCTTCAATGAACCCACATTACTAAGTTCTTGTATTCTTAAAGGCTATCAAATTGCTTAGGGTGTTTTGTTGCCAAGGTTATGACTATTTCTTTTTTGTGGTGTCATCTACTTCAAAATACATTGAAAACCTAGCTGTTGCATAGCTTAGATGTGAATCACATTCTTTGGCTGAATTATGTTGCAAAAGCCAGTAGATAAATTTGGATGTGAATGGGCCTATTAGCTCCAATCTGGCTTTCTGGAAGGGACTTTAAAAACAAAATTCTTTTAAGGTGAATGCTTAGTATTCAGAGGTAATATTTCATGGTACTCCAAAATTTCCTTTTTTTTTTTTTTTTTTCCGAGAGAGTGTGGCACTCTCTCCCCCGCGGGAAGATGGCGGGGGGGTGACCCCAGCTCACTGCAACCTCTGCTTCCTGAGTTTAAGCAATTCTCTTGCCTCAGCCTCCTGAGTAGCTGGGACTACAGGTACCCGCCACCACGCCTGGCTAATTTTTTGTATTTTTAGTAGAGACAGGGTTTCACCATATTGGTCAGGCTGACCTCAAACTCCTGACCTTGTGATCTGCCTACCTCAGGCTCTCAAAATCCTGGGATTATAGGTGTAAGCAACTGTGCCTGGCCAAAAATTTACATATTTTAAGGGATTTTTAGTTTAGATTAAGACATAGGAATTATCTATATATAATATGTATTTTAAAGATTCTCTGTCTACATGCCAAATTTGTTGCTTTTCCATTTTTTTTAAAGGGAATACTTTCCTACAGAAAAATTTTGATCCTCATCTGCTCTTCCAGGTTTCTTTTTTGAGGGGAAATTGGATGAGAGTGGAGGGATGGAGAATGTAGTTTCTGATTTCCAAATCCTTGAGTTTGGACTGTCCAAAAGCCTGGCACAATAAAACTGGCATAATAAAAATGTATATACATTCTATGTTAAATTATCAGGATTATTTTTATTCCCCTCAGTATTAGTTTGTTTCATGCCATGTGTGAGCTTTTAAAAATTTTTATAATTTTAAAGCCATTTCCACCATCTAAACAGAAATAGAAAGTTATCAAGGGGTAACGAAGTAGTTTCATAAATACAAAAGCCATATATTATTTATGGTTGTAGTATACTGCCTTGGGTTTGGGTGAGTTTTAGAAAGGAACTGGAAAGAATTCGATCTCTAACAATCAAGGATTTGGTGTGAAGTAGACCTACCTTTCTCTAACTTAAAGGCACATATGTCAAGTTCATCATCAAGAACTGTATTAATAACAGCCTTTATTAGTGCACTTCAGAAAGCTCAACCTGTTAGTAAATATTTTGAGGGCAAGAATAAAAAAAAAATATTTTTTTTTGAGATGGAGTCTCACACCGTTGCCAGGCTGGAGTGCAATGGTGCAATCTCAGATCACTGCAACCTCTGCCTTCCGGGTTCAAGCAAGGAATAACAATTTTTTAAAAGTGAAATTTATTGCCAGTATAGTATGTGATACAGAAATTTCTGCTTGGAACATTTCAAACATGCAATAATAAAATGGTTTGGGATGCATATATGATCAAAGAATATCCTCACTGCTATTTCTTTCAAAATTAACATACATTAAACCTAGCAGCCTAGAATAAGTCATCTTTTTCTGTTGCTCTCAGTGTTGTGGTTTTAGTCCAGAGCTGGTAGAAAGAGTAGACTTCGGGGAAAGGAGAGTGTGTCAGCTGGTTCCATGTGGAGTTCTTGACAGTTTGGGATTATAAACGCTCAGTTGGGAAAGAACTATTTGATGAATGAAATAGTCGGGCCAGGCTTCACTTCTTTGGATAATTCAATGTGTTCTTTAAGAGGCTTTGGGCTGGAAGCCTGCCTGTAACAATGTTATCATTTCTTTCTTTGCATTTTCTCTTCTTGTCTAATCCTAGGATCTAATTGTTGAGGGAACCTTCGAGGCCCTATAACCCAGCCATGCCTGTGATGTGCTCACCCAGTCTCTGTTTGCACACCTCCAATGATGGCACCTCATTGGTGATGATCATGAGGAAGATAATTCTAGAAACTTGTGCTTGTCGAACACATTCTGTGTGCACATGTGGTGCTAACAGTTTAATCCTCACAACCCGCCGTTTTGCAGATGATAAATGTGAGCTGTACTGAAGTGATTTGCTGCCCTGGCCCTCTTTCTATCCTCCAAATGCCCGGTGTGTCTGCTGCAGGGACTTTGCACATCTCTCTTCTCCCGTTTTTGCCTGGCTGGTTCCTTCTTGTCATTTAAACGTAGGCCTAATGTCACTTCTTCGGAGGGATCTTCCTTGCTGACTTTAGAAAGTAGCTCTCCCAGGCACTCTTGACTGCATCACTGTATTTAAGTTCCTTGTATTGTTTTTACCATGATCTGGTACCTTTTTTCGTATTCTGTGCTCTTTAGTATCCTTCTCACTAGAGCAGGGGTCCCCAACCTCCAGGCCCTGGACTGGTGCCAGTCCGTTACCTGTTAGGAACTGGGCGGCACAGCAGGAGGTGAGCGGGGGCTGAGCAAGCACTACTGCCTGAGCTCCGCCTCCTGTCACAGCAGGGGCAGCATTAGATTCTTAGAGGAGTGAGAACCCTACGGTGAACTGTACATGTGAGGGATCTAGGTTGCATGCTCCTTATGAGAATCTAATGCCTGATGATCTGAGGTAGGGCAGTTTCATCCTGAAACCATCCCCTTCACCCCTTGGAAAAATTGGTCTTCCATGAAACTGGTCCCTGGTACCAAAAAGGTTGGGGATTGCTGCACTATAATTAACTCCACGAGAGCAGGGACCAGTACATCCCTGGTACTGAGCCCAGTGCCTGGCTCATAATAGGTGAGCGATAAATGTTTATTCAACGATAAAGGCTAAGGAGTCTGGAAGTGCCAGAGCTGGCATCTGAACTCAGATGATCTGACTCTAGAAACCCTGCATTTGACCTCTATGGAGTGCCCAATCTCCTAACTCAGAAGGGATTTTATTCCATTGCTGCTGGCTGACTCTTCTTTATTTCGGACCTAATTCTGTCCCTTACACATTTTGTACTGTGTTAATAGTATTTATACAGCTTCTGTCTCTGTTTTTTTTTTATGTTTTGTTTTTTGGTAGTTTTCAGGGGTGGGACCCTGGGCTTTGAGGTAGTGCTTCTCTGGACCCCAGGGTAGCATCTCAGAGCCCTGCCAGGGGAAGGCCAGTTGTAAGAGACACAGCCTATGGCTTCTGGGCCTGTCACAGCTTTTCCCAGTTTTTGGCTCTGGTCTCTGTCATTCTCTGTTGTGTTAGCAAAGGGGAAAATACCGGAGGACAAACAGTCCTTTTGGTGAAAGATAGAGAAATGGATAATGTGTTTCTGACGTGAATTCCTTTTTCTTTTTTCTTCCGACCTTTGCGGAAGGTTTTTTACTGGAGGAGGGAAGAGAGACTAAAAAAAAAAAAAGATAGTGGATTTTAGAAGCGCTGACACTTGGCACGGTGTAGGTCCTGGTCTGATGCCCAGATAGGTATCTGTGGTACTGAAAGTGTTGGTTGAGGAGTGTGGGGGAGGGAAGCAGAGAGAGACTTGTGAAATAAAAATAAAACAAATTATTACATATGAAATATTATACCTGGTTACATTTATCCAAGCCTCCGGAAAATCTGCTATGTTTGCAATAAAATAAACTTGCTTAACAAGATTGAGTTTTATGAAAATTCTGAGAAGAATTACCTTATTTGTTTATCTTTCTGAGGCCTTTCATGAAGAAAGACAGTGGTTAAGTTGTATTTAAGCAGTCATTGGTCTGTTTCTTTCTTTTACGTTTAAAGCAGTATCTGTGAGGGCATTTTTCTAAATAGCTCAAGAGACTGTGAAAAATAGTTCATTTTTTGTTTCTCCTGAAGCTTTCCTTGGCTGGAATACCTGTGCTTTGAAGGGAGGTCTTTGAGCAGGTTTGTTTTTTTTCCATGAGCCCTGGGGATTTGTGGTGATAGACAGTAACCCTGATGGAAATTCAACTCTGGCAGAGGAGGGCAGCTATTCTTGTCCTGCTTGTAAAAATATTCTCTGTGCCGTTACCTCGTTATGCTGAAGTAGTGCAATCATGAGAAAGTTTTTTGTATTAATGTGATTCTCATGACCTGTTACTATGCTTGTGAAACTTTTAGAGGAGATCCATTCACAAATGGAAAAAGTGAATTTGTGAGAGTGATTCTAAGCAAAGAAGGTACATTAATTATATAGACAGAACTGAGTTCTCTTTTTTTATTGAACCTTATTTGAACCCAGAAGTTTGAACTAGATGCTGATATGATGATTCTCTGGGAACAAGGCAACATGCAAGACTATTTAAACAGTTGTAAATATTAGTTAAAATTTAATCTAAAGCAATGGAGAAAGGGTACTATGCTTAGGTGGTTTCAGATGCATTGGCTGGATTTTTTTCTCCCCTTAAATAGTGTGGAGGCATAGACATTTACTGTGTTATATTTTTATCTTTTTCTGTGCCTTAACTGTTTAATAATAAATAGACTTAATTCAATATTTGAAATGTGAGGCAGTATGGGTTCTTAATATGTATTTACTTTCGAGATGATTGCTTGTGGACTGGGAAATTGAAACCAGGTCTCAGTCCTTTCACTTTTACTTCCTGTGACCCTGGATTTGCACATGTCCAGGAAGCAAGTAAAGTTACCAGCATCCACATGGTTCTCCAATCTTTGCATTTGTGCCTTTAAACAACCAAATACCTGAGGTTTATTTATATCCTATGGGGCTTTTCTATCAGAAGCACATTCTTTTGGTCCAGTTAATGAGGGAAATGTCTGTGTGTGCGCATCTGGCAGCTAAGATCAAGGTTTATGGTGGTATAACCACAGCTTCAATTTAATTTTTGATTTATTTATTTTTTGAGACAGAGTCTCGTACTTTTGCCCGGGCTGCAGTGCAATGGCGTCATCTCGGCTCACTGCAACGTCTGCCTCCCAGGTTCAAGCAATTCTCCTGTCTCAGCCTCCCGAGTAGCTGGGATTACAGGCACACACCACCATACCTGGCTAATTTTTTGTATTTTTAGTAGAGACAGGGTTTCACTGTGTTGGCCAGACTGGTCTTGAACTCCTGACCTCATGATCCTCCGACCTTGGCCTCCCAAAGTGCTGGGATTACAGGTGTGAGCCATTGTGCCTGGCCTCACCTTCAGTTTTAAGAAATTAAGGTAAAAAAAAAATACAGATCTGTCTTTCATAGCAGTGGAGCTCAACAACACATACAGCATGAGAGTCACATTTTGTGTGTGAATATTTTCAAATGAGCCTCTTTAGGTACGTGGACGAGTGGCTACTTATATTCGGTTCAATCATGTTAACATTTAATTATGAAACATATTCTTTTTTCAAAGTGTAGAGAAAAGCATATAAGGGCATTTCTGATATAGCAGAGGAATCCAATAAAAAATATGACTTTGTGTCTCTAAAGTGATACAGCTTTGAAATTAACACATCTATTTAATTTCAAAAGTATGATCTATTTAGATCTTTTTCTTTAATTTCATAGTCTTAATATTTGCAGATTTCTTCAACTCCATTCTCTAATTAAGATTTTGGTATACAATATTTATATGTAAAAGATTTTTGGTGTAGGATGTATCATTTTGAGGTTGACACTAATTGATTTGTTCACTTGCCTCTCAAAGGCTATGTGTGAGTCATGTTATTTAACATTGATCCTGTCAATATGTAGATTTATGCACATGCTTGTTTTTGAAAACTGGGCTTTGAGCTTCTCACATGTGGAGTTCCTAACTCCAACTTTGTGTCAGAACCACCCTTCTGGATCCAGACTCAGTTCTGTGGGGTGGGGTCCCAGCATCGGAGTTTTAACAAGTTCTGTGGGTTATTCTCTTTAGTGCTCTTATTTATGGACAAGGAAGGCGGGTTTAAAAGTAGAACCAAAGCGAAAGTGATCTGCATTTTAGGGGAGCAAGGAAAGCTGTAGCCAAATGTTTATTATTTCTACTTATAAACGCTTCCCTTTAAATAATTTGAAAATATAATAGATTTCATGATGTTGGGCATTTTTTCTTTAACACTGTATTTTGAAGAGTTTGGGGTGTTGGGTGAGCTTCAAACTGAGGAGAGTGGGTCAGAAGAGTGATGAAGCCTTGTGCATTTCTTATTTTGGCCCATTGAACCAGAAGATATACCAATATACTTAGTGCAGACATATTTCTCCACTGAGCTCCTTAGTCATTGCTGCAGTGTATTTAAGATCTTGCTGTGAGCCTAAAATCACATCTTGAATTCTTTCCCTAGGTAGTATATCAGCTTAGAGTCCTCTGACCCATTCATTATAAAAATCTATTGTGTATATTTTCTAATACATTATTTCAAAGAGTTTTTTTTGAGTCATGGTGGGTAAAAAATCTGATACTCATCCTCTGTGCTAGTTTTCTTCCCTTCTTTAGGGTTAGAGAAATGAACTACATGTGTATTAATATTTGCCTCCTTTTTAAAATTCTAAATAGGTGACATATTTAATATAACTATGCTTGCTTTTGAAATAATTTGCCTACCATTCTTTAAAATGAATGAATTTTAAAAGATGAATAGTGATTTTTATGTGAAAATGAATTAAAGAGTTAAATGACTTATAGACCACCATAGCATGTTCCTTATAGATCTGCAAAAACAGCACAGAAGTCTTGTGATACTTGGATACCCTTGTTTTTTTCTGAACCAGAGTCTTGCTCTCCCTCTCTTGCCTAGGCTGGAGTGCAGTGGTGCCATCTTGGCTCAATGCAACCTCTGCCTCCTAGGATCAAGTGATTCTCCCACCTCAGCCTCCCAAATAGCTAGGACTACAGGTGTGCACCACTATGCCTGAATTTCGTATTTTTAGTAGAGATGGGGGTTCACCATGTTGGCCAAGCTGGTCTCGAACTCCTGACCTCAAGTGATCTGTCCACTCAGCCTCCCAAAGTGCTGGAATTACAGGTCTGACCCACTATGCCTGGCCTCTTATGATATCCTTATATTCAGTTAACCAAACCAAATCAAGCCAAATAACAAACCCTGAACTCTTATAAACGTTGGGTTATTTGCACATCTTTGGAATTATTTACCTGTCTTTTGAGCTTTAATCTTTCACCTCTTTGAAGATACAGGAAGGGATCTTTATTTCTTCATTGATAAAATAACCTACAGAGTGACTTGAGATACATAATTATTTCTTCATATATCATTGTTTGGCATTTGAGATCACATCTCAAAATTTAATGAGGGCTGCTCCTCAGGCAGTTTTAAGATTAAGATTCAAAAGGAGCCACTGGAAAGGTGTGAGTGGGCTGGCAATCTATATTAGAACAGAGACTTTTGTGCAGAGACTGGCCATGTTCAAGTGTGGAGTAAGTTGTTTTTTTTTTTTCCTTTGAGACAGAGCTTCGCTCTGTCACCCAGCCTGGAGTCCAGCGGTACGATCTTGGCTCACTGCAACCTCTGCCTCTCAGGTTCAAGCGATTCTCCCACCTCAGCCTCCTGAGTAGCTGGGACATTCCCCAACGTCTGGCTAATTTTTTTTTTTTTTTTTTGTATTTTTAGTAGAGACGGGGTTTCACTGTGTTAGGCAGAATGGGCTCTATCTCCTGAACTCATGATCTGCCTGCCTCTGCCTCCCAAAGTGCTGGGATTACAGGCGTGAGCCACCGCGCCCAGCCCGAAGTAAGTTTTAATGAAACAGGAGGAAGCCTTTTCAGATTTATTTGAAACTAAGAAACTGCAATATTAAACCAATAAAATCTACCCCCAAGCAAATAGACTTTAAAACAAAATTTGGTCCTAAGTTGTATATAACCCATTTCTTAAAGTGAATTGTTACATTGCCAGTTTTGAAATTATATTATCTTTTAAAATTTAAAATGTAAATATTGACTCAGAGATGGGAGGATGAATCTGAATCTTCTTTAGTGTTAAAGGCTCCTGGACTTACCCCAAAGCCCCGCTTTTGGGGGGCTCATAAATAAAACTATGTGTGTTCTAGTTTACTCTGTTACCCCATCTACTTTCTTTAGGTGATCAGTAAATGCCATACTACCAAATGTAAAAATGTTTATTTTTGTGGTTTTACATTAATGGCCAGTTTTATAATGTTAACATATCAGACCCTTAATTATATATGAACTCTTATTTTGATAGTTTGTATAGAAAAATCAGAGTTGAATGATTTAGTGTAACCTGTTGTAAATGAGAACAGTGTTGGCGTTTTCAGATGCCTGCTGTCTGTCTCAGGGCAGTCATGATGAGCATTTGGTGTCAGACATATCTTATTCTAGGGGCCATGGCAGATTGCTCAGAGAAGGGGACTCATGCATATAGGTTTAAGGGAGATATTTAGGGAAGTCTAATATCATCCTACCTTTCATTCTTTTTTTTTTTCTTGAGACAGGATTTTGCTCCATTGCCCAGGCTGGAGTACAGTGGCTCAATCTCAGCTCACTGCAACCTTTGCTTCCCAGGTTCAAGTGATTCTCCTGCCTTAGCCTCCCAAGTATCTGGGATTAGGTCCCTGCCACCATGATTCGCTAATTTTTGTATTTTTAGTAGAAATGGGGTTTTACCATGTTGCCGAGGCTGGTCCTGAACACCTAACCTCAAGTGATTCGCCCTCTTCAGCCTCCCAAATGCTGGGATTATAGACATGAGCCACCATGCCCAGCTGCCATCCTACTTTCTTTTCTCTCTCTCCCCCCCCCCCCCCTCTTTTGAGACGGTGTCTTGGCTGGAGTGCAGTGGCGTGATCTCGGCTCACTGCAACCTCTACCTCTCGGGTTCAAGTGATTCTCCTGCCTTAGCCTCCCAAGTAGCTGGGATTACAGGCATGCCTCGCCATGCCTGGCTAATGTTGTATTCTTAGTAGAGATGAGGTTTCTCCATGTTGGTTGGGCTGGTCTCAAACTCCCTACCTCAGGTCATCCACCCACCTCCGCCTCCCAGAATGCTGGGATTACAGGTGTGAGCCACCACATCCAGCCACCATCCTACTTTCTAACAGCACTGCCCCATCCTGCCCCTCACCCCAAAAACCACTGTGAAAGAGGCAGAGGGCACCAGGTGAAGACTGCCCATGGTCCTTTTCTTACCTCTGTGATTTTGCTTGTTTTGTGTTCTGGGCTTGATTGTTCTCCTCCCTGTGCCCCCAGTTTTGAAACCTCCATCTTTGAAACATCAGCGTCAGTGCCACCAAGTGTTCTGCTCTCTCTGCTGTCTCTGTGCCAGAATCAATCTTTCCCACATGTTCACTCTTCATTTCTGTTTTTGGCTCTTCTGGCTTGTGTATGTCTATATCTCTTTTTTCATAGGACTTTCTGATGTGGGTTATCCTCTACAGACAAGTGCTTAATAAAGACCTGCTATGCCTTTTAATAGTTTTAAAAATTAGACTTGCTTATATACATACCTCATTCATTCAGCAAATGGTTGTTGTTCATTCATTGTTAAATGCCGGGCTCAGAGATAAGCAAGACCCACCTCTACTCTTAAGATGCTCTCAGGCTAGCTGGGAAGAAAAACATCAGAAGACATCCCCACACAAACCAGGGCAGTGGAAACATGGAGGGAAGAGGATGGGTTCTTGCTTTGATTGGAACGAGGGTAGGTTTGAGTAAGAGAGCATGAAAGAGGAAAGGAATTTGAGGTGCGTCTTGAAGGATGTGTAAGAGGCAGCCATGTGGACAATGTGGGAAGAACATTGCAGATTGATGAGAAAAAGGCAAGGCATTTGAAGTCTGTCTCTGGTAGCTGAGTGTGGCTGGGGGTAATGGGGATGATGGGAGAGGCTGAGGTCAGATTTTGAAAGCTCTTTTGAAGCAGGTTTATCTGATCTTTCCCTGTAAGGAGCCACTGCAGGATTTTAGGTGAGTTAATGACTGGCACAGAACTGTTTTTCAGAAAGATAACTTGGCTGGCAGTAGGAAAGATAAATTTGGAAGGTAGCAGAGTTAGGGGGAGGCAGGAAGCAGGTTAGAGTTGTGAAAAAATTGAAGTTAAGGAGTACAAGGACTTAGGGCGAAAGGGCTAGTAACAGTATGTGTAAAGCCTCAATGTAAACTTTGCCTTTGTGGGATCTGTTGGTTGGTAACAGTATGTATAAAGCCGCAATGTAGGCTAGGCGCAGTGTCTCATGCCTGTAATCCCAGCTGTTTGGGAGGCCAAGGTAGGCAGATCATGAGATCAGGAAATCAAGACCATCCTGGCTAACACAGTGAAATCCCGTCTCTACTAAAAATACAACAAAATAGCCGGGTGGGGTGGCGAGTACCTGTAGTCCCAGCTACTTGGGAGGCTGAGGCAGGAGAATTGCTTGAACCTGGGAGGCGGAGGTTGCAGTGAGCTGAGATCACACTACTGCACTTGCACTCCAGCCTGGGTGACAGAGCAAGACTCCGTCTCAAAAAAAAAAAAAAAAAAAAAAAAAAAAAAAAAAAAAAAAGAAGCCTTAATGTAAGCTTCACCTTGGTGGGATTTACTTTATGCTTTCAGTTGGGTGCATAGTTTTTAAAATGGTACTGTAATTCAAGTTTTCAATAGTTTCAGCTATTATTAGCTTTTCCTCTAGAATTAATTTTCTTAACTTGATCAATTTCTTAACCATTTACAGTTACTTCTACTTATTACTGAAGTTGACTACTGCTGTTTTTCTCACAGTGCCTCTTGGTCAGTTTATATAGGGAACTTCAACTTCAGTTCAGTTCCAATAGGATTTGTATTTTTTTCTATATATATTCAGAAAGAAGGGTCATGCTTTAGGAAAAAGTTGATTAAAATGAGAAAAGAGATGGTTTATTCATGTCCATGCAGTATAATATAACAGTTCTTTGAAAAAGTAGCAAAGAGAGGTAATATTAATCTCATCTTAAAGTGAAGGTGAAACTCTTGCACAGCTAAGAGAAAATCTATATACAAAAAGAGTTTGGAAAACTACTTCAGAGGAACCTTAATTGAAGGGTAGACTAATGTGATGCTGTGAAGATAATGTCATCCTACATGACTAATTTCAGGTTGAACAAGTAGGATAGAATAAATACAAATTTAAAATAAATTAAGAGCAGATGTTAAGAAATATCTTACATTTGGGGAATAATTAAGTGGTAGAAAGGCCCTGGAGATCAGTTAATAAAGCTGGGATACTCAAATTATAATAATTCAGGTAACAGATGCTTTTCTTAATGTGATGCTCTGCTGTGGAGGTTTTGGGAATAGAAGGAAGAAGAGGCTGTTATTATCATACTGTGTGTAAGTTCATCTTTCTTTACATTCAGTGACAACTAAAATCTAGTATATATATTGGTATTTCAGAAATGGTGGTTCCCTTAACCTTCAAGAAAAAAACAGAAGCTTTCGTTTGTAAACTCCTGCAAACATTCTTGGGTTGTCTCTAGGTGGTACCCAAAGTTTTCCTTTACCCAGTAAGAGACTTTTTGCATAGCACTTTGTTGCCTTGGCTCTACAATATGTTAGGCTTATGGATTGGCACATGGTGAATTCAAGACACAGTTCCAGTTGTCGAGTATCTGTCGCCTAGAGAGGGCAGCTACACAGGCATTAAAAAAACAGATTAAACAGGCAGTTACACAGTTGTAAGAGCAAAAACAGCACAGATTGCTGTGGGGGCTCACAGGAGGGATACCTGATGTCCCAGGGCTTCAGGGAAGGCATCTTGGAAAAGTGGATATCTAAGCTGAGATCTGAAAGAATGAGTGGGGATGTGGGGAGGCTGTTGGGACAGAGGGAGTCGATGACAAATCAGAGGTTTGGAGGTGAGAACTGCAAGTTTTTCAATATGGCTAAAGCAGGATGCTGGAGAATGAAGCTGAGACCAGTTAATAGAGAGTGTTATAAGCCACCTTTAGGAGTTTGGATTGTATCCTAGGCAGAATGGTGAATCTTTGAAAAGGTTTTAAAATTAAAAAAATATATATTTATTGTTTTTAAAATCCTGAGGTATTCAAGCTAAAGAAATATACAGAAAATGATATATCAGATATGCTGGTGCCTTCATTTGAAATATATCAGCTGTTAATATTTTGACTTTTTTTTTTTTTTTGAGATGGAGTTTCGCTCTTGTGCAGACTGGAGTGCAATGTCACAGTCTCATCTCACCACAACCTGCACCTCCTGGGTTCAAACAATTCTCGTGCCTTAGCCACCCGAGTAGCTGGGATTACAGGCATGTACCATTATCCCTGGCTAATTTTTTTGGTATTTTTCGTAGACACATGGTTTCACCGTGTTGGCCAGGCTAGTAATATTTTGATATATTTGATTTAGGCATATTTTAAAGAGCTGATTATGTCAGCATAGATAAATCATAAAAACAATTTGATTACCAACAAAAATGAGGTTGGACAATGTATTGAATGGTAGTGCATATAAAACTCATATACCTGCAGAAATTACTCTGCAGTGTTTGCGTGTTCATATTATAAATATATAGCAAAATACAAAAATGTTTATGGAAATTATAAACACTAGATTTCTTTAGAGACAGTCAAGAGAGGAGGCTCCTCAATTTTGTCTGTAATATTTAATTTCTTGATGAAAATCGAAATAGTATCTTAAATAAATATGAAATAATGCTGATTTGTGAACTGGGTGATGATTGTCTTAAGCCCAGTTCCTTGGAAATAGAATTTGAGACAGGGATTTGTGTGTACGTGAGAACAATTCCTATTAATGAAAGAAATTTGGAAAGAAGAACTGGGCCAGGGAAAAGCTGAACTGTAGTTAAGTTATAGCAGGGCCACCATTGGCTCCATAGGGAATGCTGGTTCTGGGAGGGCCCTTCAGAGATTTCCCAGCTTAAAGCAATGTTGTTGAGCCTTGGGACCCTTGCCTTGACCGGTAGGCTTTAGGCTGACCCTGGGAAGGAGGTGAGGTGAAAATTTGGGCAAGGCGACTTGGCCAAGGGCAGTTCCTGGAGGGATGCTCAGCTATGAGCCCTCGGCTGCTAGGAGAATGAATTTGTGCATTGTCTTGCTTGAAAGGCAGATTCACTACAGTCATGGAACTTGTACCATTTTTATTTGGTCTATTATTGTCTGTTTGTATGTCTAAAAATTACGAAATATTAAATAAAAAAAGCTTCCAATTTCTAGGAGCAGTACTCCCCACACCCTACACACACCACAAACTGTAGCTGTAATATCAGGTTACATACTTCCTTTTTTTTTTTTTTGAGAAGGAGTCTCACTTTGTCACCCAGGCTGGAGTGCAGTGGCATGATCTCAGCTCACTGCAACCTCCACCTCTGGAGTTCAAGTCATTCTCATGCCTCAGCCTCTGGAGTAGCTGGGATTACAGGCACACACCACCATGCCTGACTGATTTTTGTATTTTTAGTAGAGATGGGGTTTCGCCATGTTGGCCAGGCTGGTCTCGGACTTCTGACCTCAAGTGATCTGCCCACCTCAGCCTCCCAAAGTGCTGGGGTTACAGGCATGAGCCCCCGCACCCAGCCCATACTTCCTGTTTTATTTTCCCTTTTCTCTGTGTTTTTGGTTACTCGAGATGCCGTCATCTCTCCCACTTCTGGTTTAGGAAGGCACTGCTGCCTAAAAGTTGTGAGCAGAGGGCTGATCTGATCAGATTTGCTTTTCTGAGTGATGCTCTAGATGCCACGTGGGGCATGGATGCTGGGGGGTAGGTGCTAGATGAGGCAAAGCTGGGGTTCTGGAGGACCTTTGGGTGGCTGTCACTGTCAGAGGGTAAGAGGTATTGAAGCCAAAACTGAGGTTGAGATAGCTGGGAAGGAGGAGAGGGGAGAGTGTGGAAGCTGTGAGTAGGAGATTAGAGTTGATAGGACATGCCGATTGTCTTCCAATGATGGAGAGAGAAGCCTGGTTTTTTACTTCAATACTGGCAAATGAAGCCTTTCTTTCTAGGTTTTGTGGAGAGGGCAGTGCATAAGGGGATAGTAAGTGAAGTTCTAGATTGAGTTTTGCGGTGCTCAGAGATATCTGGGAAAAATAGATAATATATATATATATATATTTCTCCTACATGTACGAGAGTGGCTTGGGTTGGGGTCTGCCCTTGAAAACTGGCAGCTGGAGTCTTAGGTACTTTCCTCAATTATTTTTTGAGTTCTTTTCAAGATATTGTTAAAAATTCAAGAGGCTGGGCATGGTGTCTAATGCCTGGAATCCCAGCATTTTCAAAGGCCGAGATGGGCAGATGACCTGAGGTCACGAGTTCTAGACCAGCCTGGCCAACATGATAAAACCCTGTCTCTGCTACCAATACAAACAATAAAATAAAATTAGCTGGGCATGGGGTCACGTGCCTGTAGTCCCAGCTACTCGGGAGGCTGAGGCACTGGGTGACAGAGTGTGACTCTGTCACAAAGAACTGTTGCATATTTTATTTCTCTTTGTATTTTCTGAGATATTTGACTGACCGTAGAATGAGCGTCTGGATGGTAGGTGATGGCAGCAGAAGATGAAGAATTAAGAAGTGGTTTTTGATTTATAATATTTTTAAGTAGATATTATTAGTTAATGCTGTAGTTGTTGACTATATTTATCTCCCAAGGGCATAGGAAGCCCCCTTGCAGATATGACTCTAGCTCACCTGATTGGGTATTTGGGGAGGGAGAGAAGAGGTTAACGGTGAATCCTGCAATGTGTGCAGAAGTTCTTATACTTGTGCTTCTGTGTATTTTCTTGGAAAAAGTGTCCACAGTTTTCATTCTGTTCTCAGAGGAGACCTATATAACGTAATGAAAAGTTAAGCCTTGTTTGAGGAAGAGTGCCATAGTATTAGGGCTGTGTCTTCATAACGTTTCTGTTTTTCTGAAATTAAATGGACAGTCCAATACCCTGGCATGAGTTTAGGTGCTCACACTTTTACTGTAACTCAAATTCTGGGCCTTATTGTGCTTTTGCTGTCTCAAACAAAAGACCTGATTGCCAGAATTAGGGTGAGAAGACACAAAGTTTGAAGGACAAAATTTCTGATAATGTTTGACCCAGTTTTGCATATAATGCATTTTTATTTGTTGATGAATCTTTCCCTTTTGTTGCTAAAAGTGGCAAATAATCAGACATAGATTACTAATTAACAGTCTGCCTCAGATTTTTTTTTTTTAATTAATGAAACTTGGGCTTCATCAAGCTCAGGTGGAATGGGTATCACAGTGCTTCATTTCGTCTGACATCAAAAGAAATTTCTTTCTTTTTTCTTTTTGAGCTGGAGTTTTGCTCTTGTCACCCAGGCTGCAATGGTGTGATCTCGGCTGACTGCAATCTCTGCCTCCTAGGTTCAAGTGATTCTCTTGCCTCAGACTCCCCAGTAGCTGGGATTACAGGCATGTGCCACCATGCCCAGCTAATTTTTGTATTATTAGTAGAGACGGGGTTTCCCCATGTTGGTCAGGCTGGTCTCGAACTCCCGACCTCAGGTGATCTGCCCGACTTGGCTTCCCAAAGTGCTGGGATTACAGGCGTGAGCCTCTGCACTGGCCAAGAAATTTGTCAAAGTGTAGATATGTATGTTGTGACCAGCTTTTGTGTGGCTTCTTTTCTCCCAGCCCTCTCCTACCACAGGAGAGGGAGATAGTGGCCCTTTGCTCCTCATTCTACATTCAGACCAGATCCCCCTGCTGCAATCTCATGCCATTGGATTGTGTCACCAACTCAGCCTCATTGGTGACATGTCACTCCCTGCCCCCACCGCTCACTCTCATTTCTCAGTGAACTTAGCTTTGTCACTCTCTCTAAAACTTACTCTGATTTTAGTGATTTGGGCATAAACACTGATGATCCTTCTCATACTCTGTCCTCTTAATTTCTCCAACTTCTCTTTCTAGTGATCTTGTCTCCCAGTATGGTGGTTATATCCTTGCTAGACCAGGTCATTGTTTATGATGGCAGAACCTCTGTCATCTGAATTTGAGCATCTCATTTGCTTGGTACTAGCATGGCTCACTGCAGCCTCTGCCTCCTGGGGTCAAGCAATCCTCCCACCCCAGAGTAGCTAGGACTATAGGCATGCGCCACCATGCCTGGCTAATTTTTGTATTTTTTTTTAGGGACAGGGTTTTACCATGTTGCCCCGGCTGGTCTTAAACTCCTGGGCTTAAGCAATCTACCCACCTCAGCCTCCCAAAGTGTTGGGATTACAGGTATAAGCCAGCATGCCTGGCTGACATTGCCTACTCTTGTCTTAAGAAAATTCAAGCAAACCAAAGAAGAATCCAGAAGCTCCAATACCATATCTGTCCTCAACCAGAACCGGCCCAAGGCCACCCTAACTGTGTACCTGGTACCCATCCTCCTTTACTTACTCAAGGGCACCTCCCTTCTCTTCTTCTGCATCCCTACGATTTCCGCTTTAGTGGATTCGCTTACAAACATGCCGTTGTTTTTCTGGCAAAACTAGTGTCTAGCAAAACTTCACTTTGATCCCAGCTGTCTCTGTAGCTACCACCGCATTCCTCTGCTCCCCTTTATCAAAGAGCTCCTTAAAGGTTGTATATACTAACAGTTGCAAGTTCTCTCCTTTCATTCCCTCTTAAGACCACTCACATCAGGGAGACCCTCTACCAGTCCACTAAAACTGCTCTTGTCAAAGTTACTAGGGATTTCCTTGTGAAATTCAGTGGTCATTCTCAGTCCTTACCTTACTGCACCTCTCAATACCATCAGCACTGTTGATTACCCCCTCCTCCATGACGCTTTCTTCGCTTGGCTTCTAGGACACTCCACACACTCCTGGTTTCCCACTCATTCTCTTTTGCTGATTCTTCCTCTTAACGTTGGAGGGCCCAGGACCCCGTCCTTGGAGCTCCCCGGTGTCCCCGCTAATGCCCTTTGTCATCCCACGAGTCTCCTGGTTTAAATACTATCTGAATTCTGGGCTCCAATTTGTGTCTCTAGCCCAGACTTCTTCCTCTGAGCTGCATACTTACATTCTCAGTGTTTACTTCACATCTTCCCTTCTGTGTTCAGATCTGAAAATATGAACTCCTGATCTCCCCTAAACCCCAAAGCTGATCCCACAGTCTTGCTTGTCTCAGATAAAGGCAATCTGATTCTTCTGATGGCCAGGATCCCCGTTTTGGAGTCATCTTTGTAGTCCTTTCTTTCTCTTTACCCACATCCACTCCTGCTGGTTCTATTTTCCTGATACTGAATTTATGCAGAATCTGGTCATATTTTACTATCTCCACTGCTACTGCCCAGGTCTAGGGCACCACTGCTTTTTCAAGAATTGTCTCCTTATTCATCTCTCTGCTTCCTCCCTTGGCCCACGGAGGCTGGTCTGAACCCTGCAGTAGAGGAATCCTTTTCAAATCAGAAGTGGACACATTGCTTTAGTTTTGCAACTGTGCAGTGACTCGCCATTTCACTTGTAATAAATGAGAAAGACCTCATAGTGATCTACAGGGCCTGGTGATCATGCTTGGCTTCATCTCCCCTTACTCATTTGTGCTCATTATATGAGGCAAGCACCTCCCAGGTCAGGGCCTGAGCCCTCTTCTAGCAGGTAACCTTGTGGCTAACTCCCTCCTCTCAGAGACCTACTGTGCTGGTCAATTAAGATGGCAAATCCTTCCTTCATGAGCACTCTCCACCCACTTTATCCTGTTTTATTTTTTTCCTTAGCACTTATTGCATTATGCTGATTGTCTCTTTCCACTAGAATGCAGGTATTTTGTTTTGGGTTGAATCACTAGTATCTAGAACAGTGCCTGGCACAGAGTATGTACTCAGTAAATACATGTTGTGTGCAGAAGCAAATCATATTTTTCATTGCTTTCCACAAGCGTGAGCCTGGGCAACATGGTGAAACCCCATCTCTACGAAAGATAAAAATTGTCTAGGCATGGTGGTGCGTGTCTACGGTCCCAGCTACCTGGGAGGCTGAGGTGGAGGTGGCGGGGATCACTGGGTAGGGTAGGATATGCCTGTAATCCCAGCTGCTGGGGAGGCTGAGGCAGGAGAATCTCTTGAACCCAGGAGGCGGAGGTTGCAGTGAGCCAAGATCATGCCACTGCACTCTAGCCTGGGTAACAGGGCAAGACGCTGTCTCAAACATAAATAAAACAAATAAAAAACAAGTGTGTGATCCCTGAGAAAAATATCAGTTCAATCTTTGTTGTATCTTTATTGTCCTGATTGATTAGCTGCATGTCAGCCTTTGACTGTTTCCCAGATGCTCATGACAGATCCCTTGATGTTGTTTTCAACAGGCAGTAGTGAAATGAGAAGACTGAGGTCAACGTAACATAGATATTTGTCAGCGTGGTTGCCAACTGCCTTTCATTTTCTAACATTGCCCTTTATTGTGTGATTATATTATATTTCTATTGGGCATGAAAATGCCCATTTAGCGAAATAATGGGGATTGTCTTTCTATGAGATGAATTTGGGCGTAGGAAGCTTTCTTCAAGTTACTAAGCACTCCAAAAGGTCCCAGGTTATGGGGTTCTGGAAAGTAACTATGTGAATACTTCACTTTGTTATGTGATTTTTATTTTTGCCTTGGAAGTCTTTCTGAAACAAGTCTTCGGTGGAGGCTCATTTTAGGAATGTGACAATGCACTGCTGACAGGTAGGATGTGATTTTCTGTACAGCAGGGTTTGGGGGTGGGGCTAGCAGGTGAGTAGCTAACCCCAGGCTTCTGAGGGTCCTTCATGTCTTTTGGAACACAATTTAAAAGTCACTGCTTGAATTGCTAAATTCTAGAAGACCTGGATGCCCTATTAAAAAAAAAAAAAAAGAGCTTACCTTAGTCTCAAAGAGGAACTAGGTTCTACTTTTAGCTCTGCAGATCGCCAGCTGTGTGACCTTGAATATGTCACTCAATCTGTCTGCACAGTTAATTGATTTGTTTGTAAGGTAAGGAGTGTGGACTAGATGACCTCACACTGATCACTTTCTAAGCCCCGGAGAACCCAGTTGTTAATGCTTAATTATGAGAGCTGTGCTTGGGAAGGGCTGTGTTCTAGTAGCTTCTTCTGCATCACTTGTTTTGATATTATTTATGCTGATCTTCCCAAATATTCTGCACACTTGGATTCTTAACCTGCAATATTGCTGTTTGGGTTATAGAAATATAGATTATATGATGGTATTTAGGATAAGCATTTTTATCTCTAAAATGAGTTAGATATCAAGGATGGCATGATATTATTTTACACAATACGTATTTGAAAAGAATAATAAGAAAAATCCAGCAGGATTTAAAAATCTTACTAGCAGTGTCCTGTAGAAATACTTTAGGGAGTGGTTCAGACAGTATCGGGTGCTGTGGGTGTAAGTGTGGCCACCTGCTAGCTGTGTGAACCTGGGCAAATGGCTTAGCTGCTCTGTGCCTGAATAAAGTAGGGACAGTGATAGCACCAAGCTCCTTGTGTTGTAAAAAGTAAATGAATTAATATATATGTAAAGAAATTTGGAACATAGAAGCACTCAATAAATGTGAGCTGTTACCTCCATACAAATAATTATTATAATGTGGGTTTATTTCCAGTCTTTTATAATAAGCGTGTAAAAACAGTTTTAATCATATTACACTAGGAAGATTTGTTTTTATTTTTAAATATATTCAGAATTTCTCTTGTTTTTCGCTTCTTTATATTTAATAAAAAGACATTCTAGGAGAGACTGAGCCTTTTCATGGCTAATTGTCATGTGGAATTCTTTTAGTTTTTCTCTTCCATGTGCATATATTTGATGTGATTTTCTGGTAGAATTTTTGAAAACTAACTGTGTCACACCGTATCGTTCCTCCCCCATTTTATTTCATTTTCGTTGCTGAGGCTGGATATTATATTCTTTTGGCTGAAATCACCATAAAGGGTTTACACAACTGATTTCCAGCCAGTTTATGTAGCTCATTTACAAATGTATTAGTTAGAGAGGGCCTCCATGGATGTACCAAAGAAACCTCAAAATACAGTGGCTCACATAAAATCAAAGTTTGTCTCCCTCCTTACAGTTCAGAGCTGGGGGTGATGGAGGGTGGGAAGGCGGCTCCGCTTCCTACGGTCTCTCAGGAGTCCTGGTTCCTTCTCTCTGGTTGTGCCTTTCCAAAGGGTTGTTTCATCTTCTTGGTGAGGCTTGCCCCTCAACACTACGTCCAAGTTCTAGTCCAAGGAAAGAGAAAAGAGAAGTAAAAATTAAGTATTTTATGAAAGTACATGGCCCTGAGGTTGCATTCCTGATTTCTTTTCATATCCCACTGGCTGCTGCTTAGCCCCATGGACTCATCTTGCCCAAAGGGAGGCCGAGAAATGGGGCTTGTGCTGAGCTAGAACTGTGGGGATGGAGGAAAAGGGCAGGTTTCTGATACTAAAAAGAAAAAAATAGAAAAGAAAAGAAAAAAGAAAGGAAAATGGATCATAATAAATATACATATACTTTTATAGCAATTTGCTGGGCCAGGTTTGAGTTTGGAATTCTCTAGGTCCTTAGGTTTTGTGATAGAACGTGGTGGTGGAGAGAGCTACCCCTGGCTCCAGTTTGCAGACTTTCCTCTTTGTCTGCCCATGCCGGCTCCATTCGGCACTGGGAAGGACTTTGGACCCAAGATTGTGCTCACTTGGCTAAGCACCCGTGGTCTCCTTCTCTCCCCCACTTGCAAACAGTAGTGTGGCCCACCCTTGGGAAATGAGCTCAGTGCTCATTTGAGCAGGGATAGTGGGAGTCTGTGCGGCTCGACCATGCTTTAGGACTTTGCATATCCCCTTTGTCCTCTGATTTCTCTATTTCTGTTTATTATTATTATTAAAAAAAATTTTTTTTTGAGATGGAGTCTTGCTCTGTCACCCAGGCTGGAGGGCAATGGTACGATCTTGGCTCACGGCAACCTCCACGTCCCAGATTCAAGTCATTCCCCTGCTTCAGCCTCCCAAGTAGCTGGGACTAAAGGTACACACCACCATGCCAGGCTAATTTTTTGTACTTTAGTAGAGACGGAGTTTCACCATGTTGGCGAGGATGGTCTCAATCTCCTGACCTCGTGATCTGCCCGCATCAGCCTCCCAAAGTGCTGGGATTATAGGCGTAAGCCACTGTAACCGGCCTGATTTCTCTATTTCTGGGGGAGAGATGGGGATGGAAGAGGGTACAGTAAGGCCATCTAAAAGGCAGGATTTAAGGCAAGGTCCTCTCTTGTCTAGGTCTACAGGTGATTCTACAAAGAGAACGTTACATTGATTCAGTTCTTAAAATCTTCCCTTTTCCTCATGCTTCTGCTTCATTAATATTCATATTTACTATTTATAATATACATGTTATATCTTTAATGCACTAGGAGTAGAATGTTTGAAACGAGATGGAGTGCTGTTTTAATAGATGAGAAAGGTAGGGAGGGGCTCCGGGAGGGAGATTGGAAAACATTCACTTATTTAGCTTAATGTTTTCAACAGCTTTAAAAAAAAGAAAAAACAACCTTTGAGTGGCCCTCGTGATTAAATGGCTGTTTGCCCAGACTAGAGGGAGCCAGTGTTGGGAGGAAAAACTAAGATTCACTTTGAAAATCTAGAAAAAAGTGACTACGCAAGTCACAAGAATGTGCTTGATGGATTGCGTTGTCTGAGAGCAAGTGAAGTACTGGGCGGGCCTGGTTTCCGCATTCCCTCTCTGCTCAGCCTTTTAGCTCCTTCCCTCGTCCCCTCCCTAGAGCTGGCCAGCCCAGACCCAGGACCTGGATGCTGACCTGTTCAGGGCTGAGCTGTTGCTGTGCCCAGACACCATGACAACCTGCTGATGAGAAATGTAGCTGAATGTCTGGCACATCAAGCTGCTCTTGGGTTGGCCAGCAAACCTCCTTGAATTTGGGGATGGGTTATGGTAAAACTCTCAACCCCTTATCCAAATGCTTGGGACCAGATATGCTTCAGAATTTATGATTTTTATTTTTCCCACTTCAGAAAGGCTATGGCCCATATGCCCTATATTACATAAAGCCTCCAGAGTAGTTTGGAACAGCATGCTACCATCCAAAATCTTAATATTTCTGCAGCAAAATGTATGAATATTTACACTAAATGGAACACAAACACAGTTATAAATAGCCTCAGGTCAGTTCAGGTCACGTTTTGCTGCCAAATGGGTTATGAAAAAAGCCTTTGGTTTCCAGAGCTTTTCAGATCCTGGCATTGTGGGTAAGGGATGGTGCGCCTGGTATGGTGACTGCTTTCTCAGTGTGTCTTGGGTGCCACTTTACATGAAGTCCTCACAACAAATATACCTAGGAAGAAAAAATATATATACATACATATATATATATATATTTTTTTTTTCTTTCTTTTTTTAACAGCTAAGGAAAAAGGTTTATTGAGCTTGAATGGCTTACACAAGATCAAGGGGGAGATGATCTCCTTTGCAAACAGAGGCCAGAACCCAGGGCCTGGGCACTTAGTGGGCTCTAAAGAGTTTCTAATTTGCTTGTTTGAAACATTGGAACGTAAGCCAGCCTGCAGAATCCTGTTTCATATTTAACACAATACCGCGGTAAAAGTGCCATTGGATGGAGTCATGCTTTCTAACATTGTTTCTTAAGAAAAGTCATCTTAAGTTCAACCAGCAGGGTCAGGAAGTGGGGTCCTTGGCCTGACCAGTGGCTTATCTTCCTTCCTGCAGGTCTGGCAGGGGCAGTAGGTCAGTCAGGGCACTGTTCCAGGACCCAGCGGCAGTGTGGGCAGCACTGTGGTGAGATGGGAAGAGAGGAAGGAAGGTTGGGGTGCTTGACGTACATAGAAGAAGTCAGGGAAGGGGGCATTGACTACTGGCTGAAGTTCTGACACTAGCTGGCTGGGGCCTGAGGCCAAACTCTAGTTCCTGTTCTCACCTAGAAATTGCCATGAGTGTGTGCTCCTGCTGGGCATTATTTTAACTTAGATCAAGGCAGCCCTTTTGGGCAGGCAGTTAGACCAAGGCCCCCACTCTGGAGTGACACAGTCAGGTGGACACACTACTTTGTGGGCTGTGCCTTTGTGCAAAGCAGAAGGTGTTCTTTCCTCTGTGCTGCTGTGCTGGCTGGATGTCAGCCTCATCTGCCCCCATTGGCCTTGTGCCTCTATGCAATGGATAGACTTCAGGCAGCTTGGCATTAGTAGGAAGGTACCAGAAAAGCACTTTATATGTGTTTGAATCCTTGGCATTATTTGGTGATGATCTGGCAGAATAGGTCTTAGCATGATTGGACAGATGAGAACGTCATGGAACTGTGGGCTGCTGATGGTCGTCTCAGGGCTCCATTGCTATCTGGACGGGACTGTTCTCTGTGCACTCCCTCCTTTGAAATGGAAGAGGCAGCCAGGGGATTTCAGGATATATTTCCCGCGATTGTTCATTCTGCATTACCTTCTCATCTTTCATGGTTGTATTAAAAAATGGGGCCTGGCGTAGTGATTCATGTGTAATTCCACACTGCGGGAGGCTGAGTTAGGAGGATTGCTTGAAGCCAGTAGTTTGAGACTAGTCTGGGAAACATAGACCCTGTCTGTGCAAGAAAACAAAGTGTCTCTAAAACACAAAACAACAGAGAGACTGATATTGGTTCCTATTTGGACATATGTGGCAGTTGGTAGCTCTTACTGACCCCACAGCTCTTATTCAAGTGGTTTGTGTGGTACTGGGCGCAGTGTTGGTGCCATTTGAGTTGAAAAATGTGGTCACATTGAAAGAAAGCGTCGGAAGTTAAAGCGTCTGGGTAAATGCATTTGTAGTATAGCAATTGCGCTGTTAACAGTCTTACATTACTTTCATTTAAAACTAACTATAATCTGTTAAACTTTTACTTCCAGTAATGTATGGGTTCAGAAGTCTTAGCCAAAGTCAATGTTTTTCACAGGAAGTATCTGGATATACATTAACTTTTAAAATTGTAACTGGTTAGTTTCACTATAAAAGTTAGCAAAGTGTGAATGAATTGATCGCTTGCTAATCTGGAGCACATAAGGGAAATTAATTTTAGATAGAGAAAATATTTCCTAAAAAAATAGAGAGAGGCAGAGAGCTAGGTGTGTGTGTTGGGCCTTTTCAAATATATTGTTTCATTTACTTCCTACAATAATTTTATGGAGAAATATAATTGTTAGTGTTTCATAGATGAGGATATGCTTGTTATTAGTTAGGACTTAGAATAAGTTTTATGTTGTATTTTAAAAAATGCCCCGTCTAATTCTGAATTCTTACAGAGAACCATGTAGGAAGTAGAATTTTGAAAAAACAAAAATCAACAGCAATGTGGAGAGGAAGAAATGAGTGGATTGGTAAGATAAGGCCATGGGTAGTTCACAGAAGCGGCTTGCTTTCTCTAACGAGCTCTTTCCCCTTGTTAAACTCTGGTGGATGCAAATTTGTCTCAAAATTTGTCAAAAAATTAGAGCAATAAGAAAATGGTTAGTTTTAAGATTGACATAATTCATAAATTCTCACAAATACATTTGATAAAAGGAGGCAGATTTTTTTCTCTGGTCCTGAGGCCCCCCTCAAACCCAGAACCTCATAAATAAGACAGTGAATGATATGGAAGAAGCTTTTTCTTCAGCTATATGTGATAATCTAGATTAATAGGACTCTCATTTGTGGCATCCCATTGTACTGTAAACCAGTTACAATACAGAAAATCATTTTTAAAAAAGAGAGGTCGCAGGAAGTTCACCAGTGATTTGCCTTAATCCTGGAGCCAGTTTAAACATTCCAATCTGGTATCATTTTTTTTTTTTTAGATGGATCTCACCCTTGTCGCCCAGGCTTGAGTGCAATGGGGCCATCTCGGCTCACTGCAACCTCCGCCTTCTGGGTTCAAGCAATTCTCCTGCCTCAGCCTCATAAGTAGTTAGAATTACAGGCACCCACCACCATGCCCAGCTAATTTCTGTATTTTTAGTGATGGGGTTTCACCATGTTGGCCAGTTAGGTCTCGAACTCCTGACCTCAAGTGATCCACCCACCTCGGCTTCCCAAAGATCTAGGATTATAGACATGAGCCACCTCGCCCAGCCCCAATCTAGTATCTTGATAAATTATCCAATTGTCATAATAGAGATTAGTACCTTCTCTTATCTTTTTTTAAAAAATAAATTAATTTTTAAAAATAGTCCTCAGAGTTTCCTATCAGGGAACCCTTTGATAGTTGATCATATCGCACGGTAATTTTTCCATTGCTTTGTATGAATTTCTGCTCTCACAGTCAGTAAATCTGAACATAAGCGTTTATTTCCAGCTTTGTTCTGTCCTTTCCTGGAAACAGCTTCTAGATGGGATTGTTTATTTTGACGAACCTTACGACTGTATGTTTCACCATTTTTTGACCTATTATCTCATTTCTGGCCTAGGTACTCTGCTTGTAGGATTTTTTTAAACATCCGGTGATATATATTGAAAATACTTGGCATTGTTAAGAGCCCGTGCAATAATACTGTTAACGATAAAGTACCGTGGACTTCTCTGTAACTCCCAATTCTTTAAGGGAAAATTTTCCTTCAGTGTATTCCTTATATCTTACTTCTTCAAGTTTATTTAGGGAATACTAAGAAATAGATGTTCCTTAGTTTAATTCCTTTATAATATCTTTATTTATTTATCTGAGATGGGGTCTCACTCTGTTGCCCAGGCTGGAGTGCAGTAGTGTGGTCTCAGCTCACTGGAACCTCTGCCTCTTGGGTTCAAGTGATCCTTATGCCTTAGCCCCCCCCCCGCCCCGAGTAGGTGGGATTACAGGCACCTGCCACCATGCCAGGCTAATTTTTGTATTTTTAGTAGAGGCGGGGTTTCACCATGTTGGCCAGGCTGGGCTTGAACTCCTGACCTTAAGTGATCTGCCTGTCTCGGGCTCCAAAAGTGCTGGGATTACAGGTGTGAGCCACTGCGCCTGGACTGTAATGTCTATTGAAAATAAATCTAGCTGGGCATAGTGGCTCATACCTATAATCCCAGCACTTTGGGAGGCCTAGGCAGGCAGATTGTTTGAGCTCAGGAGTTCAAAACCAGCCGGAGCAACATGGTGAAACCCTGTCTCTACAAAAAATACCAATATTAGCTGGTATTGGTGTGATGCCCATACTTGTGGTCCCAGCTACTTAGGAGGCTGAGGTGGAAGGATCACATGAGCCAGAGAGGTTGAGGCTGCAGTGAGCTATGATGGTGCCACTGCACTCCAGCCTGGGTGACAGAGTGACACCTTGTCTCAAAATAAAACAGAAAAAAAATTTGCTCAAAAATTATTTCAATTAAAGTTAATTTTTATAATATTTAGTTAGATTTCTTTTTTTTCCTCATTACTCTTTCATATTTTTTGAAATTAAGGTACATGAATTTCACTCTTTTAATGTTGTGGCCCAGGGTAGTCTGTCTGCTGATCAGGCTTTTAAGCTGTGGGTCTCACATTTTCCTTAGAAATGCTGTTTTTGGGTGTGTTAGACTTTCTATATTTGTGTGTTGCCTTTTGGCAGAGACCTCGACACTTAAGGATCTGTTGATGAAATGACAAATTATTGTGTGAGGCATTTACTTGGTACTATAGATTTAGATGATTGTTTCTCAGAATAACTTGGTTGACTGACATTGTTCTGATTCCCATCATCATGATCACTTCTGCAAAAGAGGAACCCTAGTATATCTTCTGGTAGAATTTTATGTACCATAAGATTTAGTTGAAACATTGTATATTTCTATCTTCAGTTTTTGGTCTCAAGGATCCTCCCACCTCACCCTCCAGATTAGCGGGGTCCACAGGCACATGCCACCATGACCGGCTAATTTTTGTACTTTTTATAGAGACAGGCTGGTCTCAAATTCCTGAGCTCCAGTGATCTGCCTGCCTCGCCCTCCCAAAGTGCTGGGATTATAGGCATGGGTCACTGTGCAAAGCCTTAAGTAAATTTTTGGAAGTGCAAATTCTGCAGACTAATGGAATAAAAATAATTATTCTATTACATTTTAACAGATCAGTGGAATTATGAAGATTAAATGAGTTCGAAATATTTGGCTAATATTGTTAGAGGCTGTTGCTGTTGTTGTTACTATTATTATTATTACTATTACCATTATTGCCTTGCTTCATTCCTGCCCTCTCTTTCCCTCTTTGCGTCATTGGCTCTGACTGCAAGCTGCTGATAGTGACAGAGGGGACGTCTCCCAATTCAGGTTACTAGGTCTGGATGAATGGGCTGTGACCCAAGTTTCTGGCCACTGGAATTTTGCCTTTTTGACTATTATAAAGAGTAATACTTAAACAAAGCATTATTATGAAATAATAAATTATAAATTGGTTGGAATTCGCCTGATGCTCATACACACACAATTTGACATTCTGGTTAGATGGCACTGTGCAGGAAGTAAGGGAACAACAGAGCAGTGAGAAATCAAAGGAGTCAAGGGTATTCTGGGGCAAAGGACAGTTTCTCACAGGTAGAATTACAGAGGTAAAACCATTAATAATAAAAAAAAAACTAGCGCACCATTCACTCGGTTTTCCACCCCTTCCTTTGGGTCATGGTCGGAGCTTTAGCATTCAGGTTGATGATAAACTAGCATGTGCCTCATTTAACACTGGGAACTTTTATTTACCTGAGTATGCTTTTTGAACTCTGTTAAGTGTTGAGATTCTATTTGCACCTTATTCACCAGATTCACTTATTGCCTTTCCCTGCTAATGGGGATGGAGTAGGGGAAGGTGCTTGTGGCAGGCAGACAAGCTCGCTGTGCAGCAGTGGCTGTAAGGGCACAGCTGTTTGGAATCAGCTGATAATTTTCAAGCATCTCTATCTCATCACATTAAACACAGTTGCACATGTTTAGTGGCTGCTTAATTTTAACCTGAAGCACTGTATGAAATAATTTGATATTAAGAAGTATTGTAGTAATAAGAAGAGTAGCTTAATGTTTTTTGCATGCCAGTCACTATTTAACTGTTTTACTATTATTTACACACACACACACACACACATCCATATACACCCATATCTGGGTATACATATCTATATACACACATATATGTGCATGTACACACACATATGAATTCATTTGATCCTCACAACAACCCTATAAAAGAGGCACTTCTATTACCACCTGTTAACATTCAGGAAGCCAAGGCAGAGAGTGGGTAAGTAGCTTGCCAAACACAGGTAATGAGAGAGCTGGAATTTAAACTCAGGTGGCCATGCCATACCTTTTTTTTTTGAGACGGAGTTTGGCTCTGTAGCCCAGGCTGGAGTGTAGTGGCATGATCTCTGCTTACTGTATCATCTGCCGCGGGAGTTCAAGCAATTCTCCTGCCTTGACCTCCCACGTAGCAGGGATTACAGGTGCCTACCATCACACCAGGCTAATTTTTGCATTTTTAGTAGAGACCGGGTTTCACCATGTTGGCCAGGCTGGTCTGGAACTCCTGACTTCAAGTGATCCAGCCGCCTCAGCCTCCCAAAGTGCTGGGATTATAGGCGTAAGCACCGAGCCATACTGTTAATCGCTACCCTAGAGTACTTCTCTTGAGTCTCTAACTCCAAACACGTGATAATTAAATAATTACCATAATATGCCCAAAGTTATTTTATTACAAGCAAGTTTAAGAAGTGATATAGTTTTTCACATGGAAACTGGTTTCTTTTGTTTGGGTGGATGTTTGTTTGGGAGTTGGCTGTTTTCATTTGCTAAATAAAGATTTTAGTTGAGTGTTTGTGTAGCAAGTGATCTTGGAGGCTCCCTGCAGTGTGTCCTGCACTGGTGGGCCCTAGTGAGCGCTCACTGAGTTGTCTGATGAATTTACCACTCTCATCTGTGAACCTGTAGCTTGGCTAATCTCCCTAAATCTGGGAGTGGCCTTTCTCAGTGGCCCTACAGGGAACTTTGTGGAGCAGGAGTTTATTTTCATCACCAAACTCACCCTTGTGGCTTATCACCAAGAGCTTCTATCATTCTCTAGTAGGATTTGGAAATTAAAGACACTTTGATTAAGAAATATCTTCCACACAGGGACTCGTGAAATGAAACTAACATCCTGGTGGGCAAAGTGTGGGAGAAGTAAAAGTAGATTTCATGGGCCATCGTAAGTCACTGTCTTGAGCAGTGCTTTGTACATGGGGCTTCCATCCATGTATAAAGGATTAGTGAGCAGGACACACATAGGGAAATGTGCAGGGAGTGTGTGGTTCTGATCATTTTATAGGCAAAGCCAGTTTAAATGTGGAGAGTGGCACTATTTTGGCTTCCTAGCAATTCAAGGCTAATGCTTATGTTTAAGTAACAAAGATGTTTGCATTGATGAAGCATAAACTTGGCAATTCCTAAATTTGGGAATTGGATTGACTATACTTCCTTCGGTAAGCTATTAAGTCATCATGACCACGAGGTAAATGGTGGATTAAATACTATAAAGATTATTTATGAAAATTCCAACATCCTTCATCTCCATCAGCTTATCAAGACTAATAGACAAATTATTATCGTTTGAGTAAGAGCCAGAATAGCCCTGTCTCCCTCCAATTAATGATGGGATGGAAAAGAACAAGATCACTTTTTGTGATAATCTGTTTTGAATGTTAGGGGATTTTAAATATTCTTGCATCAGAATCCATGAAGCAGAGCATTAATATTTATTTTGCTTAAAAGTTTGCAGTCATTTAGTAGTAATTATTTTTATTTCTTTCTTAAACTTTCTCAGAAACATTAAGGTTTAAAGAAAATAAAATAAAAAATACTTTATTAAAATTTCTCCATTGCTTGTTTTTGTTTTGTGATATATTAAACATATATCACAATGTGGGCAAAATATTTTTTATAAGCTTCCATGACTGCCAGGGACTTAATCAAACTGGCTGTATGTGCGCTTTTAAGCCAACTGATTTGGGCAAAAGCTTGCAATTTTATGAATATGCTGGAAAATCTTACCTTTATTAACTTCAGAAGTTTTCCCCATCCTTAGGTAGCCAAAGATAATTTTACTGGGTTTTGTGGGGAACACGGGTGTCAGATGTGAAGTTCTTTCTGGTCTACAGGGTAGTCTTGAGAAATTATTTCTGTATTTCAGCATATTATTATCAAAAACGTTTGTGTTCCTTTCAGCCAGGATGAGAATTCCTCCCTGTTTTCAGAACTTATAGGCAGGCCTTCATGGGTCAGAGAAAGCTGAGCATTTGGGTTTTAGAACCTTTACGTTGGGTGTATTTTTCCTTCATTGTTAATATCTTGATACAGTTACAGGTTTGCTTTAATAAATATAGGTGAACTTTGGGTTTCTGTATTTATTTTTACACATATTTGTGGAGATAAAATTTATTTAAAATTTTAATAAAACATTAATACATTTTAGGATTTTCAGTACATAAAGTAAATCTGCATGGAGGTCCCAAAATAGCAGCTGTAATTTGGCTATATTGATTTACCAAATCTAAAGTAAAATTTCACATTTGAAAATAAAGAAAAGGTATTTCTTCTAATGTTATCCCTCCCCAATCTCCTTACCCCCTGCTATCCCTCTCCTAGTGCCCTACCCCCCAACAGACCCCAGTGTGTGATGTTCCCTTCCCTGTGTCCATGTGTTCTTAATGCTCAACACCCACTTATGAGTGAGAACATGCTGTGTTTGGTTTTCTGTTCTTGTGTCAGTTTGCTGAGAGTGATGGTTTCCAGATTCATTCATGTCCCTGCAAAGGACATGAACTCATCCTTTTTTATGGCTGCATAGTATTCCATCGTGTATATGTGCCACATTTTCTTTATCCAGTCTAACTTTGATGGACATTTGGGTTGGTTCCAAGTCTGCTATTGTAAAAAGTGCCACATGAACATATGTGTGCATGTGTCTTTATAGTAGAATGATTTATAATACTTTGGATATATACCCAGTAATGGGATTGCTGGGTCAAATGGTATTTCTATTTCTAGATCCTTGAGGAATTGCCACACTGTCTTCCACAATGGTTAAACTAATTTACACTACCACCAACAGTGTAAAAGCGTTCCTATTTCTCTACATCCTCTCCAGCATCTGTTGTCTCCAGATTTTTTAATGATCGCCATTCTAACTGGCGTGAGATGGTATCTCAAGATGGTTTTGATTTGCATTTCTCTAATGACCAGTGATGATGAGCATTTTTTCTTGTGTTTGTTGGCCACATAAATGTCTTCTTTTGAAAAGTGTCTGTTCATATCTTTTGCCCACTTTTTGATGGGGTTGTTTTTTTCTTGTAAATCTGTTTTAGTTCTTTGTAGATTCTGTATATTAGCCCTTTGTCAGATGGGTAGACTGCAAAAACGTTTTCCCATTTCATTGGTTGTCAGTTCACTCCAATGATTATTTATTTTGCTGTACGGAAGCTCTGGAGTTTAATTAGATCCCATTTGCCTATATTGGCTTTTGTTGCCAATGCTTTTGGTGTTTTGGTCATTAAGTCCTTGCCTATGTAGGTGATGGGGGACAGAGGCAGCAAACCACCATGGCAGGTGTATACCTAACAATCCTGCAAGATCTGCACATGTACCTCAGAACTTAAAATAAAGAAATTAAAATAAAGGAGAGGAAAAGTAATTTTATACTATAACTATAAAATTTCTCTCTATATGAAATCATTGCATCATATTTCAAATTGGATCTAATCATAAAGAGAATAACTGACAGTTAATGTTATTAATATTACTGTACAAAGCCTAGTTTTGACCATAAAATTTTTAGCAAGACTATGTTTTGGAATTCAAGACTATGACAACCATGTCTTGCTTGCACACTGCTGCCATGTGAAACTCAGTGCCTGGCTTATGGAAATGGGACCATTTTAGGAGTCTTCCTATGTATAAATTAAAGAGAACAGAACTTATGGTTAAAAGTGGTAGAGCAATTTGTGTTTATCGTTGCTTGTTGTCATGTTGCTGTTGTAATTACTATAAAGGTCAAAAAGGAATAAACTCCTGTGGTCAAAGGGAAGTGGAAATGAAATAACCATTGATGGGAAAGAAAGATGATGGTGGAGTGGCCTTCTCGTGGATCTCACAGATTTTGCAAACCCTCTGGTTGAAAGTTGCCAGTACTGTCTGAGGTTGGGTTAGGGGAAAGTGGGAGAAGTTTGAAGCTGAAAACTGAGTGTTTGGTTGAGAATCTTTAAACAGCACACTTTGGCTCTCAGAGCTTTCCTCTTCTTCCTCACCTGCACAGGAGAACAGAGATTTATATATTTTCTGGAAAAACTGAACTCTGACTTGGGATCCTTAGCCCAGAGAGCATGGCAAGGCTCTGAATAGACACCGGGAAGATTATCTGCCACCAGGAGGTCCTCCAGTTCCTGAAGCTATACATCTGTTCAAAGTTGATGTGTTGGAAAGTTAATCCCCAGTGCAAGAGGATTTGGAGGTGGGGCCTAAATTGAGGTGATTAGGTCATGAGAGCTCTACTCTCTCTGACATGGTTGGATGAATGTCATTATTGCAGGAGTGGGTTAGTTATCTTGAGAATGGCCTTGTTATAAAAGTGAGTTTGCCTCTCTCTTGCTCACTTGCTGCCAGTGTATCCTGCCTTTTCAACTTTCATCAGATGATGTAGCAAGAAGGACCTCACTAGATGCTGGTGCCATGCTTTTGGACTTCCCAGCCTCCAGATCCTTGAGCCAAATACATTTCTGTTTATTAGAAATTACCTAGTCTGTGGCATTCTGTTATATCAGCATAGAATGTACTAAGACAGCCTCTCATTGGCTGATTGAGGGCCAATCAGCCCCTAATTAAAGAGTGCTTTTACCGGGAGTAGAGTATAGTTACAGCATGTAAATCGATTACCTTACTTTGAGCCTGCTGGTTGGTAGATGACACCCAAGCCGATGCACTGTTGAGCCTCCTTTTGAAATGGGAAGGGCTGCTAGGAGACAGCAGATGTTTGAAAGTCTCCACTATTGGAGCCTACGTTAATACAAGCAAAAGGAAGGAGACACTTAGGGGAAACAGGAATGTGGCGTGTATCCTCAGAGAAGTAGGAAAGTAATTGTGTCTTTGAAACAAGAACAGAATGTGATTAAAAAAAAATCAGAGAATAAGAAAGAGATCTTGGACATTAAAAGTAGAATATCAGAAACAAGATCTCAAGTAGAGATGGGAAGAGTGGATATAAAAGTGGTTAAGTAAAAACAGTCTTATAAATAACGTCTGACTTGCAATCAGGAAGGAGCTTTAGAAACACGGCATTTGAAATGCATAAACTAATGTCAGAAGAAACAGATAAGAGAGGAAAGGGGATGGCCCAGGCCTGCTGCATTTTGTTATCATCTTATTTTATTGAAAACAAACTTATGTGCATTTATTACTTGCATAAAAATTGAGAAATATATGAGTGATTTACTGTAGATATCATTTTATTAAAAAATTTTATTGATAGTACAGAAAATGCTGCACTGTTACTTTTTTTGGCAATTACATAAAGCTCTGTGAATAACATGGTCCCTTAGTTTTTTTTTAGTAGCTCTCTTTTCTCAGCACCGAATTCTTGCTGCTGTTAGGCACAGTGGCGTTAATATTTTCTATACTTTCTGCCAGGCCTGAGAAGCTTCGTGGCTTTAGAAATCATCTAAATCATCACATTGTGTGTGTGACTTGTAAATATCCAAATTATTTTGAGGCAAGTTTCTCCTCTGATGTGACGGCCACGTATTTTCCATATTGCTGGTGATGACAAGAATGTTTCCTGTGAGACATTTTACACTTGTGGTATATTTAGCTCACTAGTAATGAAATATAAATGCAAGGAACTTGGAATTCTGAATGAGTACTAAGAGTGAGCAGGCTTTCAAGCCGAAATGGTCTCTTTCCAACATTTTCTGGCTGATAAACCACTTTTAATACTAAGTGGCTTCCTTCTGCTCTTCCCCATCACTTGCAACCATGGATGGCTGTGGTGGCAACACAGACCCTCACGGAATTTTAGATCTGGAGGATGCTTTAAGGGGCCAACCAGTCCAGTTATTTTCCCCTATCCCTGAGGAATCCCACTCAAGGAAGGAGAAAATGATTTTCTCAAGATTAAACTGTTACGAAATGACTAAGGGTCTGAACTTGGCATTCTTTCTGCTTCTTTAGGCCACCCAGACCTGAAGGACAGTTCTTCTGACCTTCCTTCCAATCTCATGCCATCGCTGATGCTTCTCTGGTGGATTTGTACCTGAGGAGGGATGCTTCCGGGGGACTTTAGGCTTCTGTGTACTGTGTGAAGTTTAGGGGGTTTTGTTTACATTCTGTAAGAGATGTGATACCTGTGGATTAAAGCAGACAGATCAGGCCTACCTTGGGCTTGGAGTCTAAGTTTTAGAGACAGAAAACAGGGAGCGGGTGAAGGAGAGGGGAAATGGGAGGAGGAGAAGGAGGAGGGGTGCCAGGACCATTTCTTCCCTGTGACGTCTTTTCCTTTTGGCCGGAGAGTGAGAAAATTACTGAATGTAACTGGAGCTGCTGAACTGAACTGGTTAGAACCTGTCTTAATTTGTGTAAAAGAAATGCTGTGGTATTTATCCTTTCAGAGAAGCGTATGTAACACAACCAGGGCCTGCCAGCTGCCCTTGAGGTTCTGCAGAGCTTGGTTTTGGTGTCTTCTCTGAACCTGTTTTCTGCTGAGGCAGACCCTGGGTGTTGCCCACTGGCCTTCTAACTCCGTCCAGGCCAGGCCTTTCAGCTCTCACTAAAGCTCTTTTTTCCCTGGATTTTAATGGTTGGCTGATTAAAGCAGTTCATAGTAAGGTGTTAATTGTAACTCTTTCTTGTGATTATGTACATATATTCACAGAGTTGTTACAAAAGTAAGACTGAGTCCAATCTCCAACTGCTACAACTAAGAAAACACTGTGATGGAAATTGAAGTGTAATACATTCCGAAGCCCCGCCTGTCTGCTCTCCTCTCTTTGCAGGGCCTTAATGGTTCAAGGATGAGTCTTTCTGGAAAAAAGAAGTTTCTTAGTGCATACACATGGGAGTACCCAGAGAGTAATTTAAAGTGTTGGTTAGAACTGGGCTTATCTAGCATCTTACCAAAAAAATAACAAAGTTTTAGAGAAGTGATGAAACAAAGGAAAATACCAGAAGTAGGAGTGTCAGGGGTGTCTAATAGTTAAACTGTTAAGTAACTCTTACACTTGTTAATGCCTCTTGGGAATTTCTTCTTTTATAGTTGTTTTGTATTAAAATCAAGGAATTAAATATCTTTATTTGTTTTAAAAAGTGTCTTAATTTATTAATTTTGTTTATTTTGCATTGTCTTTTTAAGGAAATCTTTATTATTTCCTTTTACAGTGAGTAAAAATACATTCAACACATTCAGAACAAAATATAATTGTTTCTTGGTGCATCAGATGTTTATATCTCATGATAGTGATGCATTAATAAATTAGGGTTTTTATTTTTTGTCTTCATTCCCCCTTCATCGCCCCCATAGACTCCTTTGGCAGTTTAGTGAAACCAATTTTTTTTTTTTTTTTTTTTTTTTTTGAGACGGAGTTTCGCTCTTGTTACCCAGGCTGGAGTGCAATGGCGCGATCTCGGCTCACCGCAACCTCCGCCTCCTGGGTTCAGGCAATTCTCCTGCCTCAGCCTCCTGAGTAGCTGGGATTACAGGCACGCACCACCATGCCCAGCTAATTTTTTGTATTTTTAGTAGAGACGGGGTTTCACCGTGCTGACCAGGATGGTCTCGATCTCTTGACCTCGTGATCCACCCGCCTCGGCCTCCCAAAGTGCTGGGATTACAGGCTTGAGCCACCGCGCCCGGCCTTTTTTTTTTTTTTAAGCTCTGTTGCCAGGCTGGAGTGCAGTGACATGATCTTGGCTCACTGCAACCTCTGTCTCCTGGGTTCAAGCAATTCTCTTGTCTCAGCCTCCTGAGTAGCTGGGACTACAGGTGCATGCCACCACACCCGACTAATTTTTGTATTTTTCATAGAGATGGGGTTTGACCATGTTGGCCAGGATAGTCTCGATCTCTTGTGTGATCTACCTGCCATGGCCCTTCAAAGTGCTGGGATTGCAGGTGTGAGCCACCGCGCCTGGCCTGACAAATATTTCTAAGTGCGTAAAATAGAGTACATGGCACTCCATGCATACAGTTACCAAAATACTTAAAAAAGCCTGAGAGACAGTAATATTTGCTGTTCATTAGTGTGTTCAATCATTAGTGTGTTCAATAGGAATTTCTAGCCATCCCTAATTTCTCTACCCTTCTGAAATAACCATGAGCCAAATAGTATTTTTAAGATACCTGCTAGAGTTGTAAGGTGATGTAAAAATGGTTATGATTTTTGTTAGCAACACAATCAAAACTACCATGAATAATGTGTTTTGTGATCTGCCATCACAATGGAAGGAAATGCAAATTTCTGTTAGAGGTCAGTGAAAATATCTAATTGCTTTTCCTGTCTGAGTTCATGAACCCCTCTGCCTTGTAATACCCCCGATAAAGATGATGGCTTAAAATGAGTGTTTATTTCCTGAGACCTTGGCAGTGGCAGCAGTATGCCACAGAGTGTTTTAAAGGAGACAAGAATTTTAAATGGAAAGAAGTCTTGGGTGAGTGCCTCATATGCCGGGCACTGCGCTGGGTGTGGTTGACAAAATCGATGAGCTCAGTTATGGCATCTGGCCCCTTGAGTGTGTAGACTAGTGCAAGAAGCAGACATCAAACTGCAGAGCGTACAAATAGTTGTTTCACTGCTTAGGGGATAGACATTTTGCAATGCTGGGATGGCCAGTCACTCAGGGACTTCATAGGGACCTGGAGTGAGTGGTAATTTGGGTGGTCAGGGAAGGCCTTCTCAAGGAAGCGATTCAAGTCAATAGTTCAAGGTGACAGAAGGCGTGGCTAAAGGCAGAGCTGTGTGCAGGCTCTACATTGGCAGAACTTGGCCCACAGAAAGCCCGAATGAGGCTGGTGATTGGGAGTGAAGTGAGGTAGAGGGCTACGCGTTGAGATTGGCGGAAAGATGCAGTTTGCATTTCACTCATTAGTATGTCTCATCCTGATTGAAGGGGCATGGTTTACCTTTTAGATTGAGGGCATGTATTATTTATATTTAGTTCATTAATGGATGGATCCCTAAAAGCATTAGGAATTAGTTTGGAGTATGTAGGTTGAAAAATAGGTTATAAAATCTATGAAAACAAGCTCTCTTGCAAGAGCTAGAACATAAAATGAAATTTTAAAAAATGCTAAATTCCTTGATGTTTTTCCTTACTCTGATTTCTCTTTGCATGAATCTAAGGAAAATCTAAGGAGGAGAGAGCGGGTGCTTGGCTTCTCCGTATACCAAGCAGTTTCAACAGTGGTGTCTGTAGAAATGCATACCTTGCTGTTCCTAGGCAGATAAGTGCTGTCACACGTCTTCAGATTTTAAGGTGACAGGCTCCACGCCTGGCAGAGGCTCAGACAGAGCAGATCAGGATTGGCCTATGCACAGAGGCAGGAATGTGACCATTCTGGTCTGGGCAGTGGGGAGGGACGCATCTATCCACGGTTCCCATACTGTTTGGCCCTGCTTTTCAATCTGACTCCATCAAAGTACGTTCTCCAGCTGAGGGGTGCACATCCCTTCGTGACTTCAGAAATCATGTCCTGTTGTTTTGGAAGTCTTAACTACATTTGGAGGACACGCTGAACCGACGAGAAATGGAAGTGACATCTGAACCCACAAATGGCGACGGCAGACAGTCACAGGCAGGTAAAGAAGACTCGTTTAGAATGTGGTTACTTGAATTTTTGTCCACCTGTTCATGGAAGGGAAGCCGAGACATGACTCAGTCCGCCAAGAATTAGTGTGGAAATTACTGAGTTAACAGAGTCAAATTATTTTGTCCTCTGGGTGACCTGGGAAGTTTTTTAAAAAACATTTTTTCTTAATAATGTTATGAAATAAGATAGTTACATGTAAAAAATCTAACAAGGTCAGTTGTTAGAAACATTTTCTAAATATGATTTATTCTACTTACTAGACTCGTAAATCTGCTGGGATAGGACCACTGTCAGCCTCAGAGCCTAGCACAGAACCTGGCACTTAATGTATGTTTATTGACTATGAATGGATTGGGTCCAGTGTCTAGTGAATACACTGTGAAAGTTAACTCCATCACTTCTCTGTGGTGGAAAAAGATTTGCTCAAAAGTGTCTGTTGTCTGAAAGTCATATGGGGTAGAAATTAAACTGTAAATGAGTTAAGGAGCTGTAACCATGGCACTATTCCAAATCTTCAAATATCGAGTAGTTAATTAGTGCCCCGCATCCATTTAATTTGTCCGTTCCTCTCTTGGTTCGTTTACTGTCATTTATTTCTCTCTGCTGGTGCCAAGTTATGTGATAGGCTGCTGGAAAGCAGACAAACAAGATCTCTGCTTGCAGGCTTTTGAACACAGCGATTCAGCAGCGTGGTCAGACGTGTGCTCATGATACATACTAGGTGCTGTGGGACCACAGGCTTGGAAGGATAAACTCCTGGTGTTTTGCTCTTCCTCGGAGGGTCAAGGAATGTTTCCCAGAGAATTGACTTGCAAGGTGGCAAAGAGGAATGTAGAAGGGAGGAATTCCAGGCTGAGGAGAAAGTGTTTGGAAAGGCAAATGTTCAGTGAGTCATATGGTGAGATGCCATTTTCAAATGTATAATGCACCTCCCTACTCACTGGCCACCATTACCCCATCCAGCTGTACCGGTTAGCTTTCAGCTCTGGGAACAACCTCTGTTTACAGGGTCTTTCCTCCACCTGGAATACTGGCCCTCAGCTCTTGGCTGTCTTCTTCTCCTCCTTCTGGGATTGAGCATTAGATGAAATTGCGTCCGCTCAGAGATGCCTGTCCTGAAGTAGATTTTGTGCTCTTGTCCTCACCGTCTGCATGAGATTGATCATTGCTTTTGTTCATTTGTTTGTTTACTTTAGTGTTGATAGGTCCCCAAGACTGTGCTCTCCATATGGGCAGGGACCAAGATTGTCTTGTTCACTGTTGTGTCCATAGTTCCTTGTCAGTGCCTGTTCTGTAGGGATGATAGATCCTTGTGAATGAATGAATGATTGAATGAATGAAAAGGCAGAGTCACTTAAAAGAACAAAAGCACTTGTAATGGACTTGATATTCCTGTTGATTCTTTGAAGTTTGAGGTAATTCTTATTTAGCCACTTAGGATCTCCATTAGCTGTAGTCAAGACCTTTGGGTATTGCCTCAAGGTAAAAGAAAGTGGGAGTATTTTGGATCTTTGGAAGTTAACTTGAAAACATCTAAAGATTCTTTAAATTGAAAATATAAGGAAGAGAAGACTCCTCAGAATATTTAAGTTATAGACACAAGAAAAATTGATAGATTTAAAAAAATTGAACAAAGAATATCATTAAGTCAAACTGTTCTTTATAGTAATTTTATAAAGTTACTTATGACACTGTTTTTTATGTGTATTCTTGGTTGTCTAAAACCTCCTGATAATTTTGGTTATCTATTCTTATCTGTGCTTTTGCTTTGAACATTTTATTCTTATAATTAATATCATTATTTTTAACTTACTAAAACGCTTCAACTTACATAATCAGTGATGTTCTCACACTGATATTAATCTTTTCTTTATTTAAGCTGGAGTCTCATTCTGTCTGTCACTCAGGCTGGAGTGCAGTGGTGTGATCTTGGCTCACTGCAACCTCCACCTCCCAGGTTCAAGCGATTCTCCTGCCTCAGCCTCCCAAGTAGCTGGGATTACAGGCTCCTGTCACCACACCCAGCTAATTTTTGTATTTTTATTTTTAGTAGAGGTGGTATTTTGTCATGTTGGCCAGGCTGGTTTTGAACTCCTGACCTCAGGTGATCCACCCACCTCTGCCTCCCAAAGTGCTGGGATTACAGGTGTGAGCCACTGCACCCAGCCTGATATTAACCTTTTAATTCAATACAATATTCCTGTAACAGACATTCTCCCATTGATATTTCTACACCTTCTTATTCATACTCAGATTTTTCATATAAGATGTAACACAAAAAATAAGACATTTTCCATAACATATTATGAGCTGGCGTTTTCTATCACATTGACGAAGATTATACAACAACATTTATCTTGTAAATTCTCTAATAATGATAGGTGGAAAATGTTAGGTAAAATGGCATATTGAAAGAAAGGAAAATCTAAAGGTAGATTGCTTACATGATCGTGATTGTTTTTCCAGTTGGATCTTCTGCAGATGAGAAATCCCTGCATAGATCTCCCAAGGGGTGGCAGATCAGGCTTCTCAGCTTCAGCCAGGGATGGACGGTTTGCACCTCCTGATGTATTCATCAGCAATACGATGAACCAGTGTCCTTGGCTACTGATTCCAACCTTTTGTTCTCTTCTTGGAGAAATGGGGAAAAAGATACACGTATATACTATAAGTGTAGATTTTGGTTATCTTTGTTTGTGAAGAAAATTTTTTGTTCACCTCTCATTTCATTCATTCGTTCAGTAAATATTTATCCACACACCTACTATGTGCCAGGCACTGTGATAGTCACTAGGCATTAAAAAAGTATATTGATGATTGATGCTAACATTATTTTCAAACTCTTTTAAGAGAGGACTTGTAAATTAAAAGAAGTAATGTATCCATGGAGAAATGCCCCCCCCTTTTTTTTTTTCCTACAAAATTGCTACTGACTGGAGAATGATGATGATTTACACTTCTGACATCATTGCCTAATGTTGGGTTTCTGTCCCTGGGCTGATTATGCTGTGGAGGCAAATGGTGTTTTGAGCGTCTTAGTTTCATCAGAACGCTGCACCTGTTGCATCTATTCTTGCATATGAAATCCAGAGCCCGGAGTCACTTGCTTTCATTTCCTTTTCCTCCTCCCTCTTTCCGGTGTGTGTGTAGGGGGGGGGGGGTGCGTAGATTAGTAGCTCCTGTGAAGAGTAACCACCTTCCTCTTCCGTCAAGGCTATGATTTTAGTGCCCCCAGGAGTGGTAGTATTGTGTCCCTTTGTCATCTGTCCCTGAAAGAGTCATAATCCAGCAGCCTCAAGAGTGTGAGGCATGGGTTTTTGCCAGAGTTTGGGGTTCTGGGGGAGGGGTGAAGTGGAACCGGCTTTCAGCAGCTGCTGCCGCCACCTGATACCTGGAACCTTACTGCTGTTGAGGAACATGTATTTCCTTTGGCTTCGTCTGCTGTTTGGCTGTGATTCTGAGGTACTGCATAGTATCGTTTACCTTCATAAAAGTAACTCTGTAATCTCTAGGCTTCATGTTGGTGTAGGCAATGCTCTTGAAAGCCAGGGAGCTGCGTTGCAAGATGCATGCTATGGCCAAAGGAAGGGCTCGATAGCTGGGACCTGGCCCTGAGGTTAAGTCCATTCACAGCACAAATTTGGTGTTTTACTTGGTGTCCTGAAATCTCAGTAACCTCATTTTTCAAGTGAGAGTTGAGATATTGACACAGCTTAACTTGTAAAAATTTTGCAGGGATCAGTGAAAATAAATGGAATGAACTTTGAAGTTCAGAGATCTCTAAAAGTGAATACAGACCAAATTATATCCTGATATCCAAATTATATTAAGTAGGAACATCAGTAGTTCTGGTACCACACTGCATTGACAACCTCCAGGAAGTCATGCTAGCCTACCGTTCCTAATTTAAAACCAACAGTGTCATGTTTGGTTTATTTATACTTTTATAGACATTCTCTGGAGGAGAGAAATTTCATGGAAAGTGAAGATTAATGTAAAATGGCACATAAGTGGTCCTGAACTTGCAGTCTCAGGAATGGTTCATTCACCATTGAGGACTACCCTGGAATAAGAGAGATCAGCTTCGTTTTTGTCTTATTTCTGGATCACCCTTTCTCCTTTGTACCTTCCGACATTGTTTCTGAGCTCCCCCCTCCCAACTGCCACCTGCTCCTTTGCAACTCTGGGGAGCATTTTAATAATAGGTTGTTTGTGCCTGTCTTGCCTCTGCAGTGCTCACTCCCACCTGTTTCCTCAGTGTCCGCCTTCTCCTTCCCCCTTTGGGCATGCTCTGGCCTGCCTCTGTACTTGAGCCTGATTCCTGAGGCAATGATACAGCAGGTGCCTCAACTCTCCATCTGTAGCACTTGCCTTGCCTGGCCTGGAAATTGGCTTTTTCACTGCTGTACTGCATGGAACAGAGTAGGCGCTCCATAAACCTATCAGCCGACTGGCTCTTCCAAGTGCTCTTTCCAGGAATTCTGGCCCTGGGAACCTACTGCAGAATCTCATGGCCTATAAATAAACTCTCGAGTGATAACTGTGACTTAAATTCTCTAGTTCTCACCTGACTACCTCTTAATATCATCCTGGAAGTCTATTTATATCATCTTGGAAATCCTGGAACTGATTATTATTATTATTTTTTGAGGTGGAGGCTTGTTCTGTTGCCCAGGCTGGAGTGCAGTGGCATGATCTTGGCTCACTGCAACCTCTGCCTCCCAGATTGATTCAAGCAATTTGCTTGCTTCAGCTTCCCGAGTAGCTGGGACCACAGGCGTGTGCCACCATGCCCGGCTAGTTTTTGTATTTTTAGTAGAGATGGGGTTTCACCATATTGGCCAGGCTGGTCTCAAACTCCTGACCTTGTGATCCACTTGCCTCGGCCTCCCAAAGTGCTAGGATTACAGGCATGAGCCACGGTGCCTGGCCCCTGGAGCTGATTTGAAATACTCCTTTAGTTCCTCAGCATCAGTTCTGCCTAATGAACACCTAAGTTCTTCATTGTCTCCCCACTCTTGGCTCTAACTTTTCACAAGTAGACGATGATGTCTCATTCCCAAATAGAGATATGACACATGACAGTGGGTGAGCGTGGCCATGGTTGGACAGGACTATCTTTGTGTGGTACCAGGTGCAGCAGGATCTACAGATGACTCACATGTGTTAATACATCTTCTGAGCATCTCACATCCTCAGATTTGCATGTGGGTATTTGCAGGAGGAAGCGCACAGGATCCTGGGATCAGGGTTGAGAGGCATACAGGTGTGGCTGCCGGGCTGCGGCCGGTGGTGTCCAGTGGGAGGCAGGTTGTAGGCAGGGAAATGCTGCCTTGTGGAGGGTGATACTGATATGGTGGGAACTTCAATCCAGACTCCAGCATCTCCACAGGCAAGCTGAATGACAGTAAACAATGGTCAGGGATTGTGGGGACATCAGCGCACTCACCTGCAGAGAGCCAGCCGGAAGACAGGCAGTGGCACAAGTTTTCTGAGGTAGAGATTGTGACTGCAGGTGATGAAGGAAAAACGTATTATGCAGACCACATTGGGGCTTACAGGCTGGCAGGCCCTGTGGGACACTAGGTCACTTTTCCACAGTTTTTTTTCCTGCCAACACCAAAGGATAATCTCTAGGTGTCTCTTCTTCACATCTGCCTTTGAAGCTTGGAAGTTCTAGAGCTCACCAGAAACAGGAGAAATTTTTCCCACTATTACGGCAAGTATCCTTTGAGAAAATTCACTTGCTGACCTATGTTCCACAGGCCAGCAGGTAGCCACCTGATTTATAACGACAGATCATGTAGACGGTCCAGACAAATTACTCCTTCTTTCTTTTTTTTTTAAGTAATATTTTAAAATTCCTTTCTTTTTGAACTATTTGGGTTGTTTTATTAATTTAGTTCACTGTTGCCTTAAAGACACTTCCTGCCTCCCTGAAGAACCCTTGGCCTTCCTTCCTGCCACTGGAGTGAGAAGTTCTAAGCTACAGGGGTCATCCCAGGGATGACTGCTTTAAGCAGCCAGTAATGTATGGTTATGCCCTTGGCCTTGGCAGGCGGGACCCTGCTTCCACTAAGTGGTGGCATCACTTGGCTTCCATGCAGTGTTTTTATGTTTTCCTGCAGATGCTGTCAGTCACTGGAGGCCTCACCTTACTGGGTTCCAGACAGCTGCCACTTCTGTTTTGAAGCAACACTGCCAGTGAGGAGCCCTGCCACATACAACACACACACAGACGAACACACAGACACACACACACACACACACACACACACACACACTAACTTGTGAGAGGAGGGGCTGGGTTCCAGACAGCTGCCACTTCTGTTTAGAAGCAACTCTGTCAGTGAGAAACCCTGCTACATACAACACACACACAGTCACACAGACAATCACACACACACACACACACACACACACACACACTTGTGAGAAGAGGGACTGGGTTCCAGACAGCTGCTACTTCTGTTTACAAGCAACTCTGCAAGTGAGAAACCCTGCCACCTACAACACACGCAGAGACACACACAACACACACACACACACACACACACACACACACACACACACACGCTTGTGAGAGGAGGGCCACCCTGGGAGGAAACCCTGAGTTCCCCTATCTTAGCATACTCCTTCTATCGCCTGGTGGAGGGAGAAGCTGTGTGCCCTTATTACTACCTGTCTTCACCCTCTCATTAAGGACTTTGGTGCAATTATTGTCTACCTCTTAATGTCACAACCTGCATGCAGCTTTCCTGAGAAAGGTTATAATTTCATTTTGAAATACAACTTCTAGGAATTTTCTTTTTAATTCACCATTCCAAGTAGGTGTCTTTGTCTGTTTGCACATTAGAAAATGAAACCAATACTTAAATGTGATTTTCCCACTTTTGCTGGCATGTTCTTTAAGGTCTGCCTCTGAGGTCTGGCTCTGTGTGGTTTGGAATACTTTATTATTATATTTTTCTTGAGATGGAGTCTTGCTCTGTTGCCCAGGCTGGAGTGCAGTGGCATGAGCTTGGCTCACTGCAACGTCTGCCTTCTGGGTTCCAGTGATTCTCACGCCTCACCCTCCTGAATAGCTGGGATTACAGGCACACGACACGAAGCTTGGCTAATTTTTGTATTTTTAGTAGAGGCAGGGTCTTACCAGGTTGGCCAGGCTGGTCTCGAACTCCTGACCTCAGGTGATCTGCGCACCTTGGCTTCCTAAAGTGCTAGGATTACAGGCATGAGCCACCTCACACAGCCTGGAATACTTTCTAAGCTCTTTGATGATGGGGGCTTAGATTTAGCTCTCTCTAACTTAATTTTATTGTTTATAATGTCATTCAATCCCATTAGTATACTAATATGGAAACAAAGGCATGAATTCAGATTTTATTTATATCTTCATGCTTTGGAAAAACAATCTCATGAGAAATTACTCAGCCTGTTAAATACCATCCTTGACATTACGTTTTTGGGTTTGTTTTTAAAAAAGTTTTTATTGGCCTTTGCTTTTTATAATTTTTTTAACCATACCAACAGTAGCATAATGAGTATTTTTAGACATATGCTATTAAAATCATGTGGAAATTCTTTTTATGTCAACACAAAGTATTTTGTTTATCTTTATTGTGATCAAGAACTAAGGTAGAATTTCCTAGCTAGACACAAATGAGTTAAAATAAACCTGACATGCTCTTTGATTATGGATAAGTTGTATTCTAAACAGTTTTACTCTGATGAAAATATTAAGGAGAGTTAATTAGATTGTGAGACTCCTGAGGACAGCTGATGCCTTTTTTGTTTTTACATTCTTCTTGGGTGCCGTGTAGATGATCATTATAGCCATGGGACTTGGTTCCGATTGTAGAGAGCTGTGTGAACTGCATGAAGCAGATGAGATTCCATCCTTGCATGGGAACCCTTTAAGCATTTTGAAACTGGGCAGGTGAAGGTTATGAGAAAGATCACTCTGGGCTCTGTGGGAGAGTGATTTGGAGGGAAGAGCCCCTAAAGGCCCAGGGAACATTGCAGGTGGCTTTGCCGGGAGACCAGGTAGAAGATGTGTTGAGGGTGGGCAGGAGATGGATGAAGCTGTGGATTTCAGAGGCACAGATCCATCATCCTTCATCTTCAGCTACACTATTGAAGAAGACCTCTGAAAACCAGAAGGTGTTTTATTTGTAGTTCATTTGGCAGGAAAACTTGAGCTTGACCTGAACTCATTGGCTGTTGATGCCTGGCCTGAACAGCTGGGACTCTTTCAAAGTCCTTACGTATCTCAGGCATCCTTCATAAAATGTATGTATTTGGTGCAGGACTATTAATGTATTTGATTAAGTGAAATTGCCATGGATTTTGCTGTTTTTTGTTTTGACTGTAATATATGACTTGTGTTATGTAACATTTCTCAAATGAGAAGAGTTCTGGTTCAGCGGCACCCCTGACCCTAGGGTTTTGGAAAAAGGGTTTTGAAACTATTTGACTCATGTTTACAGGATAAAGTTGATGAAACTGACTGATAAGAAATGGAGGCAAGATCTATGGAAGAAAAGAACATTTCTGGGAAGGCTCAAAAGTTAGTGATGACACTGCCTCATTAACATGAAGGGAAGTAGAACTTTTGGAAGGGTCAGAAATATTCATTAGATAGGCATGATTTATTGAAAAGATTGCATCTTGAATTTTTGGAGTGTTGCTTGTATGTGATCTTGGATTGAATCATGGACCAGAAAAAGGGGGCAATTGCAGATAAAAAAAGACCTATAGATTAGTTCACGGTTTTGCATCGATGTGAATTCTCTGATTTTGATCATTGTACTCTGGTTATGTAGGATGGTAATATTAGGGAAAGTGGGATGAGAGAATATGAGAACCCTGTGTACTCTTTTTTACCAGTTCTTTTATAAGTCTAAGATTATTTCAAGATAAAATGTTTGAAGAATGAGAAAAAGAGCTGTTTGTCCTATCAGGGAATGACATTATCCGTGATGCTTTTAAGTAGAGAGTATCTATTAGCAGAAGTCTAGTTTTCTTGGAGAATTTGAAGTCTAAAAGTACAAATCGAGTAAAATTTCAGTCAGGTCTAACCCCCCTCCCAATTTTTTCGTTTTAACATGCTGACCTGGTTTTATCATAAGATTATCTTTTTATAATCTGCTCTGAGATAAAGGCTTGACTCTAGCGTAAGCGTATAAAGGAGAGCTCTAGGATGGGTGTGGTGGCTTGCATCTGTAATCCCAGCACTTTAGGAGGCCAAAGTGGGCATATTGCTTGAGGTCAGGAGTTGGAGACCAGCCTGACCAACATAGTGAAACCTGTCTCTACTAAAAATACAAAAATTATTCAAGCGTGGTGGTGCGTGCTGGTAATCCCAGGTACTTAGGAGGCTGAGGTAGGAGAATTGCTTGAACCTGGGAGGTGGAGGTTGCAGAGAGTCGAAATCGTGCCACTGCACTCCAGCCTGGCAACAGCACAAGACTGCGTCTCAAGAAAAAAAAGAAGAGTTATAAAATGAAGCCAGCGGTGTCTGGAGAATTCATGGGAAGTGTCACAACTTGTCCCTTGCATTTAGTGTCCCTCGTGTTGGAGGGTGTGGTTTGGCTCTAGTTCTTGTCTCCAGCTCTGCAGGGTGAGGTATAGGTTTATTAGTTAGGACTGATAGTTATAATATTAATTTTAAAGCCACGAGCATTTGCAGATAACAGAAGAATGAAGAAGATGTCCACCTTTCATGGCCAAGGTCAGCTCACCTGGATTTTGTGGTGTCGATGCTGCTGGGTGTGTATTTCCTCCGTGGAGAGAGGATTAGTTTCTGAATTCCTTTGCTTCCCTCTCTCACTTCGACACCACCTCCTGTAGTTTCAGCTAATTTGTTCTGTAATTCTTTCTCCACTCCAGTACTTTCTTTCCTTTTTGATGAGAGTAGACCTAGGCTGGCAGCCAGTTGCTATTGAGCTATAATAGAGCTAGTGGTATGAACAAAATTTGATTACCGCTGTCAACACTAGATTGAATAAGAAAGTGCATACCCTAGACAGATACTTGCAACATAAATGGTCTATTGATTTCACAAGAACTAGAAAATGAGGCCACCGTGTAATCTAGCAGAAGAACAGATCTGTGAATAGAGTGGGTCCTGACACTGCAGAACAGTTTTCAAAAGTGCCCTCCTATTCGATCTTTTTAGAAGCTTCAGATAAACTGATTGTAGCTTCTGATTTTTCTCACCATCAAGTATTTACAGAAACTCCGGTGAAACCTTTGCACTTGTGTTTGTTCAACGGTTTGCTTTTCCTATGTAGCATCTAGTTTAGAAGTTACACTGGCTGTTACAGACCTTATTTACTTCTGAGCTGTCGTGACATTTCCACTTAACTTAATATGAATGTTTTAGAAGTTTCGCACCATGGAAAGTTGTATTTGGCATATGAAAGTTCATTGGTCAGTTTCATAGTCAGCTCTACGGCAAGAAATAAATAAAACAATGGCTTACATATTACAGCCTTGGGACATGGAAACGTTTTTAGAAGACGGATGAGTCATATTATTTATACATGTTGCAAGGCCCGAGGCCTTACAGCAAAAAATAAAGAAAAATGTTTTTGTTTTTGAAAGTTAATAGCCTTCTGGTATTTTCTTTGTTATACTTTGTGTATATTTTGTTCTGTTTAGTTTTAGGGGGATCAAGAAAATAAATCCTAAAATAGAATGTTTCAGGAAAAAGGTAATTAACATCATTGTACATGAATTTGTCAAACACAGTAAGGTCTGAATAAAAAAAGATCTTCCCTTTGATGTAGATTTGTTGGAATAATTACTATTCTCCCAGTACCATGCATTTGAAAGGGGAAGGAGAAATTGTTGCTAGTTTCTAGATCCTGACTTGTCTTCTTTGGCTGCCTTCAAAATTTGATATCCTTAATCTTAAATCACATCTGGTCTAAAATTTCTTCCTATAAACAGTTATGACTATTTACTGACAAAAGGCTGCTTTTATTGTGCCTGTTTCTATTTTAGAGGAAGGCACGTGTAGAAAGACAGGTGGAAAGAACTGATTTATAAAGATTGAAATGTCATATTTACATTTAGAATTTCATTCCCTACCAGTTTTCAGAAGAACCCTTTGGTAGAGGAAGCAGGGCCAACTGCTTTCACAGCCTCTTACTGTAGATAGAAATATGAAGGCCAGCAATATTTAGCTGGTGTGAACCCATACAGCTACACCAGGAAAAATATTGAATGTCTTTGGTTCCTATTAGAAAATAGCCACTGTTAAAGATGGACACCTTCAGGACCTCGTTTCAGCATTGAAGTGAGTATCCATTCTGACTAGGGGGGCCCACGCCTCACTGGCTGTTCTGTATTTTGAATATTTAGTCCTGATTCTATAAATGAAGACAGTTTTGGGCTATGGATAAAAGATGGCTTTCGATAGCCATTAAGGAAATGCAAATCAAACCACAATGAAATGTCACTTCATACCCAGTAGGATGGTGATAATAAAAAAGACAAATAATAACAAGTATTGGTGAGGATGTGGAGAAATTTGGTATCCACATACACTGCTAGTGGGAATGTAGAAGGATGCAGCCACTTTGGAAAACTGTCTGGCAGTTCCTCCAAAGGTTAAGCATAGGACTGCCATATGCCCCAGTAATTCTACTTCTGGGTACACACACACACACACACACACACACACACACACACACACACACACATCCAAGAGACATGAAAATATATGTCCACATAAAAAACTTGTGCACAAATGCTTGTAGCAGAATTACTAGTATTAGCTAAAAGGTAAAAACAACCCAAATGTCCACGAACTGATAAATACATAGTAAAATATAGTCTATCTATACAATGGACTATTTTAAAAAGAAATGAAACACTCATACATGGTACAACATGGATGGACTTTGAAAACATTATGCTAAGTGAAATAAGCTAGTCACAGAAAATATGCTGTATGATTTATTTTATGTGAAATGTACAGCATAGGCAACTCTATAGAGAAGACTGGAAGTAGATTTTAGTGGTTGCCTTGGGCTAAGGAATAGGAATTGATTGTGGTGAGGGTTGTAGGACTCTGTGAAAATACCAAAAAACATTAAATTATACAGTGTACCTGAGCTGATTGTATAATATGTGAATTATGTATCACCGAAGTTTGATGCAAAAAAAAATATTTTATTGGGTATTGACGGTGTGACATATCTGTATCTGGGTGCTTTTCCCAGTCTGTTTCCCTCTGACAGTCCTAGAAGACCGGTGAAGTCAGCCCTTCCATTTTACAGATTTGGAGACTGAGGCTTAGAGAGAGAGAGAGAGAGGAGACAGTATTTTGCCAGAGTTACACAGTTGCTAGTCTAAGGAAAATGCAGAGATGAGGAGGAGGAGTATAGGGCACGTACTGTCAGTTTCTCTTTTCTGTACGCAGTCAGTAGCAGAATGAGAGATGCCTTTAGGTGGGTGGATCACCTGAGGCTGGGAGTTTGAGAGCAGCCTGACCAACATAGAAAAAACCTGTCTCTACTAAAAATACAAAAATCAGCCGGGTGTGCGGGTGCATGCCTATAATCCCAGCTACTCAGGAGCCTGAGGCAGGAGAATCGCTTGAACCTGGGAGGTGGAGGTTAGGGTGAGCCGAGATTGTGCCACTGCACTCCAGCCTGGATAACAAGAGCAAAACTCTGTCTCAAAAAAAAAAAAAAGTAGAAAATTTCTATTTCACAACAAGCAAGAAGAAGAATGAGAGAAGGACTAGGAAGTAGATGTGATTATATGAATAATGATTTTTCTTGCTTTTTGCATGTATGTGGATGACACATGCAGAAGTGACAGCAAGAGTTTGAGACCAGCCTGACCAACATGGTCAAACCCCATCTCTACTAAAAATACAAAACACATAGCTGGGCGTGGTGGCGCATACCTGTAATCCTAATTACTCGGGAGGCTGAGGCATGAGAATTGCTTGAACCCAGGAGGCAGAGGTTGTGGTGAGCCAAGATCGCGCCATTGCACTCCAGCCTAGGTGACAAGAGTGAAAAAAAAATAATAAAGAGAGCAAGGTGACCACAAAAGAGAACAGGCTGGAAAAATTGGTCTAAATAGTGACCTCTTATAGCTGCATGTGGTTAAGTTTATTTTTTCCGTAACAGCAATTTCTAAGGGATGAAGAAGAAATCTTTTTGAGTTTTACTTCCCCAAAGTATATATAGATACTACAGTGAAGTAATAAGTCCAATTTGTTCTTTGAAATATAGTTAATATGTAACGAAACTCTTAAGGCCAGTTGTATACCCAGGGCAAACGCCTTCTAACACCTTTATTTATCTACATAGTGGGTAGGGAGGTGGGTGGAGTGCCCCTTCCCAGCTGACACTGTCAAAACAGGAAGCAAAGTTATAATCTCTGTCATAGGAACATTCAGAGGCCCTTAGCTGTGACTATTAAAAAAACAAAAAACCTACCTAAGGAGTTTCACTGACTGCACAGTGTAACTTCCTGTCTGGTGTTTAGAGGAGGTTGGGTTAGGTTTAGTCAGATCCTCTCGTGGGAAAAATAAAAGCCACCAAAAAGAAACACACACACACACACACACACACACACACACACACACACACACACACACACACACGAGAGACATCCCAGTGTGCAGTTCGGAGGCTGCTTTTGCTGTCCACTTCCTCCACATCTTTTTCCTCCTCATCTAAGCAGATGTAGGTGATGAGCGGCCTGGCAGCCACCACGTTTCGCTGGAAAAAGTGCAGATTGGATTTGCCAGGGCACGTAGCTCTCCAGGCTTGCAAGCAATTACCAGGTAAGTTTGTCAACTTGCATGACTTCTAGCCAGGGAGGTTTTCATAAGAAATGTCTATGAAGACAGGACTCTCTCGTTCACTTACTGAGTCTCATTTGTCAAGTAACAAAGCTCAGGACCAGGCTGGTGACAGGAACAGACAGCTTGTCCTTCCTCCTGCCATGTCTGTTGTGGACCCTGGAGAGTAGAGACCAATGCTGTCTACTTCACGCTTCTCCTCAGGAGGTGATAACTTACCAGAGTTATTGGCTTCTTTGGAAGAAGCCTTCCAGAATCCCTAAATTTGGGGTAACAAATGTGTTTCACTTTACCTCCCTGTGTTTTCAAATAGCTTACTCTGTGCTGACTGTTTACTGCCATATAGAGAAAAATCTCTTTTGTGGTGTTGAATACTGGTAGGCCTCATCTTATGTTGTATTTGATTTACTTTGTTGGCTAAAAAGGCATTTTGCTTTTTGAAATATTTAGTTTAGAGCTGAGAAGGGGAGAATAAAATGTTTGTACTTTGTGGGGCAGTGTAAGTGCTGGGATTTTTGTTTCAATGCAGGCTTGTCTATGACACATGTATATACATAGCTTCATGTAGGGACAGTGTCATGCATTTTTCTCTCACTGGAGTTTACTTCCGGGGTGACTTAGTTTTTCTGGTAAGTTTAGATGTTTATATCTTGTTTAATGTATACATGTGTGTACTGGTTGTGTGAGCTTTTGGAGTGAAAAAACCCAAAATTATGTGTTTTACTTGATCATACATATCGTGCATGAATGTTGTCACTATGAAAAAACTTTGCAGCTGTTTTCTTTTAAAGGTTTTTCTTTCTTGTGGAATTACTCTTTCCCTCTTAGTGTTTTCCTTCTTAGCTTCAGTGAATGAGGTGGTAAGGGGTTGTAAGTCTTGTCTCTGTAGAGCAAATTTAAAATTATTGGAGCAGCCCCCTTTTTTTTTTTTTTTTTTTTTGTAGTGAATTGGGTTTCCTGAATAAGTGGCATAGGAGATTGGTGTGCTACAATTCTCATCATTAGCTATTACCTCTTTTTTAAATAACCATGTGATCCCAACACAAAATCAAAATGCCTCTCAGAGACCTGAATTAAAACTCCATGTGGGCCAGGCACGATGGCTCATACCTATAATCCAAGCACTTTGGGAGGCTAAGATAGGAGGATCACTTGAAGCCTGGAGTTTGAGACCACCCTGCGCAACACAGGGAGATTCCATCTCTACAAAAAATTGAAAAATTAGCCAGACATGGTGGCACATGCCTGTGGTGCCAGCTACTTTGGAGACTGAGGCAGGAGGATAGCTTTAACCTAGGAGTTTGAGACTGCAGTGAGCCATGATTATGACACTGCATTCCAAACTAGACAACAGAGAAATGCCTTGTCCCAAAAACCTGCATAGGAGCAGCAATTGCAGATTTGTGGCCTTTCGAAGATTTCATTTGACTGTCACTAAATTCTCTTTGTTATCCCCACTTTAAGAGTCTCTGTAGTCGGCTAGTCTTCATCAAAGGGTCTTGCTACGTAGTAGGGTCTAGGGTAACCATAGCGGTTGAAATCAGAAGACAACTAGAAGAAAAGTACAAACAAACCTTTAAATAATAAGCAGGCTTTGGCCAGGTGTGGTGGCTCATGCCTGTAATCCCAGCACTTTGGGAGGCCGAGGAGGGCAGATCACCTGAGATCAGGAGATCTAGACCAGCCTGGCCAACATGATAAAACCCCATCTCTACTAAAAATACAAAAACCAGTCAGGCATGGGCACCTGTAATCCCAGCTACTTGGGAGGCTGAGGCAGGAGAATCACTTGAACCCAGGAGGCAGAAGTTGCAGTGAGCCGAGATGGCACCGTCACACTCCAGCCTGGGCAACAAGAGAGAAACTCCGTCTCAAAATAAATAAATAAATGAATGAATAAGAAGGCTTTTAAATGAGTAACTACAGTGTTAAATATATTTACATGCTGTGCTAGTTGAGTTATGGTTCATTTAGATAACATTCTTCCCTATTCTATGACCAATCAAAAGGCTTTAGGAAAATAGCATTCTTAAAAAAAATGTATTTCAGGGCATGCTATTTTAGTAAAAATAGAAAAACAATGTGTACATGGTTTCAAATTTCACAAGGGCCTAGATTCTCTTCTCATCAGTTTTATTGAACTAAATTTTTTTATGTCCATCGTGTGGACTCTTTAGTGATCTTGTTGGAAATAAGGACATTAAATTTAATGTTAAAAATAATATTTTCAGCTGGGCATAGTGGCTTACGATTGTAATCCCAGCCCTTTGGGAGGCTGAAGTGGGCAGATCACCTGAGGCCAGGAGTTCGAGACCAGCCTGGCCAATGTGGTGAAACCTTGTTTCTACTAAAAATAGAAAAATTAGCTGGGCATGGTGGCAAGTGCCTGAAATCTCAGCTACTTGGGAGGCTGAGGCAGGAGAATTGCTTGAACCTGGGAGGCGGAGGTTACAGTTAGCTGAGATTGCGCCACTGCACTTCAGCCTGGGTATCAGAGCGAGACGCTGTCCAAAAATATACATATATATATATATATATATATATATATATATGTATCTCCATCTCTCTCCCTTTCTCTCTCTCTCTCTCTAATCTCCCTATCTCTATTCATCTCTATCATCATTTGCACCAAATGTTAACAATAATGTAACTGAGATAAACCAAAATTTTTTTAAAAGCTAGAAAATGCTAAATGAATAATTTGGAGGTGCAATTGGACATTTAGGCATCTATTAAGACCCAGATAACTTATGTCTGGAAGTTGACGCTGCTCAGGAAACCACTTCTGGGAGCTGTGCTTATCTTGCCATCCTTCCTGCTTTCTTGTCTGCTGACAGGACTCTATGTCAGCTGTTTCCATTTTTGAATGAAAGGGTTAAAAGATTCACTATTTGGATTTCCCATTAGAATCACCAACATGCCGGGGCCCCACAGACAGAGATCCTGACTTGATTGGACCGAGACCCTGCTCTGTAGCTTGTCAAAAGCCAGCCAAAAGTGTTCAGTGTGGAGAGTACAGGGGAATGTATTTGTCCCCCACTAGGCTGAAAGCTCCATGGGAGGGACAAGAGGCAGCTTTGTTACTGCTGGCCCCTAGCACCTGAATGTGTGCCTGCTGTGCAGGAGAAACGCAAGTAGCTGCTTGTGGAATGAATGAATGAATGAATGAATGAATGGAGTTCCTTTGAGTAACAGGAAGTTGGGAGAAGATTGGACAGAGGCTTAGTTATTGTCTTTGCTGATGTAGGAGAGTATTCTCTGATCAGTGACTGTCATCTTGGAAGACATGCCAGGAAAGGTCACAGGTGACTGATCTGGCAGAACCCTGAACAGACCTCTCAGAAGAGACAAGGCTCCAGGGTGGTGGTGTCCTTAAGAGGCAAGGCAGGTTGAGAACTTTGGGAAAGAGAATTTCATTAGGAGTGGGTGTGTGTGCACGAATGTGGATGTGAGGCCAGGTGGGGACACTCCTGGGAAGATCTCCTGAACTGTGGCTCTTTCTTTTTTTGAGACAAAGTCTCGCTCTGTTGCCTAGCCTGGAATGCAATGACATAGTCATAGCTCACTGCAACCTCGACCTTCCAGGCTCAAGTGATCATCCCACCTCAGTCCCTGAGTACCTAGGACTACAGGTACGCAATTACAGGTACATGCTCCCATACCTTGCTAATTTTGAATATTTTTTCTGTAGAAACAGGGTCTCGCCATGTTGCCCAGGTTGGTCTTGAACTCCTGAGCTTGAGCGATCTTTCCACCTCAGCCTCCCAAAATGCTGGGATTACAGGCCTGAGCCTTTATCCCCAACCTTGACTCACTCTTAGAGGAGCTCAGGTCTTTTGTGTTGGAACTTCAGGAGGTTGACGACCACGCTCATCTATTCAGTCAGCATTTGCTAGGTACCTAGTACATGCCCAGATCTGGGGAGGATGAGGATATGAAAATGAAGGTGATGTGGTTCTTCCTCTGTGGAGGTTAGGACCTGGAAGGAATGGTGTGTGACAGTTAATGCTAGATTTGCTAGTGGCTGAAAGGAAGGAATGTGATCATCTTTGTCATATATTAGGGATTGCCAGACCTATTAGTTGACCGTATCCAAATAAAGGAACACAGAATTTGGAGTGATCAGAGGGCAGTGAGGTTTGGGAAAATATCTTAGGACTTGTGAATTTTTTGCAGATCTTAATAGTTATAGAGAAAATGAGTAGGTGGTTAGGAAGACCAGGTAACTGTAACTTATAGGGGTGAGAGAATGAGAATTGTTAAGTTGGGAGAAAAAGAGTAGAAAGAGTGATGTGTGAAACAAAAGAATCTTGGACCAAAAAAATGAGAAACGGGCTTAACGTGGCACTGAACAGTTCTTTAAGGCATGGAACTTGGGCCTCAAGATCTGGGTTTCCATTACCCCTGCCATTGACAGGGTAAGTCACTGAACCTCTGAGAAGGGGTCTCCCAACCAGGGAGGATGCCCCAGGAGGTTGTGGTCAGGATTCATGATGTTATGCATTTTGAAGTCCTTTGCAAGCTATAGTAATAGTCCCAGGTAAATAAATGGACTAATAGATTTTGTAAAAATTATAGAAATCTAGTCTGTTGATAATAGGCTCTTTTAGATAGAGTCTGGGGTAGGAAATCAAACAGTGTATTCATCATGGTACTTGAAATATATTTAAGCTGAAGCTGTGCACTCCATCATCTTTTTGGTGTATTTTTCCTTGGCATTACTTGAAAGGCATGCTCATGAAACTGGATTTGGATCTGTTTCATGTTTTCACTTGGGTTCTCTGACTCCTACTTAGAGGGCACCAGGTGCTTCCTATTCTAATTCTTTGTAAATTCAAGACTTGGTTGGAGGGCCATTGAGGGGATTGGTGTGGGAATTAGATACGATCTGGACACAGCAACTCCCTTGCTCCTGCTCCAGTATTTTGACCTTAATTTGAACAGTTCAATGAACTGGCAACTCAAGTCATTTTTTTTCTCACTGAACTAGAACTTTCATTGTTTTGCAGAGGAAGATGACTCATCACCGAGCTCTACCATTGTGCTAACGTGAAATTTTATTCTAGGAGTAAAGGAACACAGGCCAAACTTTCTGTCTGAACTAGTGTATTGAAACTTGGATTGTGAGCTGGGCAGGAATTCCTGTGGCCCTCTGCGTGGAGTTGCTCTCAAGGAAAAGGGGCATTTAAATATATTTTTGACTCCAAATTTAATTTTTAGTAATGTATTTCAAATATCTTTTAAAATATCTTAAGTAATCAGACTGCTTTCCAGAAAAAATGTAATGCAAAATGAAAATTCTACAAAGTAGAAAATTGCCATTTCCTTCCTCTCTCCAAAACCATTGTTAATAGTTCTGTTTGTTCTGCTATGCTTGCTTTCTATGAATATAAAAATGTATGCTTCTATGGGTAAGCATGGCTTTTCTCTTTTGAAGCAAAATTGAAATCACCCTGATTTAGTGGCATCCCACCTAAAAAAATATTAAAAACTACCTGTGTACATGTATCTTAGCTTACTTGGGCAATTGCTGGGGCAGGTATGCTTTTACTGTTAAATTGTCATCCACAATAGATGACATGTAGAGAGATGAAATATAGTATATAGCTGTTTGAACTTGCATTTCCTTTTTGTGGAATTTAACTTCTCTGCATAAGTTTATTGGCTCTTTGGACGAGTTCTTCAGTGAATTGCCATTTCATATGTTGCTGATTTTTTTTCTGTCACTTGGATACCTGACTTTTATACTCTTAATGATTCCAAAGGAAATTTCTACAAAATGGCAAACTTGGGATGACTTATTTGAATTTTTTTTGAGTTCTAAAATAGTTAACCGCTACCTTAAAAGATAGATATTACTTTCAGATCTCTAGGACAGAGGTTTGAGTCTTTGGACTTAGGTTCCATAGTATTTTCTCTTTCTTTCTTGGCTAATATGAAGATGTCATCATCCCAAACTGTGCTGAGACTAATAATTATTTAGATACCCTCGCTACTTTGTTACATTTTTTTATATACCGGTAAATTATTTTCATATAATTTACCGGTATATAAAATGGTAAGTCCCAGGTTTATTTATAGAAAAACCCATTTTTTTATATATTTTATGGAACTTGTTGGAGTTAGCAGAAAGGTGCTGTGGAGTTAGGTTTAAAATTAAATCCTAATAATTCCATATCCTGTTGTGGGGCTGTTGTCAGTCTTTAAAGGTGCATCTTTGTAAAATTTTTTGCACGTTACTTGGCAGATTGCAAGAAGGTTTATAATAAATGGTGGCTGTTTGTGTTAGAGCCTTTGAAGTCAGTACAGGAAAAAATACATTTAGATGCTAAGTGAAGATAAGACATTAGTTTAAATGAGGCCCATATGCACCATCATATTGAAAATTTACCAGTTTGTCCTCTTCCTTCAATCTAGATTTGTTAGTGATTTTTCACATCAAAGCATTGAGGCTGTAATTCTATGCTGGATTCATTTAACCACAGCTCCAGTAAATGGCAGGAAGTAGAGAGCTATACAGTATAGCAAATAGCCTGCAGTTGCATGGAGGATATCTTTGTGGCAAGGCGCCCAAAATGTTTTGCTGGTTTCAAGGTTCGCTATCATTTGTTCAGAAAGGTTTTTATTGTTTGCAAGCAAGCAAGGAAAGCAAAGGAAAAGGGCACACAGCCGCCTCCCCTATGATTCTGTGCTGTATGACCTATTTGCCTTTGGTGCATTATATAAAAAGCTTTATTTAGTCTGCAGAGAGGTTATTTCTCCAAATAGAGGTGAACCGTCATAGTAGTCTGGAAACGTGATAGATTTCAGTTGAATGCCGCTGATCCAAATGCTTTGAGAGGCTGGGCTCTGTGTCACTTGTAAGATAGGCACCTCACACAGATTCTTCCAGGTCACTTGCACATATCGTCAGTGGAAATACCTCATCAGACAGTGATCCACTTGGCGCCCTGAGAAGCAGCTCCTCCTATCACACCGACACCGCCACTTTTCTCCTGGCTCAGCCAATCTCTTGCTGGGAACCTGCTGCCAGAGTTAGTCTCTTGGCTTCTGCCCTGGCCTATTTTCTTGTTGACTTCTAGATTCGGTGCCTTTAGCTTCTCCTTGGACTCATTGGCCGTGACTCTCTTTCTGGTGTTAGTAGCTCCTGGATTTGTGTTTGACAGAAGAAATTTACTCCCCTAGCAGGTTCACTTTCTACTGAGATAACATGTAATCTAGCATCTGCCAATACTCTGAGAACTGTTGATTGTTAATCAGTATTCATTATCTAACTCTGAGTAATGAGTGTTATAGCAGGAAATGTAGAATCAATTTGTGTGTGTGTATGAACGTGGTTTAAAATGAATTATCATATTTTATCTTTGCCCATGTTAATCCTTTAAAATAATTACTAAATTCTCACTTTTCTTATATATGTTAAAAAACATGGTGAATTTCACAGTAATGGTATTTAAACTGGGAGATTATGGATATTTTGCAAGTGGGTTGAGGAAATAGTTCTCATTTCCCTTCTCTTTTTTTTTTTTTTTTGGAGACAGAGTCTTGCTATGTCACCAAGCTGGAGTGTGGTGGCATGATCTCGGCTCACTGCAACCTCCGCCTCCTGGGTTTAAGCCATTCTTCTGCCTCAGCCTCCTGAGTAGCTGGGACTTTGGGCAATGCCACCATGCCCAGCTAATTTTTGTGTTTTTAGTAGAGACAGTGTTTCACCATGTTGGCCAGGGTGGTCTCGATCTCTTGACCTCGTGATCCACCTGCCTTGGCCTCCCAAAGTGCTGGGATTACAGGCATAGGCCATCCTGCCCAGTCTCATTTCCCTTTTCGTGTCCTGTGGGACCCGTCATATTTGTCTGCCTCCCTCCTATGCATTTCTCCTGCTGTTGCAAGGAGAATCTTATGTTTTGTGATGAGAATTTATTTGGTGACTAAGTAAAGTATGCACTATTCTTTTAAAAAGTCATTGAGATTGCATTCTGTATATTTGCTGAATTTGTTACTAGGCCATATGCTGCAAAATTTCTTAATAAAATCTGAATAAAAATAAAAGGTTGTTAAAGGTAAACCTATGCCTTGATTACAGAAATAAAGAATTGACATTTATTTTCCATAATTTGGAAGTCATTCAGTAAATACTATTTGCCTGGTGTTTTATAATGGATCATTTTTATTGTATTGGGTTTGTGTGAGGAAGACTGTAAGCATTGATTTTCCAGTAATTTTCTAAATTTTCTCATCTATTTATGTTTCTTTTCCTCTTCCTTTTTTTTTTTTTTTCCTTTTCTTTGAGACAGGGTCTTGCTCTGTCACTTAGGCTAGAGTGTAATGGTAGGATCTAGGCCCTCTGCAGCCTCAACTTCCTGGGCTCAAGCAGTCCTCCCACCTCAGCCTTCTGAGTAGCTGGGATTACAGGCTAGTGCCACCACGCCCAGCTAATTTTTCTGATTTTTTTTTCTTTTTTTAAATAGAAACAAGTCTCACTATTCCCACGCTAGGGCCTTGAACTTCTGGGCCGAAGTGATCCTTCTGCCTCAGCCTCCCAAGTGCTGAGATGACAGGTGTGAGCCACCGTGCCTGCCTATTTATGTTTCTTAATTACAGCAGTGCCCATTTTTCTGCCAACTTTAGCTATGCCACATGTGACTAGGAATTAGAAATAAGAAAACAGTAACCAGCCTGGACAAAACCCTGTCTCTACTAAAAATACAAAAATTAGCCGAGTGTGGTGGTGAGCACCTGTCATCTCAGCTACTCAGGAGGCTGAGGCATGAAAATTGCCTGAACCTGGGAGGCGGAGGTTGTAGTCAGCTGAGACAGTGCCATTAACACTCCAGCCTGGGCAACAGAGCAAGACTGTCTAAAACAACAAGCAGAAAAATAAAACAACAAAATAAACCAAGGAGCCAAAAATGAATGACTCAGTGAACGTTTATTGAGCACCTGTGGTTTGCTGGGTGCTGTGGTAGTTGTTGAAGGTGCAGGATGTTTTAAAGTTGGTTTTAAACTTAAGGATTCTACTTGCTGGCAGCCTAGAACCACCACGTGTGCCTTGCAGAGATAATGAATGGGCACTTGTCTCCTGACCCGTGCGGTGCATCCACCTCAGCGAAGTACTGAGACACCCTCATTTTGCATCTGTTTTCACACTTGAGTATTGGTTTCTAGATCTGAAGCGGTAAATGAGAAAGGTACTGGATGTGAGTGCTGCTGTAAATTGACACCCTGACAATAACGATATGCTTGTTGACAGGTTGTAGAGGAGATGAAGAAATAAAGGGCAGAACAAAAAAGTCTCAGAGCTCTGCCACTTGGGTCAATAGGAAGCTACATTTTGCTATTCAAGTCATTGGGGAAATAGCACGTGAAAAAATTCTTCTGCCAGAAGGACCATGCAGGTTAAGGTAGGCCGTTTGGCTTTCTGGGCTGCAGCATCCAACCAGGTTCTAGAATCCTGTTTTCATATTTTGTCAGACCCAACTGGATTAAAACCAAGCTCCCTTCTCTGGCTGGGTAGTGACTTAAGTTGAGTGGCTTCCAGTGCTCTGATTGGACTTTGGAGTCGATGTCCAGTGCCTTTGAGCAGCAGGGTAAATGTTTTTGCTATTGAGCAGTTCTCTGCTGGGTGCCAGGCCTGTCCTCATGGTTCACTCTGCCCTTAGATCATCAGCCATTCACTCCCCTGGTCGGTAAAGGGCACCTTCTCCAGAAATTCTCTGCTGACCTCCAAGTGTGGTTGGGTGCCTCTCTTCTCTGCTTTTTCTTTCCCTGCTTGGATTAAATTCAAAAATTCTAAGATGTGTTCATCTGTCACAACATTTATGATGGATGTTATCGATCAGTGTTTTTGAAAACGAGGTCTGTCTCTGCACAGTGTGGCCTGGAAACCAGTCTTTTAATAATCTCTTCAGGTGTGTGTTTGAGAACCTCTCCTTGAGACCAGGAGCTTGAAGACAGGGTGTGTTCTTATCTTTGAATCTTTAAACCTTCCCTAGCTCCTGGCACATTTTTTAGTTGCTCACATTTTTTGTTGTCCAGTGAATGAGATAGAATTTCTGTAATTTTTTTGTTTTTGTTTGGTGAGTGAATTCCTTTATAAAAAAAAACGTGTGGAAAGCAGGTATGCCTATGGAATCCAGCAATGTGATCAAAACCTACTTGAAGGATTTTTGATCATTTTTCTTTTCTTTTTTTTTTTTTTTTTTTTTTGAGACAGGGCCTCTGTCACCTTGGCTGGAGTGCAATGGTCCGATCTTGGCTCACTGCAACCTGGGCTCCAGTGATCCTCCCACCTCAGCCTCCAGAGTAGCTGGGACTAAAGGCATGCACCACCATGTGCTGCTAGTTTTTGTATTTTTTGGTAGAGATGAGGGCCTTCTGACGTTTCTCAGGCTGGTCTCGAACTTCTGGGCTCAAGTGTTACACCTGCCTTTGCCTCCCAGAGTGCTGGGACTACAGGTGTGAGCCACCATGTCAGGCCCATTTTTTTATTGTTTTGTAAATTTTTAAATTCTTTACATGTGTGCACACACACACACACACACACACCATGCCACTCACATAGGGAGGCATATTAGGGTTTCTTTATATGGATAAATCACCACATGCATAAAAAATAAGGTCACATTTTTGGTAAGATTTACTTAGAATTTGTCAGAGACCCGTAGCCTGTGGTAGGTAGGAAGAAATGTAAGTTCTATTCTTGAGGGAGATTTTCAGCTTGCTTTACTTGCCCTCGCCTGCTGTGTTCCTGACACGGCAGCCTCTAGAAGGGTATGAGACTGCTGGAACAGACGGGTGTGGAATGTGTAGATCTCTTGTTCTTCCAGACTTCCTCACATCCGCCCAGAGCCTGCTTTTAGCTGATAGTGGCTCAGCAAGGGTAGGAGCCTGTACTTTGACTGACACCAAATCCCCCTCATTTCCCTACAATGATATATTATTAGTATCCTGATCCCTGTTATTTGTTAAGTTAAGCTGCGCTTCAGGCATCTCAGAAGATCACAGCATTTTGTTTGCAGTGACTTCATTTCATAATATATGCTCTGAGCAGGTGAGACTAGACGTAGAGATATTGAAGCCCAACAATTTAATATCTACGAGTAGCATTTTGTTTGTAGTCTTCCTGTCCTTTCCTCTTCAGTGTTCTAGAAACAGATGCTTACACTGTGTAAACACTCTTGTTACTGATTCTCCGGTATCCATTTTCCTGTTAACAGGATGAACGTTTTGTTTTTTAATCCTTAAGTCTATGACAATGGAATAGTCAGTGGTATATGAGGATCAGATAAAAATCCCCCCACGTTAGACTCATTGATCTCAGTACTTCCTGCAGAAACTCTGACAGCCTTATTTTTTTTCCTCCTTTGAATCCGCTTAGCTGTTTTTGGGAAACATTTATTCGCTGATATTGGTTGATAACAATTTCAAATGAGATGCTGATGGTAAAATTATTGTTAAGTCTACTCAACTTTGTAAACTTATATCAAAAGCCAGGTTTTACATCTGGTAGAACAGAGATCGTTGATTGCTTGCTGTAGAGAGAGGTAGGGTAGGAGCCTCTGGCTCCCTCACCCCATCTTGTCCCCAGCCATTCTTACACATTATTTTGATTCAAGCTCTTGGGCTTTGGAGCCAGAGTGCCCAAATTTGGATTCAGCTACTTTTACCTGGGCAAATTGCTTAACTTTAAATGTCTGTGACCTCTGCGGAAAAATGTGGACAATAAAAGCATCTATCTTATATGGATATTGTAGGTATTAGACTACATAGTAGTCCATTTAAGAAACATTCAGTAAATGTTGCTCATAGCAACAAAAATAATGTTATTACTACTAATATGACAGCTACTATTGATAAATTTAGAATAACAGTTTAAATTACCATAGATATTAAAACGATGTAACAGTGTAAATTACCTTAACAGTTGAAATACCATAACAGTGTAGGTGTACACATACATACATACTTAAAAAAATTTTTTTTATTGTACTTTAAGTTCTGGGGTACATGTGTAGAATGTGCAGGTTTGTTACATAGGTATACAAGTGCCATGGTGGTTTGCTGCACCCATCAACCCGTCATCGACATTAGGTATTTCTCCTAATGTTATCCCTCCCCTAGCCTCCCACCCCATGACAGGCCCCGGTGTGAGATGTTCCCCTCTCTGTGTCCATGTGATCTCATTGTTCAACTCTTATGAGTGAGAATATGTGGTATTTGGTTTTCTGTTCTTGTGTTAGTTTGCTGACAATGATGGTTTTCAGCCTCATCCGTGTCCCTGCAAAGAACAGGAACTCATTCTTTTTTATGGCTATATAGTATTCCATGGTGTATATGTGCCACATTTTCTTTATCGAGTCTATCATCGATGGGCATTTGGGTTGGTTCCAAGTCTTTGCTATTGTGAACGGTGCCACAATAAACATACGTGTGCATGTGTCTTTGTAGTAGAATGATTTATAATCCTTTGGGTATATACCCAGTAATGGGATTGTTGGGTCAAATGGTATTTCTATTTCTAGATCCTTGAAGAATCGCCATGCTGTCTTCCACAATGGTTGAACTAATTTACACTCCCACCAACAGTGTAAAAGTGTTCTTATTTCTCCACATCCTCTTCAGGATCTGTTGTTTCCTGACATTTTAATGATCGCCATTCTAACTGGCATGAGATGGCATCTCATTGTGGTTTTGATTTGCATTTCTCTAATGACCAGTGATGATGAGCTTTTTTTCATATGTTCGTTGGCTGCATAAATGTCTTCATTTGAGAATTGTCTGTTCATACCCTTTGCCTGCTTTTTTGGTGGGGTTGTTTTTTTCTTGTAAATTTGTTTAAGTTCTTTTTAGATTCTGGATATTAGCCCTTTGTGAAATGGATAGATTGTAAATTTTTTTTCACATTCTGTAGGTAGCCTGTTCACGCTGTTGATAGTTTCGTTTGCTGTGCAGAAGCTCTTTAGTTTAATTAGATCCCATTTTTTCTATTTTGGCTTTTGTTGCCATTGTGCATGCATGTGCACACACACCCACATTTTTATAAGGAAGCTGCTAAAATGAATCAGGTTTAGCTGAATTGAAATTTGATTCCTTTTGCCTACTCATTGTTGGTGATAGTGAACCATGAAATAAATAAAACACAGGAGGAGGTAGATATAACATTTAGACCTTTTAGCCTTACATGAAACAGTTATGGCTTCAGAATTTAAAGCACTAACCTTTGGTGGGCTCCCATGGAAATTCTTATTCCTAATTTCTTTTTTTTTTTTTTTTGAGACGGAGTTTCACTCTTGTTACCCAGGCTGGAGTGCAATGGCGTGATGTCGGCTCACCGCAACCTCTGCCTCCTGGGTTCAGGCAATTCTCCTGCCTCAACCTCCTCAGTAGCTGGGATTACAGGCACGCGCTACCATGCCCAGCTAATGTTTTTTTTTTGTATTTTTAGTAGAGACGGGGTTTCATCATGTTGACCAGGATGGTCTCGATCTCTTGACCTCGCGACCCACCCGCCTCGACCTCCCAAAGTGCTGGGATTACAGGCTTGAGCCACCACGCCTGGCCTCCTAATTTCTTAATATTAACCATCTTCTTATTCTATTCTCTTTTGTTTTTTTTTTTTTTTTTTTTTTTTTTTTTTTTTTTAAATCCAGTATTCTTTCTTTCTTTACTTTTTTGAGACTTAGGTCTCTCTTTGTTGTCCAGGAAGGCCTTGAACTCAATAAAGATAATTTTCACTGTACCAGTGAAATGTACTAGTGCTAGTAAAATGGAGATAATACAAGTTGTGAGGATTATGTAAGGGAATAGATATAAAGCAGGTGTGCCCACCGTGATACAGTTCCATTTTGCTGTGGGAGCTGTCTTGTGCTTTAGGGATGCTGGGACAGCATTCCTGGCCTCTGCTCCCCACTGGTGACAACAATGTCTCCAGACATTGCCAGGTGTCGCACAGTGGCAAAACTGCTCCCGGTTGAGAACTCCTGATATAAAGTCAGTAGAATAGCCTGGCACTGTTTCGATGAGTGCAGTTTAAATATTTGCTACTATTATTATTGTTGTTGGCATCATCCTTCATTTCAGGTATTCATTTCTGATAAATTCCTAGAAATAGAATTTATGGGATGAGAGATTTATTTTTAGGGTTTCTGACATGCTTTCCAGAGGACTGTAACACGTTTAACATCATCAGTTTATATAAATATGTCGGCATCTCTGAGGTCCAACCAGTACTGAGTTGTGAGTACCCAAAATACTGTTTTGCCTTCAATTTCTGAAATTACTAGTCAAGATAAGCATTTACTATATATTTTTATTTGCAATGCCATACTTGAAGATTCTGGTAACAACCTTTGTCTACTCATCTTTTTTTGTTTGTCTGTTTTGAGTTTCTCTGCCATTCAACAGTTAAAGTTGAAAGTCATTCTTCATTAGCCAAGCCTGTATTACATTTCAACACTTGATGTTTAACAGCCTCTGAGTAGAACAGTGATTGAGATCCTTTTGGATTATGGTGTCTTTCTCAAGCAATACACTGCTGTTGCAGATTAAGACTCAGTAATTGATGGTGCCACATAATATGAAACCTTCCAAAATTTAAATATAAGGATAATTTTGTAGAAAATAACTCAACTTTGTATTCAGTGATATGTGTCCTATAACAGAAATGATTGCCTCTGGTTTCAGAATCTCTTGTTTTTCTTCTTTCGTTTTTCTCTTTTTGCTCTGCCCTTGCCCTGCTCTGTCTTGCCCTTCCCCTTCCCCTCCCCCCCACCTCCCCTTCCCCTCCCCTTTCCCCTTCCCCTTTCCCTTCCCCTCCCCTTCCCCCTTCCCCTTCCTCTTCCCCTTCCCCTCCCCCCTTCCCCTTCCTCTTCCCCTTCCCCTTCCCCTTCCCTTCCTCGTCTCTTCTCCTTCCCTTCCCCTTCTCTTCTTTCTCCCCTTTCTTCTTTTGAGTTGGTGTCTCACTCGGTCCCCCAGGCTGGAATGCAGGTGGCATGATCTTGGCTCACTGCAACCTCCACCTCACAGGTTCAAGTGATTCTCCTGCCTTAGCCTCCCAAGTAGCTGGGATTACAGGTGCCTGCCACCATGCCTGGCAAATTTTTGTATTTTTTTTGTAGAAACGGGGTTTCACCATGTTGGCCAGGCTGGTCTCAAACTCCTGATCTCAAGTGATCCATCCACCTTAGCCTCCCAAAGTGCTGGGATTACAGGTGTGAGCCACTGTGCCAGGCCTGGTTTAAGTACCCTTTTGGAAATAACCCCAACCCTACCTGTAGCAGAGGCTGCTGGTATCCCCTCCCCCATCCCTGCCATCAGTATTTCTGGTGGACTAGGACTTCTAGCTGCCCACACCTGCATGCCTTTTCCCAAGGGTGTTCTCTGGTTGGAAAGTTCACACTCAGGGCTGGCAGGAAGTGTCAGCACCGACCAATCCATAGCCAGTGACTGCTCCTGTAGTATAAATTCTCCAGCTTTCTTGCATCTCAGATCAGCTACTTTTGAGATGAACATTTTACGCTGCGTCTCCAAGCTCTCCAGTGGATTGGGATCCAGTGGTAACTTGCTTAATAATGACCCTTTTATTGGCCACCTCTCTTGCATCTCAGATCAGCTACTTTTTAGATGAACATTTTACACTGTGTTTCCAAGTTCCCAGTTGGATTGCAATCCAATGGTCACTTGCTTGATAATGGTCCTTTTATTGGCCGCCTTTCCTTCTGTGTCTCATTTCTTTACTCCCTACCAGTGTTTTCCTGGGATCACTTCTGAAATAAACTACTTATACTTGAATCCTTGACTCAGGATCTGCTCCTGTGGGGAAAAACCAAACTAAGGTATTAGCCAACTTTTCTTTTGACCTTGATTGATGAGAGAAGAGGAAAGATCAGACCAGGAGAACAGAAATATTTTGAAGACCTGTCTGTATAAAAAGTAGATGAATTTAACTTCACTGATTCAAGATACTGGACAAGTAAATAAATATTCTTGTTCTGCTGCTGCCTAGGGTGTCCTAAGAAAGAGTCTTCAGATTGCAGTATGGGATTACAGCCATGGCAGGCGGTACTTAGTGTCCCTGCCTAATGTGACTTTTCACCCACTTTCTTTACACCATAGTCTGACTCAGGGGTTTGCTGGATTTCAGAAAGACTGGTGTTTAGTTTGTGGCTAGAAAGACTGGCTGATGTTAGGAAGGGGAAAAAGCACCTTGTCAATTACTCTACTAATTTTATCCTTGATTTTGAGATAATTATTGATGCTCCAGGGAAAAAATTTAGCTTGGCGGACAGGGCAACATTAGTTTTAATTGTGAGCTTAACCCAGAGGGCTATATTTGAGTTAAAACCACCCAGGAGTCTTCCAGGGAAGTCCAGAATCTTCTAGGGAAGACCAGGTGGGTATTTCTGGATGCTAAAAGGGGCATTGCAGGGCTGATAAGGAAATAAGTCCCTTATCTAAATTTAAAAATAATTTATTTATCTTTTTTGGAGACAGGGTCTTACTTTGTCACCCAGGCTGGAGTGCAGTGGCATGACCATGGCTCACTGCAGCTTTAACCTCCTGGACTCAATTGATCCTCCTGCCTCAGTCTCCCAAGTAGCTGAGACCATAGGTGTGTGATACTATACCTGGCCAATTTTCTATTTTTTTGTGGAGATGGGAATCTCACTGTGTTGCCCAGGCTGGTCTTGAACTCCTGGGCTTATGTGATCCTCCCACATTGGCCTCCCAAAGTGCTGGGATTACAAATGTTCTACCTCACCCAGCCAGAAGTGCCTATTTTATTAGAGACACAGGTCAATTCCTGGGATTTTTTTTTTCTTTCATGCTGCCACTTTCTTACTTAAAAGAATAAAAATAAGAGCCAAAATTAATCATAGTAATCATAATAATGGCAACAACAATAAAGGAGTAAAATAGGGTTGTAAATGTTTGCTTCGTTATTTAAAAAATCAACTCATTGGAACTGATTTATATAAAGTTAAATCTTGCTAGAATAGCTGGATTCCTTTATAAATGGGTGGTGTGGGAATGCTAAGATCCTGGAGTGGGCATTTCCATGCCAGGGTAGAAATTTCCTGCTCAGACACTTAGTGAAGGAGCCAACCGAGGAAAGGTAGGTGATGTGCCCATCCGGGGGTACCCAGCTCCCTGTGCACACCACCCCCATCTGCCCAGGACCCAGCTGTGTTGTTCATTGTACCCTCTTCAGACTGAAGACTTCCAGGAGCACTTGTCTTAAAGTCACATAGCTGTTTTTTTCCTCTCCAGGAAAATGTTGAATGTATTTTCTAAATAGCTGAGGTCATTGCATGGTCTTCAGTGAACTTAGCTACAAGTGAATGTGACCTGGAGTGACCCAGAGTGAGTGCTGGCCAGCATAGGTTTCACATTTTCCATGTGAAAGTTCTTCTTTTGTTGTTTGTGATTAATAACTGGATAGGATATAAAGCCAAATGATTTCATTGTTGAACACAGACTTGAAGGTCATGAGAAACTGCCTGTTCAAATTACACTTTGCCAAGACGTGGAAAAAGGTTTGCATCAACACCTGAATAGCTTTAGAAATACAGCAGAGAAGGAAAAAAATGACCTGCCATTCTTTATGTGACGTGAAAGTTGATTTCCGCTTGATGCAATATCTTGAGCCCTTACAACATCTGACCTTTGAGGCTGATGAATTTGCACTAAGTCAGCACCAGGACCTACTGTGTGCCAGGTTGTTTAGAATGAGTTTTTTTATGCTAAGTCATGTGTTATGTTTATGCTTATTTTGTCACATGCTCAATTTTTCTTAGATTTTTTTATTATATTGGTTTGTTATTTAAAAAATGTTTATTACTTTTAATTTTTATGGATATGGTTTGCTATTTGAAATATGATTTTGAATAAGTTTCTCAGTGTTAGCACTTTGAATTTTATGTTTTCAAAATAATTTATGTTCATAGATAATAATTGATGGACACACAGTAGTATTTAAATCTAAAAATAGAGAAATCATGATACACACAAAACACAGTATCTTACAGAACTGCATTTTTTGCTTCTTTTCTATGTGTTTTCTAGGCTTTTGAGTCAGATGCTAGGAAAGGTCTGTCCATCTTTGATTTTCCCACTTGGAGAAGCACTGAGATATTTCTATACACATGTCCATTTATATAGTGACCTAGCAGCTACAACTTGAAAATCATTTTGAAATTGACACACAGAAAGCTTGGTTTTCCAGACTGGTGAGGTGTAAGATGGTTGCGGACTGACTTGGCCTGGTGGGTCCTGTTTCTTTGCAGCGTTATTACTATATGTTTATTTTCCACACGGGCCTAAAATCTCCCATCTCAAGACAGCGTCTAGGTCCCAGCTCAGCTGGTAGGAATTTGTGCAGTAGCAAAAACTGCAGATGCGCAGAGATACAAACTCCACACTCAATTAATTCCCACGACAGTCTTTCCCTGTCTTAAAACAAAGAAAACAAAGAAGGAAGAGGAGATCATGTGGGCATGTATATTTACAGTATTTTGTTATAAATAAGGAATTTAAGTACCATGTGAATTCAATTGGTGAGGGTGGGATGGGTTTAGAGCTGGGAGAGGAACCATCTAAAGGCTTCATGAAAGGGGGTACCATTTGCTGCAGATACTAATGACAGCATTGGGGCTCGAGGACAATGTTCCAGGTAGAGGGCACAGAATTAATAGGGAGTGGCTATAGAAAGTATGCTGAATGCCATGCTATGTAGGCATTTAGCCCTGTGACATATAGATGTATCTGAATTTAAAGGCAGCAGGTGATGTTCAGAGCTTTGGAGTGTAAGATATTTAGCAATCAGAAGAAGGTGAATCTGTCAGCGGTGCTTAGGATATGAATCCAAGGGTAGATAGTATGAGAGGGTATTGTAGTACCTTGAGAGAATGCTTTTGAGGACTTGGATGTGGAGGTTGCTAGCCTGGGAATATCTGGGCTCTGTTGATGAATTAAATTGAGTTACGGCAAAGCCCTCTTCATGGATTTTAATATTTAAGATTTCACTGCCAAAAGTTGAGCTCACTCTTCTTTTCAGTTTAACTGTGATGGAAGGAACTTGCACGTGACAGTCTCCCTCTCGTTGGGTCTGTGCTACTGGTTTCTCGATTAGGAACTCAACTGGTACCTGCAGAAATTGCTTCTGATTGGGACCTGCTTCTCCCAATGTCTCCCTTTATGACTCCCCTGAAAGGTAAAGGAGTGATTTGTGTCAAATGTCCTTTGTTTGGGTCGGTTCGTGTGGGATGATGCCTGGTGTAGATTTTGTGTGTGGGTGCTAATGTACTGTTAGCTAGCTGGGCTAGAAGCTCAGGCACCTACAGCTTTGCTCTCCCCACTTCGTGTTTTCACTTCTGATTTTCTGTTTCCCAGTTTTTGATTCACAGGCAGGGATGAATGACTGAGAAGTCTTGCACATGAGTGGGTGCATTTGTTTCCTCTTGTGGCTGTATCGAATTAGCACAAATTTGGCAGTTTAAAACAACACAACTTTTCTATCTTACATTTCTCGAGGTTAGAAGTTGGACACGGGTCTCACTAAGCTAAAATGAAGGTGTTGACAGGGCCGTGCTCCTTCTGGAAGCTCAGAGGAGACTCCTTTCCCTTGAGTTTTCCAGCTTCCACAGGCTGCCCGTGTTTCTTGGCTCACAGCTCCCTTTAGTCTTCAGAACCAGCAGTGGTGGGTTGAGTTCTTCTTACATTGCTCATTGCTTGCTCTGCTATTCACCCATCTTCCTTTTCCACTTAGAACGCCCCTTGTGATTTCACTGGGCTCATGAGGCTAACCCAAGATAACCTTCTATCCTAAAGTCAGTTGACTGGCCAGCAACAGTTTCATCAGCAACCTCAATTTACCCCTTGCTGTGTAACCTAAGGTACTCACAGGACGTGGGTATCTTTTGCAAGTGGAGAGGAAGAGGATGTATCATTCTGCTTGCCACATTGCATAACTCTTAATTTTCATTTCTTTTAAAAATGAGCATCCGCAGAAACAATTGAGAGTGGTGGATAATTCTCCAGTCATTCCTGCTTTCTCCTGAAATACATTTCATCACTTCACTTTCTTTTGGCAGTTGACTTAATAATTAATTTAAAAAATAATGTTGGGGCCAGGCACAGTGGCTCACGCCTATAATCCCAGCACTTTGGGAGGTCGAGGTGGGTGAATCACAAGGTCAAGAGATCGAGACCATCCTGGTCAACATGGTGAAACCCCATCTCTACTAAAAATACAAAAAATTAGCTGGGCATGGTGGTGCATGCCTGTAGTCCCAGCTACTCGGGAGGCTGAGGCAGGAGAATTGCTTGAACCCAGGAGGCAGAGGTTGCAGTGAGCCAAGATCACGCCATTGCACTCCAGTCTGGGTAACAAGAACGACACTCTGTCCCTCCCCCCGCAAAAAAATACTAACGTTGAAAGAAGCTTTTCCTGTTCATGTGTGTGTGTTATGATGCATGTGTTTGACAATGGTGAAAAAGGGAAGGAATGGCTCAAGTCCTTTCACCTTTAGGGAGAGCCTAGGATTGGAACTCTGGAATAGATCATGAGGAGCAGATGATTAACTTTGTTGTGGCAAAAGCATGTACATAAACCACTTATTATTCTCCACTTTTCACACTTTATCCTGAAGTTGCATGCTTCAGTTAATGTGATTTAGTGGTTTACTTTCAGTGTCATTGGCAGGATTGTTCCTAAGCGACATACATTCACCACAGTGTTCAAATGTACTTGGGAAGAAAATGAGTCACCAAAGTAAAAGCGGGATTTACATGACTCCTATTTTATGAAAAGTGGAGAAGTTTGGAGATTAGTTAAGGTGGGTTTTTTTAAAATTTTTATCTTATTTTTATTTTTATTTGGTAATCTGTGGATTCAATGATCATTTTGTTCACGGAAGGAATTTATTTTCACTAACTTCAAATATTATGGCAGCTGATAGAGATTTATGTGTATCACATTCTACTTCTGATGTGATAAACTAAACAGCGTCATCATCACATGAATATAAAAGTTGATGTGTTAAAGCAGTACAGCTCAGCTGGGCATGGTGGCTTCTGCCTGTAATCCTAGCACTTTGGGAGGCCAAGGCGGCAGGCAGATCACGAGGTCAAGAGATCCAGACCATCCTGGCTAACATGGTGAAACCCTGTCTACTAAAAAATACAAAAATTAGCTGGGCGTGCTGGTGTGGGCCTGTAGTCCCAGCTATTTGGGAAGCTGAAGCTGAAGAATTGCTTGAACCTGGGTGACAGAGGTTGCAGTGAGCTGGGATCGTGTCACTGCACTCCAGCCTGGCAAGAGAGAGAGACTTGGTCTCAAAATAAAATAAAATAAAATAAAAGTCGTACAGCTCATGTTCATTTACTTGGAAGCCAGGAGAGTATACCTGTGGGAGATGTTGCTTTCAATAAATTTTTACCTATAAAAAATTTTTAACTTTGATTTGAAGTTCAGGGTACATGTGCAGTTTTGTTATAGAGGTGAACTTGTGTAATAGGAGTTTGTTGTACAAATTATTTCATCAGCCAGGTGCTAGGCCTAATAGCCATTGGTTATTTTTCCTGTTCCCCTCTCCCATCTTCCAGCCTCTGGTAGGTCCCAGTGTCTGTTGTTCCTCGCTGTGTGTCCATGTGTTTTCACCATTTAGTTCCCACTTTAAAGTGAGAACATGCGGTATTTGGTTTTTTGTTGCTGCATTAGTTTGCTAAGGATAATGGCCTTCAGTTTCATTCACATTTCTGCAGATAACATGATCTTGTTCTTTTTTATGGCTGCACATATTCCATGGTGTGTATGTAACACATTTTCTTTATCCAGCCTACCATGGAGGGGCCTTTAGGTTGACTTGATGTCTTTGCTGTTGTGAATAGTGCTGTAGTGAACATACGCATGCATGTGTCGTTATGATGGAATAATTTATATTTCTCTGGGTATCTATCTAGTAATGGGATTTCTGGGTTGAATGGTAGTTCTGTTGTTAGGTCTTTGAGGAATCGCCACACTGCTTTTTACAATGGTTGGACTGATGTACACTCCTACCAACAGTGTGTATGTGTTCCTTTTTCTCTGCAACCTCACCAGTGCCTATGTATTTTTGGCTTTTTAATAATAGCCATTTTGACTGGTGTGAAATGGTATCTTTACCTGCATTTCTTTTTTCTTTTTATTTTTTAAACAGACTCTTGCTCTGTCACCCAGGCTGGAGTGCAGTGGCATAATCTCAGCTCACTGCAACCTCCACCTCCCAGGTTCTAGTGATTCTTGTGCCTCAGCCTCTGGAGTAGCTGGGACTACAGGCACGTGCCACCACACCTGGCTAGTTTTTGTATTTTTAGTAGAGACGGGGTTTCACCATTTTGTCCAGGCTGGTCTTGAACTCCTGACTTCAAGTGATCTGCCTGCCTCAGCCTCCCAAAGTGCTGGGATTATAGGTGTGAGCCACTGCACCTGGCCCCTCTACCTGCGTTTTTAAGAAAGGGTTATAAATGAGTCAAGGATTTGTTAAAAAAAAAATGCTTCCAAGATAATTATAGATATGCTACTTAGACCTGTCACTTTTTTGGTTAATTTTAAATGTGAATTTTATTTTGTAGATATGTTTTTTAATGACCTCCTTCAATTATTATATAGACAATGCAATTGTTGTTAAATAATATCTAGATTATTTAGAATAATAGAATATTTCCTATTATGCCTTTCTGAAAAGCTCAAGTTACTGTTAATTAAATAAGGATTTTGTCATAGACAAATAGATGTAGCAATAGCATAGTAACCTATTGTATACTGCCTGAATCTTTTGTTTTTATATGGATAAATTCTGCTAGCTTTTATTTTTCAAGGAGAAACTTACCTTCAAGAAGACAGTCATTTGTTGGGTGGGGGTCAGGAGAAAAATCCTAAGAATGTGGAAACCCCTATATAAGGAGAAGCTTTGGTTTCTTTTTTCTTTTTGAGATGGTTTTGCTCTTTTGCCCAGAGATTTGTGTGGGGACACAGCCAAACCATGTCAGAGGGTTCCCTACTGGGAGTGGGTAAAAGTTTTCTTTTTTTTTCTTTTTTTGAGACAGAGTCTCACTCTGTCACCCAGGCTGCAGTGCAGTGGCATGGTATCAGCTCACTACAACTTCGGCCTCCTGGCTTCAAGCGATTCTCCTGCCTCAGCCTCTCAAGTAGCTGGGATTACGGGCATGCGCCACCATGCACAGCTAATTTTTATGTTTTTAGTAGAGATGGGGTTTCACCATGTTGGCCAGGATGGTCTTGATCTCTTGACCTCGTGATCCACCTGCCTCAGCCTCCTAAAGTGCTGAAATTGTGAGTCACTATGCCTGGCCCAGGGTGTAATTTTTACACAATGAAATGTTTAAATTTTGTTTTATTTATATATTTATTTTAAAAAATATTTTTGATTGTACTTTAGGTTCTGGGTTACATGTGCAGATCATGCATAGGTACATACATGGCAATGTGGTTTGCTGCCTCCATCACCCCATCACCTATATCTGGTGTTTCTCCCCATGTTCTCCCTCCCCAACCTCCCTACCCCCCGTGGCCCCTCCCCTAGTCTCCCCGAACAGACCCCAGTGTGTGATGCTCTCCTCCCTGTGTCCATGTGTTCTCATTGTTCAACACCCACCTATGTGTGAGAACATGGGGTGTTTGATTTTCTGTTCTTGTGTCAGTTTGCTGAGAATGATGGTTTCCAGGTTCATCCATGTCCCTAATACGGACACAAACTCATCGTTTTTTATGGCTGCATAGTATTCCACGGTGTATATGTGCCACATTTTCTTTGTCCAGTCTATCATCAATGCACATTTGAGTGGATTCCACGTCTTTGCTATTGTAAACAGTGCCGCAGTGAACACACATGTGCTTATGTCTTTATAATAGAACGATTTATAATCCTTTGGATATATACCCAGTAATGGGATTGCTGGGTCAAACAGAAGTTCTGTTTCTAGGTCCTTGAGGAATAGCCACATTGTTTTCCACAATGGTTGAACTAATTTACTCTCCCACCAACAGTGTAAAAGCATTCCTATTTCTCCACATCCTCTCCAGCATCTGTTGTCTCCAGATTTTTTAATGATCACCATTCTAACTGGAGTGAGATGGTATCTCAATTTGGTTTTGATTTGCATTTCTCTAATTACCAGTGATGATGAGCATTTTTTCATATGTTTGTTGGCCTCATATATGTCTTCTTTGAAAAGTGTCTGTTCATGTCCCTCGACTAGTTTTAGATGGGTTTGTTTGTTTTTTTCTTGTAAATCTGTTTTAGTTCTTTGTAGATTCTGGATATTAGCCCTTTGTCAGATGGGTAGACTGCAAAAAATTTTTCCCATTCTATTGATTGCCAGTTCACTCCAATGATTGTTTCTTTTGCTGTACAGAAGCTCTGGAGTTTAATTAGATCCCATTTGTCTATTTTGGCTTTTGTTGTCAATGCTTTTGGTGTTTTAGTTATGAAATCCTTGCTTATGGCTATGTCCTGAAAGGTTTTGCCTAGGTTTTCTTCTAGGGTTTTATGGTGTTAGGTCTTATGTTTAAATCTTTATCCATCTGGAGTTAATTTTAGTGTAAGGTGTCAGGAAGGGGTTCTGTTTCTGTTTTCTGCACATGGCTAACCAGTTATCCCAACACCATTTATTAAACAGGGAATCCTTTCCCTATTGCTTGTTTTTGTCAGGTTTGTCAAAGATTAGATGGTTGTAGTTGTGTGGCATTGTCCCCGAGGCCTCTGTTCTGTTCCATTGGTCTATATTTCTGTTTTGGTACCAGTACCATGCTCTTTTGTTTACTGTAGCCTTGTAGTATAGTTTCAAGTCAGGTAGCATGAGGCCTCTAGCTTTGTTCTTTTTGCTTAGGATTGTCTTGGCTATGTGGGCTCTCTTTTGGTTCCATATGAAGTTTAAGGTGGCTTTTTTCCAGTTCTGTGAAGAGGGTCATAGGTAGCTTGATGGGGATAGCATTGAATCTATAAATTACTTTGGGCAGCATGGCCATTTTCACAATATTGATCCTTCTTAACCATGAGCATGGAATGTGTTTCCATCTGTTTGTGCCCTCTCTTATTTCCTTGAGCAGTGGTTTGTAGTTCTCCTTGAAGAGGTCCTTTGCATCCTTTGTTAGTTGTATTCCTAGATATTTTATTCTCTTTGTAGCAATTGTGAATGGGAGTTTGCTCTTGATTTGACTCTCTTTTAGTGTTTTAAAATACACAGTATTGTGTTTAAAAAGAAACAACCAAGGGTAGCACTCTGTCAGATGGTCCTACAAACCTTAAAAGCCATGGAAATAAATAAACAAATACGAATAAAATGCACAATGAACAGATCTTTGTAAGTTTTAGTGACTTCCCAAACTTCTTAGTTATGAGAAGAATAATGCATGTCCTCACATAAATGAATTTGAGTAGATGCAGAAATTCTAAAACCTGCACATCAATTTTTTTAAAGAGCTCTCAATCCAGAAAAAGTTTATGAATACTACCTTAAGAGAATTCTATAAGATCTTGTTTTATGAAAGATCAAAACAGAAATTAAAAGATTAAAAAAAATCCCTTAAGTCAAACACAGTAAGAAGACACCTTATAAGTCACAAAAGAACTGTCATTAGGTCTCTCTTGGAACCCGCTCTGTAATTTTCAAACTGCCGCTAAGCTCACTCTGTTTTTTAAAAAGCTTATCATTTATAATACTTTTTTTTTGTTTTTTGTTTTTGAGACAGAGTCTCCCTCTGGTGCCCAGGCCGGAGTACAATAGCATGACTTTGGCTCACTGCAACGTCCACCTCCTGGATTCAAGTGATTCTCCTGCCTCAGCCTCCATGTTGATCAGGCTGATCTTGAACTCCTGACCTCAGGCGATCCATCTTGAATTGTAGCTCCCATAATTCCTATGTGTTGTGGGAGGGACCTGGTGGGAGGTAACTGAATCATGGGGGGGCAGATTTCCCATGCTATTCTTGTGATAGTGAATAGGTCTCACGAGATCTAATGGCTTTATAAGAGGCAGGTCCCCTGTGCATACTGTCTTGCCTGCTTCCATGAAAGACATGCCTTTGCTCCTCCTTCACCTTCTAACATGATTGCAAGGCCTCTCCAGCCATGTGGAACTGTGAGTCCATTAAACCTCTTTTTCTTTATAAATTACCCAGTCTTGGGTATTTCTTCACAGCAGTATGAAAATGGACTAATACAATAAATTTTACTGGTAGAGTGGGATACTTCTATTAAGATACCTGAAAATGTGGACGTGACTTTGGAACTGTGTGGCAGGCACAGCTCGGAATAATTTGAATGGTTTCCTAGGAAGATGTTAATCCCCAAGACAGTGGGGAAAATGGCTCCAGGGCATGTTAGAGGTCTTCATGGCAGCCCCTCCCACCCCAAGCCAGGAGGTCTAGGAGGAAAATATGGTTTAGGGGCTAGGCCCAGGGACTTACTACTTTGTGCAGTCTTGGGACTTGGTGCTCTGTGTCCCAACCATGGCTAAAAGGGGCCAACATATAGGTCAGGCTATTGCTTCAAAGGGTGCAAACACCAAGCCTGGGTGGCTTATACATGGTGTTGGGTCTCCAGGTGCACAGAAGTCAAGAATTGAGGTTTGGGAGCCTTTGCTTAGATTTCAGAAGATGTATGGAAATGCCCAGATGTCCATGAAGTGGTGCACTGCAGGGGCAGAGCCCTAATGGAAAACCTCTGCTAGGGCAATGTGGAAGGGAAGTGTGAGCTGAGAGCCCCGGCACAGAGCCCCCATTGGGGAACTGCCTAGTGTAGCTGTGAGAAGAGGGTCGCCATCCTGAAGGCCCCAGAATGGTAGATCCACTGACAGTTTGCATTGTGCACCTGGAAAAGCCATAGATGCCCAATGCCAGCCTGTGAAAGCAACAAGACTGTGGGAACCCACCTCTTGCATCAGCATGACCTGGATAAGAGACATGGAGTCAAAGGAGATTATTTTGGAGCTTTGCAAGTTGACTGCCCTGCTGGATTTCAGACTAGCATGGGGCCTGTATTTGTACTGAAAATCAAGATCAAGTGAGCTTTTGCCCTTCTGCTCCACAGGATGGTTCTGTCCTCCCTGAGCTCACCTTAGGACACCTGCATTACTGTTTGACAGATGTACTGCCCCAGTCAAACTCCCCACCTAGCAATGTCGCCAGTCCCCCAATCATTCCTGCAAGCGGCCTCCCACTTATTGTATACATCTTATGTCTCTTCACCGTGCCAGACTAGAGTCAGGTTCAATAGGGTGTTCTCTTCCTACTGATTATTTTTTGTTTGTGTGCATTTACTAACATGAGTATTACATGAATTTATTTTGCCTATTTTTTTTAAGCTGAAAAGATATACATATATTTAGAATTAGCCAGCTGGACTCAGTTTAGATGATCCCAATTTTGTTGGCAACATCCAAAGCATCGTAATCAGGAGCTAGTCGAAAATATGCCTTCTTCTCTCCATCAGGCCGAATCAGGGTGTTGACCTTGGCCACATCAATGTCGTAGAGCTTCCTCACAGCCTGTTTGATCCGGTGCTTGTTGACTTTAACATCCACAATGAACACAGTGTGTTGTTGTCTTCTATCTTCTTCACGGCAGACTCAGTGGTCAGTGGAAACTTGATGACAGCATAGTAGTCAAGTTTGTTTCTCCTGGGGGCACGCTTCCGAGGATATTTGGGCTGCCTCTGGAGTCGCAGGGTCTTGGGCCACTGGAAGGTGGGTGACTTGCGGATCTTCCTTTTTTTGTGGCCGTGGACGCCTTTCAACACTGCCTTCTTGGCCTTTAAAGCCTTCACTTGGGCTTCGGCTTTAGGAGGGACAGGAGCTTCCTTCTTCGCTTTCAGCACCATCTTGTGAAAAGGGTACTATATTGCCTATTTTTAATACATACAAGATGATTTTATTTATATTGTTTACAATTTTTTTTCTTTAGTTAAATACACTGAATTCCTTCCCATGCCAGTACTAGTAGATCTAGTATGCTCTTTTAAATCACTCTATTACCCATTATTTACCATGAACATAATTCTGCAGACATACTAAAATTCTTCACAGATTAACTTTTGTATTTCACATAGCTGGTGGCAGAAATAAGGGGAGAAGAAGGAGTGACAGATTGGAGTGATATCTTAGTTGCTAAAACTCTGCTTTGTTCATCATCTCAGAGAGTGGGTTTGTCGGGCTGAGAGAGGCATACATTTTGAAAAGAGGGGGTTGTTGACTAAGCAGTGGGCCTCCACCTAACAGAACACCCACTGTGACTATTTACAATGTTTGCATCTCAGCAAAAATACCATTTGTATTTTGAATTCCTTTGTTTCAACTACATAACTCAATAAGAAAGAAAGTTTCCTATAATTGAAAAGAATAGACAGTGTTTAAAGGCTAAGTTTTGCCTTCCTTTTAAGGGTGAATGTGCTTTATTTTAAGCCACTCTTCTTTCTCAAGTTAAGAAGGGCCCTCTGGTATTTCTGTGCAAAGCATCAGCAATACTGTTTCTTTTTAAGTTAATCATTTTTAATCCTTCTTATTTTATTTAGTGCCTATTGCTATGGCATCTGGAGCTCAGTGCTTCTGACAGTACGTTTTATGGATGCTTGGGGGCAGATTGCCTGGGCTGGCCTCTGCTCTAGTACTTATTAGTTGTGTATGTCAACCCTGTTTTCCCATCTGTTAAATGGGACAGTAATAGCCATGGTGATAACGCATGGCTATTGTGAGGATTAAAATAAGATAGTGCAAATGAAAGGCAGTCCACAGGATGGGAGAAAATATTTGCAAATTATGTATCTGATAAAGGTGTAGTATCCACAATAGATAAATAATTCTTGATTTGATCCAAGATGGCTGAATAGGAACAGCTCTGGAGTGCAGTTCCCAGTGAGAAGGCAGAGGGTGAATGATCATGGCATTTCCAAACAAATTTTTACTGCTGACAGACCAGGAGATTCCCAGGTGAAAAAGCACCACAAGTCTTCAGCATGGCTGTTTCAGCCGGCACAGCGGGTCTCTGCACAAAAACTCACACAAACCTGGGCGCAAATGACGCCTGGGACACAGAGTCACCCATTCAACTGAAAAAAAAAAAAAGGGGGCTGAAACAGGGAGCCAGATGATCTGGCTTGGTGGGTCCCACCCCCACAAAGACCAGCAATCTGAAATGCTCTGGACTGAGAGTTTCAGAGAAAGCACAGGTGGACACGGGACTGTGCTTCCTCTGTGGGAGGAAGGGCGTCCGCCATTACTGAGGGAGTCCGCCACTACCGAGGCAGTCTGCCATTACTGAGGCAGGCTGCCATTACTGAGGCAGTTCCAACTATACCTCTACAAACAAAACTGCAAGGAATTTCACACAGCAGCTGGGCAGAGCCCACAGAAGCTCAGCAGCCCCTCTGCTGGCAGACTGTGACTAGGCTAGCTCATTGCTGGGCAGAGCATCTCTGAAAAAAGGCAGCAGCACGTCAGGAACTTATAAATAAAGCTCCACCTTCCCAGTACAGAACACCTGGGGAAAAAAGGCAGTTATGAATTCCGCTGTAGCAGACTTAAACGTACCTGCCCAGCAGCTCTGAATGGAACCACGGAGCTCACAGCTCAGCACCTGAGCTCATATAGGGGACAGGCCGTATCCTCAAGCAGCTCTCTGACCCCTGTATATCCAAAGAGACACCTAATAAAGGAGAGCTCATGCTGACATCTGGCGGGTATCCTTCTGGGACAAAGATAACAGAACAAGAAACTGGCAGCAACCCTTACCGTTCTGCAGCCACTGCAGGTGATCCCCAGGCAAGCAGGGTCTGGAGTGGACCTCCAGCAGTCCTACAGCAGAGGATCCTGACTGTTAGAAGGAAAACTAAGAAACAGAAAGAAATAACTTCATCATCCACAAAAAGGACATCCACTCAGAGACCCCATCTGAAAATCACCAACTACAAAGACTGCAGGTAGATAAATTCACAAAGATGGGAAGAAACCAGTGCAAAAAGGATGAAAACACCCAAAACCAGAACACCTCTCCTCCTTCTAGGGATCAAAACTCTTCACCAGCAAGGGAACAAGGCTGAATGAAGAATGAGTCTGATGAATTGACAGAAACAGGCTTCAGAAAGTGGATAATAGCTTCTCTGGGCTAAAAGAACATGTTCTAACCCAATGCAAAGAAACTAAGAACGTTGAAAAACGATTTGATGAAATGGTAATGAGAATCAACAGCTTAGAGAAGAATATAAATGAATTGATGGAGCTGAAAAACACAACAGGAGAACTTCATGAAGCATATACAAATTTCAATAGCCGAATGGACCAAGCAGAAGAAAGGATATCAGAAATTGAAGATCAACTCAATGAAATAAAATGAGAAGGCAAGATTAGAGAAAAAAGAGTAAAAAGAAATGAACAAAGCCTCCAAGAAATATGGGATTATGTGAAAAGACCTAATCTACGTTTGATAGGTGTACCTGAATGTGATGGAGAGAATGAATCCAAGCTGGAACACACTCTTCAGGATATTATCCAGGAGAACTTCCCCAACCTAGGAAGACAGGCCAATATTCAAGTCCAGGAAATTCAGAGAACACCACAAAGATATTCCTCAAGAAGAGCAACCCCAAGGCACATAATTGTCAGATGCACCAGGGTTGAAATGAAGGAAAAAATGCTACAGGCAGCTAGAGAGAAAGGTGGGGTTACCCACAAAGGGAAGCCCATCAGCCTCACAGCAAATCTCTAAGCAGAAACCCTGCAAGCCAGAGAGTGGGAGCCAATATTCAACATCCTTAAAGAAAAGAACTTTCAACCTAGAATTTCATATCCAGCCAAACTAAGCTTCATAAGTGAAGGAGAAATAAAATCCTTTATGAACAAGCAATTGCTCAGAGATTTCATAAGTACCAGGCCTTCCTTACAAGAGCACCTGAAAGAAGCACTAAACATGGAAAGGAACAACCAGTACCAGTCACTCCAAAAACGTACCAAATGGTAAAGAACATTGACACAATGAAGAAACTGCTTCAACTAATGCACAAAACAACCAGCTAGCATCAAAATGACAGGATCAAATTCACAAATAACAATATTAACCTTAAATGTAAATGGGCTAAATGCCCCAATCAAAAGACACAGACTGGCAAATTGGCTAAAAAGTCAAAACCCATCAGTGTGCTGTATCCAGGAAACCCATCTGACATGCAGGAATACACATAGGCTCAAAATATAGGGATGGAGGAAGATTTACCAAGCAAATGGAGAGCAAAAAACAAACAAACAAACAAAAAAAAAACAAAACAGGAGTTGCAATTCTAGTCTCTGATGAAATAGACTTTAAACCAACAAAGATCAAAAGAGACAAAGAAGGGCATTACATAATGGTAAAAAGATCAATTCAGCAAGAAGAGCTAACAATCCTAAATATATATGCACCAATACAGGAGCACTCAGATATGTAAAGCAAGTTCTTAACGACGTACAAAGAGACTTAGACTCCCACACAATAATAGTGGGAGACTTTAACACTCCACTGTCAATGTTAGACAGGTCAACAATACAGAAAATTAACAAAGATATCCAGGACTTGAACTCAGATCAGGACCAAGCAAACCTAATAGACATTTACAGAACTCTCCACCCTAAATCCACAGAATATACATTCTTCTCAGCACCACATCACACCTACTCTAAAACTGACCACATAATTGGAAGTACATCACTCCTCAGTGAATGCAAAGGAAATACAAATCATAACAAACAGTCTCTCAGACCACAGTGCAACAAATTAGAACTCAGGATTAAGAAACTAACTCAGAACTGCACAACTTCATGGAAACTGAACAACTGGCTCGTGAATGTTGACTGGATAAACAATGAAATGAAGGCAGAAATAAAGATGTTCTTAGAAACCAATGAGAGTGAAGACACAATTACCAGAATCTCTTGTCTAGAGGAAAATTTATGGCAATAAATGCCCACATGGGAAGCAAGGAAAGATCTAAAATCGACACCTTAATCATCAAAATTGAAAGAGCTAGAGGAGCAAGATTAAGAAAACTGGAAAGCTAGCAGAAGACGAGAAATAACTAAGATCAGAGCAGAACTGAAGGAGATAGAGACACAAAAATCACGTCAAAAAATTAATAAATCCAGGAGCTGGTTTCTTGAAAAGATCAACAAAATAGACCACTAACCAGATTAATAAAAAAGAAAAGAGAAGAATCAAATAGATGCAATAAAAAATGATAAAGTGGATATCACCACCAATTCCACAGAAATACAAACTACCATCAGAGATTACTACAAACCACTCTATGCACATAAACCAGTAAACCTGGAAGAAATGGGTAAATTCTTGGACACTTGCACCCTCCCAAGCCTAAACCAAGAAGTTGAAACCCTGAATAGACCATTCTTGGAGGCTTTGTTCATTTCTTTTTACTCTTTTTTTCTCTAATCTTGCCTTCTCATTTTATTTCATTGAGTTATCTTCAATTTCTGATATCCTTTCTTCTGCTTGGTCCATTCAGCTATTGAAATTTTTATATGCTTCATGAAGTTCTCCTGTTGTGTTTTTCAGCTCCATCAATTCATTTATATTCTTCTCTAAGCTGTTTATTCTCGTTAGCATTTCATAACAAGGGCTGAAGTTGAGGCAGCAATTACTAGCTTACCAACCAAAGAAAGCTCACGTCCAAATGGGTTCACAGCCAAATTCTACCAGATATACAAAGAGGAGCTGGTACCATTCCTTCTGAAACTATTCCAAACAATCCAAAAAGAGGGAATCCTTCCCAAATCATTTTATGAGTCCAACATCATCCTGATACCAAAACCTGGCAGAGACTCAAGAAGAAAAGAAGACTTCCGGCCAATATCCATGATGAACATTGATGCAAAAAACTTCAATAAAATACTGGCAAACCAATTGCAATGGCACATCAAAAATCTTCCCCATCACGATCAAGTAGGCATCATCCCAGGGATGCAAGGCTGGTTCAACATATGCAAGTCTATAAACGTAATCCAACACATAAACAGAACCAAAAACAAAACCACATGATTATCTCAATAGATGCAGAGAAGGCCTTCGACAAAATTCAACAGCTCTTTATGCTAAAAACTCTCAATAAACTAGATATTGATGGAACATATCTCAAAATAATAGAAGCTATTTATGACAAACCCACAGCCAATATCATACTGAATGGGCAAAAACTGGAAGCATTCCCTTTGAAATCTGGCACTAGATAAGGATGCCCTCTCTCATCACTCCTATTCAATATAGTATTGGAAGTTCTAGCCAGAGCAATCGGGCAAGAAAAAGAAATAAAGGGTATTCAATTAGGAAAGGAGGAAGCCAAATTGTCTCTATTTGCAGACTATATGATTGTATATTTTGAAGACCCCATCATCTCAGCCCAAAATCTCCTGAAACTGATAAGCAACTACAGCAAAGTCTCAGGATACAAAATCATTGTTCCGAAATCACAAGCATTCCTGTACACCAATAACAGACTTAAAGAGAGCCAAATCAAGAATGAACTCCCATTCACAATTGCTGCAAAGAGAATAAAATATCTAGGAATACAACTAACAAAGGATGCAAAGGACCTCTTCAAGGAGAACTATAAACCACTGCTCAAGGAAATAAGAGAGGACACAAACAGATGGAAACATATTCCATGCTCATGCTTATGAAGAATCAATATTGTGGAAATAGCCATACTGCCCAAAGTAATTTATACATTCAACGCTATCCCCATCAAGCTACCTATGACCCTCTTCAGAGAACTGGAAAAAAACCACCTTAAACTTCATATGGAACCAAAAGAGAGCCCACATAGCCAAGACAATCCTAAGTGAAAAGAACAAAGCCGGAGGCATCACACTACCTGACTTCAAGCTATCCTACAAGGTAACAGTAATCAAAACAGCATGGTACTGGTACCAAAACAGAGATGTAGACCAATGGAACAGAACAGAGGCCTCGGGGCAATGCCACACAACTACAACCATCTGATCTTTGACAAACTTGACAAAAACAAGCAATGGGGAAAGGATTCCCTGTTTAATAAGTGGTGTTGGAATAACTGGTTAGCCACGTGCAGAAAGCTGAAACTGGACCCCTTCCTGACACCTTACACTGAAATTACCTCCAGATGGATTAAAGACTTAAAAAGTTTAAGACCTAACACCATAAAAACCCTAGAAGAAAACCTAGGCAAAACCTTTCAGGACATAGGCATAAGCAAGGACTTCATAACTAAAACACCAAAAGCATTGACAACAAAAGCCAAAATAGATAAATGGGATCTAATTACACTCCAGAGCTTCTGTACAGCAAAAGAAACAATCATTGGAGTGAACTGGCAATCAACAGAATGGGAAAATTTTTTTTCAGTCTACCCATCTGACAAAGGGCTAATATCCAGGATCTACAAAGAACCAAAACAGATTTACAAGAAAAAAACAAACACACTCATTCAAAAGTAGGCAAAGGATATGAACAAACACTTTTCAAAATAAAACTTATATGAGGCCAACAAACATATAAAAAAATGCTCATGATCACTGGTCATTAGAGAAATGCAAATCAAGACCACATTGAGATACCATGTCATGCCAGTTAGAATGGCGATCATTAAAAAATCTGGAGACAACAGATGCCGGAGAGGATGTGGAGAAATAGGAACACTTTTACACTGTTGGTGGGAGAGTAAATTAGTTCAACTATTGTCGAAGACAGTGTGGCGATTCCTCAAGGACGTAGAAATATAACTTCTGTTTGACCCAGCAATTCCAATACTGGGTATATAGCTAAAGGATTATAAATCGTTCTGTTATAAAGACACATGCACACATATGTTCATTGTGGCACTGTTTACAATAGCAAACACCTGGAACCAACCCAAATGCCCATTGATATTAGACTAGACAGGGAAAATGTGGCACATATATACCCTGGCATACTATGAGCCATAATAAACGATGAGTTTGTGTCCTTTGTAGGCGCATGGATGAACCTGGAAACCATCATTCTCAGCAAACTTGACACAAGAGGCCAGGCGCGGTGGCTCAAGCCTGTAATCCCAGCACTTTGGGAGGCCGAGGTGGGTGGATCACGAGGTCAAGAGATCAAGACCATCCTGGTCAACATGGTGAAACCCCGTCTCTACTAAAACTACAAAAAAAATTAGCTGGGCATGGTGGAGCCTGCCTGTAGTCCCAGCTACTCAGGAGGCTGAGGCAGGAGAATTGCCTGAACCCAGGAGGTGGAGGTTGCGGTGAGCTAAGATTGCGCCATTGCACTCCAGCCTGGGTAACAAGAGCGAAACTCTGTCTCAAAAAAAAAAAAAAAAAAAAAACAAAAAACTTGACACAAGAGCAGAAAATCAATCACTGCATGTTCTCACTCATAGGCCGGTGTTGAACAATGGGAACACATGGACACAGGGAGGGGAGCACTACACATTGAGGTCTGTTGGGGGGAAATAGGGGAGGGACAGCAGGGGGTGGGGAGTTGGGGAGAGATAGCATGGGAAGAAATGCCAGATATAGGTGAAGGGGAGGAAGGCAGCAATTCACACTGCCAAAGTGGTGGGATTACAGGCATGAGCCACCATGCCCAGCCAAGAATTATTATAACTCAGCAATCTAAAGAAAAATAACCCAATTGAAAAATGAGCAAAGGAATTGATATTTCTCAAAAAAGATAAATAAATGGCTAATAATTATTGCCCATGAAAAGATGGTCAACATCATTAGTCATTTAGGGATATGCAAATGAAAACCATAGTGAGATTTTTCTACTTTATGCCCACTAGTATGGATGGAATAAAAATGGAAAGAAATACATGTTGGCAAGGATGTAGGAAAATTAGAACCTTATATTGCTTGTGAAAATGTAAAATAGTGTAGCAGTTTTGGAAAATATTTTGGCAGTTCTTCAAAAAGTTAAGCATTGAGTTATCATATAACTCAGTAATTTCTAAGTTATATGCCCAAGAAAACTGAAAACATATGTTCACACAAAAACTTGTACATGGATATTCATAACAGCATTATTCATAATAGACAAAAAATGGAAGCAACCAAAATGCCCATCAGCCGATGAGTGCATCAGCAAAATATGGTCATTTCATATAGCAGACTATTATTCAGCCATACAGGAAATGCTGTACTGATACAAACTACAACCTGCATGGGCCTTGAAAACATAATGCTAAGTGAAAGAAGTCTGGCACCAAAGGTGACAGACATCTCATGATTCCACTTTTATGAAATCTACCATAGGAAAATCCATAAAGAGAGGAAGTAGACTAGTGGTTTACTAGGGCTGGGAGGCCGGCAGGGAATAGGGGAGTAACCGCTAATGGGTTTCTTTTTGGGGTGATGAAAGTGTCTGGAATTAAGATCGGATGATTGTTTCACAACTTTGTGCGTATACTGAAAGAACCACAGAATCGTACATTCGTTAATTCCGGATGGATTTTGTGGCATGTGAATTATATCTATAATGACAAAAAATAAGGTAATACAGTAGATGGGAGGTGGTACCATGCCCCAGACATGGTAAGCACTCTATGGGTTAGTTATTTCTGCTGGTGCTGTCATTATCTTCATTATTACTAAAAAAAACTTCATTCATTATTCCTAAAAATATTAATTTCTTATGGTTATATTATTTCCAGTTCTTTTCTTCAAATTACACAAATATTAGCCACTCAGTGCTGGCCAAATATTTTCAAAGGTCTGTATTTGTGAGCTCGTCCTGGGATGGAAAGTCTTTGAATTACTGTGTGTGTATGTGTTCCCCATTTGCTTACACTGCATCTTCTTACCATAAAATAAAATACTTCTTGGCAGATCATCTGACATTTATAGATTCTTTTTCTTTCTTTCTTTTATTTGATTTATATGATTGAGTACTCTCAACTTCTGTGATGGAGGGAAAGCAGAGAAACCAATAATAGGATAATGCTAAAGGATGCCTCAATCTTCTTTTTGTTTTTTATTTTTGGTTAAATAATTTTAGTTTACTTCATGGAATAAGGTAAATATTTTACATTTGTTAAAAACTGTCTGTGTCGTTCCAGGTTAAGTGCTTACAAAAATACATATAACACAGCAAAATTAAAAAATGATTCAGTGGAGACAAAACAAAAAATAGCATGGATGTTAAAATGTAACTAAAAGCTGCCAGGCACAGTGATTCACTCCGGGAATCCAGCACTTTGGGAGGTCGAGGTAGGTAGATCACTTGAGATCAAGAGTTCAAGACCAGTCTGACCAATATGGTGAAACCCTGTCTCTACTAAAAATACAAAAATTAACCAGGCTTGGTGACCTGCATCTGCAATCCCAGGCATTCTGGTGACTGAGGCAGGAGAATTGCTTGAATCTGGGAGGCGGAGCTTGCAGTGAGTGGAGATCAGGCCTCTGCATTCCAGCTTGGGTGATTGAGTGAGACTCCATTTCAAAAAAAAAAAAAAAAAAAAAAAAGTAACTAAAAGTTAATACTTAAAAAAGATTGGAATTCCTCAATCTTGAGATATCCTTTCCATGTTTTCTGTTTTTCCTTCTTTTGGGCAGTAGCTACATAGTATGAGACTTCTATAGTGTGCTATACTAACGTAATCACACCTGGATGCTTTTTGAAAAGTTTTACATAAAATATATGATCCAAATGGACTTTCTTCTTTAATTGGTTATCTACAATTAACATTTGGATTGTGTTTGCTAAATGCATCTGCCATATCCTAAGCACTGTGATCCTTTTAGAACTATTAACAGAAGAGACTTGGGGGTATTTTATGGTTATAAGGAATAAATGATATTTATGCAAGTGTGTAAACATTAATAACTCAGGGCTTATAAGCATGTCAGGATATTTGATTATGGCCAGGAAAATGCACATTAGGTATCTAGTACGGATCTAAAAGTGATCTGGGCTATACCTTTCATTTCTGGGTTTCCTTCCTCAAGCTTAAAGGGTGTTCTAATTTCATTATTATCAATCTCAAGATCATTTCACAGTTTCCCAGTAGTTGGGCATCATGGTGACTTTTTTCCCCAGGCTCTTTGTTTGGATACGTGGCCTTGTTTGACTTGTCTTTGATTACTATATATCTGTACCCCTGTTTACTTTTGCCTGGCTACTGATTCTGTGTTTCACCTTGACCCTTGATAAAGCTGTGACTCTGATTCATTTTTAGTGGGGGATTCACCTGATTGGTGGAATCTAGCCTTGCCCTGCCAGGTGGCTGCCTGGGTGTTACTTGCTGATAGGAGTGTATCCATTGAAGGCCTTAGATGTTGCAGTCCTTGCTTCCTAGGTCCTCCTCTTTGTTTAGGGGCACCTCTTTTCTGGTCTAGTGCACGGCCTGATCTCTGTCAATTGCCATGTTCTGTATGGCAGTTTTATGGCATACTTTTCCCCCCACAGAGGGTAGCAACCTTTTCATAAGTTGTAGTGGGTTTTTGATATCCAGTCTCTCCTTTTTTTTCTTTTTTTGAGACAAGTTTTCACTCTGCCACCCAGGCTGAATACAGTGGCACGATCACAGCTCCCTGCAGCCTTCAACTCCGGGACTCCGGCATTCCCCCCACCTCATCCTCCCAAGTAGCTGGGATGGGACTACAGATTTGCGCCACCATTCCTGGTTACATTTTTAAAAGAGATTTTCGGCCGGGCTCGGTGACTCACGCTTATAATCCGAGTACTTTGGGAGGCTGAGGCGGGTGGCTTATGAGGTCAGGCATTCAAGACCAGCCTAATCAACATGGTGAAACTCGGTCTCTACTAAAAATACAAAAATTAGCCAGGCATGGTGGCGCACACCTATGATCTCAGCTACCCAGGAGGCTGAGGCAGGAGAATTGCTTGAACCCAAGAGGCAGAGGCTGCAGTGAGTTGAGACTGCACCACTGCACTACAGCTTGGGTGACAGAGCAAGTCTGTCTGTCTCTCTCTCTCTCTCTCTCTCTCTCTGTTTTTCTCTCTCTCTCTCTCAAAAAAAAAAAAAAAGAGTTTTTTTTTAGAGATGGAAGCCTCACTATGTTGCCCAGGCTAATCTTGAACTCCTGGACTCAAGTGATCCACCCTCCTCGACCTCACAAAGTGCTGGGATTATAGGTGTAAGTTACCATGCCCAGGCTTCCCAATGTCATTCTGATTTGAATTTTTCTAGAATGATTATTATATCCTAAACATTTATAGAATTTATATTCTTTACTTTTTATTGCTATAGTGTTAGTGACTATTGGTAACTTAGACATTAAAGAATTATGTATAAAATTGCTATAGGTGCCTGTGGTTAAATTCTTTTACTAAGATTTCACTTCTAGAGAACTGAAGAATTTACCAAAGTAAAAATGGTCTAGCTTTATTACTTGATTTATAAAAATGAATACATCACAGTTAATATTAACAATACTGCACTCTGAGGTACAGATTAGAAAAATATGCCCCTTATTTGTCACAATGAATGGAGTGACCAAATCTATAGTTTTTCAACTCTATGACTGTTATGTATTTTTCTGTACCAGGCAACCTTTTTTTTTTTTTTTTTTTTTGAGTCAGAGTCTTGCTCTGTCACCCAGACTGGAGTGCAATGGTGCAATCTCAGCTCACTGCAACCTTCACCTCCTGGGTTCAAATGATTCTCGTGCCTCAGCCTCCCCAGTAGCTGGGATTACAGGCATGTGCCACCACACCCAGCTAATTTTCATATTTCAATAAAGAAAGGGTTTCACCATGCTGGCCAGGCTGGTCTTGAACTCCTGGCCTTAAATGACCTACCTGTCTCAGCCTTCCAGAGTGCTGGATTACAGGTGTGAGCCACATTGCCCAGCCTGTACCAAGTAACATTTATTTCTATGTGCAGGAATACACACGTGCTTGTTACAGAATTGAGTTTATCATATTCTATCACCATGTATTTCCCATAAATCTATTAAGTTAAAATATGTGCCACTTCTCATAGTTTGGTGTGATTACATATTTATACATAAACCTTTATGATCTTGGAATTCAGAGCCTGGGTGGTGGCCTGAGAGTTTGTGTGTATAAATGTGGGTAGAAAGAGTGAGGCATGGATGGTTTCTATTTTTTTCTACCGGAGTGCCATTATTCAGTTTCTTTTCTGGAGAGTCGCTGTGAACACTGTTGTGGGGCTGCTCCCTGTGTGTAGCTCTGCCTCAGAACCACGGAGTCAGCTCCCAGACCTACTCCATCTCTGGTTACAAGTCAGTGTCGTCTTTGCTGGAAGTTAGGAGACAGGGCCCTGTTGATTTACGCTGTGCTTGAGCTTGCCCTTATTAGTATTTTTTGATTCTTCCATCAGCGAGTTTGATTTCTCCACCAAAAAATAATCTTGCACAGGGTCACGATCCTCCCTGCTTTTACAAAACACTGAGCTTTGGAAAGGGAAAGGATTACTCATCACAACTCTAAACACTAGGATAAAATGTTCCCATTTAGATCAATCAGGGCCAATTTAATTTTCTAATGAACTTTATAATTGCTTTCCTGATCTGCCTTTAGGGACTATTATTATACAAGCTTTTCTTCTTTTTAATGTTTCTAGAAGTCAGATTTTCATCTTTGCCAAGAATTAGAGGATCTATAAACACGTGAAAAAGATGAGAAACAAAGTCACGGATCATCTTGATGATGATGGTCTTACAATTTCGCAGAAGGTTGAAAAGGCAATAGATACAACAAATTCATGTTCTTGTTATTGAAATCCACAAATTAGAGGTCTAGATTGAATACACACTGTGCTTAGACTTAATAAACACCTCCGATAAACTTATTCAATATTTTTTAAATTGACAACCTATTTTGGGGGCTGCATATACTATAGAGATCAAAGTAGGCATTTCTTGCTTTTTTTTTTTTCTGAAATAAATACAATCCTTGGGACAAATTAGGCATTTCTTGCCCTCTTGACTTATACAAATCAATATGTAATCAAATTAAGATAAGTACTGGGTGCACGAGGAAGGAAGACAGGTTGCCTTCAGAGAGTGGGGGAGTCCAGAAGTCTGCTCTAAAGAGAAGATGTTTAAAATTAAACCTGCAATGTCCATCTGAATTAAGCAGGTCGAGAACAGGGTGAAGGCAGGCATAGCGGCATGAACCGATATCCTGAGGCAGGAAAGGGCTGGGTTTGTCACCAAGAGTAACACAAAGGTCATTGTGCTGGAGCACACTGAGGAGGGTGAATGTTCCAAGACAAGGCTTGGCATAGCCTAGGAGAGGTCACATGATTCAGGGCCTTATAAACCATGTTAATTTAGTTGTTCCAAAGTTCAGAGAGTTGACTAGAAGGAATAAGAAGAAAATTTAGGAGATGGTGTTAGGTCATTGGCTGTAGGTTGGAGGCAACAGATGACAGTAGCTTGGACTAAGGGTTGACAGTGGAACAGAAGAGATGTGGATGGACTTGGGCTCTGTTTAGGAATTAGAACCAACAAAAGTTGACAGAGGGGTTAGATTGTGGTATTAGAAGAAAGGATTCATTTCAGCATCCTGGTGTGAACAAGTGAGTGGATGAAAGTGTTTTTCCACAGCTGGGAAAGACTAGAGGCTGAATAGATTTGAGAGAGGAGCAACAGTTTAGTTTTTTGATGTGTGAAGGTTGAAATGAGTCTGTGAGCTATCTTGCAGATGTCAAGTAGGTGGTTAGATACATAGTATTTGTTTATCTCTTGCTGCATAATAAATTATTATGAAACTTAGCAGCAAATCTATATTAGTTATCTATTGCTCTGTAACAAGTCACTCCAACATTTGGTGGTTTAAAACAACAATTATTTATTATCTCAAACAGTTTATTTGGCTAGGAATTTGGGAGTGGCTTAGCTAGGGGTGATTCTGGTCCATGTTCTCTCATGAGATTGTATTCAAGATGCTGGCCAGTGGTCCCATCATCTGAAGCTTGACAGAGGCTGGAGGATCTGATTCCAGGATGGCTTATGTACATGGCTTTTGGCAGAAGGTCTCAACTCTTGCTGGCTCTTGGTGGAAGGCCACAGTTTCTCCCCACATGGACCTCTCTCTAGGGCTACTTGAGTGTCTTCACGATGTGGCACTGAGCTTCTCCTAGAGTGACAGATATGAGAGAATGCAAGGGGGAAGCTGTAATACCTTTAGTCTCAGAAGCCCCACACCATCACTTCTGCCATATTCTATTCAGGATTAAGCCCCCCTGCCGTTTGAATGGACAGCCACTAATTTTTGAATGTATTTTAAAACCACCACACATGATTTTGTAATTCAGAAGAAAGGTTTGGGCTGGTAATCAGACATCAGGAGTTTTGCCCATAGATGCTGTGGACTGAGTAGATGCATGACCACTTAGTAAAAGTGTAAAGAGGTCCAAGCAGATCCTTTAGGAAATCTGTCTTGTAGAGCATCTGCTGTGGAGGAGTGCAGGAGAAGGAAGAAATGGCATCTGGGAAGATAAGAATTTTTGAGGCCAGAGTGATCTTCTCTGTGGAAGCCTACTGGAATGTCTATTTGACTTTCGTTTTTAAGAATTTGTTCTCTAAATGAATGAAGAATGAATAAATGTCATGTATATGTACAAAATGTTAATTCTAAGTATGATTATTATTGAAATGCTTATAATATTAAGAATGGAAATCAGCATTAGGAATGCATAATAATAGGGTGGGAGGTATTGGTAAAAAATTATTTAATGTCCAGACAATGAAATGTCTATGAAGCATTAAAAATGATATTATTAAAGAATGTGCATTGTAGTAAAACATATGATGTATTTTAAATAAATATAGAATACTACATAAGGGGAGGCTGCGTCTGGCTCCCGCCCTCACAGCCATTGCAGTACATTGAGCTCCATAGAGATGGCTTTGGGGCAAGTGAGAGCCGGATGGGCACTGGGCGACTCTGCCTCGCTGAGGAAAAGTAATTAAACATGGCCAAAGGAGATCCTAAGAAGCTGAGAGGCAAAATGTCATCATATGCATTTTTTGTGCAAACTTGTCGTGAGGAGCCTTAGAAGAAGCATCCCGAGGCTTCAGCCAGCTTCTCAGAGTTTTCTAAGAAGTGCTCAGAGAGGGGGAAGACCATGTCTGCTAAAGAGAAAGGAAAATCTGAAGCTATGGCGAAGGCAGACAAGGCCCGTTATGAAAGAGGAATGAAGGCCGGGTGCAGTGGCTCACACCTATAATGCTAGCACTTTGGGAGGCTAAGGTGGGCGAATCGTGAGGTGAAGAGATCGAGACCATCCTGGCCAACATGGTGAAACCTTGTCTGTACTAAAAATGTAAAAATAAGCTGGGGCGTGATGGCGCACGCCTGTAGTCCCAGCTACTTGGGAGGCTGAGACAGGAGAATCGTTTGAAACAGGAGACTGCACCACTGCACTCAAGCCTGGTGACAGAGCGAGACTCCGTCTCAGAAAAAAAAAAAAAAAAAAAGAAAGAGGAATGAAAACCTGTATCCCTCCTAAAGGGGAGACACAAAAGAAGTTCAAGGATTCAGATGCTCCTAAGAGGTTTCCTTTGGCCTTTTTCCTATTTTGCTCTGAGTGTTACCCCAAAATCAAAGGAGAACATCCTGGCTTGTCCGTTGGTGATGTTGCAAAGAAACTGGAAGAGATGTGGAGTAACACTGCTGCAGGTGACAAGCAGCCTTATGAAAAGAGGGAAAAATGTGAAAAGGATCTTGCCGCATATGGAGCGAAAGGAAAGTCTGATGCAGCAAAAAAGGGATTTGTGAAGTCTGAAAAAAGCAAGACGAAGAAGGCAGAAGAGAAGATGAGGAAGATGAAGAGGAGGAGGAAGATGAAGATGAAGATGATGATGATGAAAAGTTGGTTCTAGTGCAGTTTTTTCCCCCTTTTATTTATTTGCTTTTTTGAGACGGAGTCTTGCTCTGTCACCCAGGCTGGAGTGCAGCGGCGCAATCTCGGCTCACTGCAACCTCTGCCTCCTGGGTTCAAGTGATTCTCCTGCCTCAACCTCCCAATGGGATTACAGGCACCTGCCACCATGCCAGGTTAATTTTTGTATTTTTAATAGGGACAGGGTTTATTCATGTTGGTCAGGCTGGTTTCAAACTCCTGACCTCGTGATCCACCTGCCTAGGCCTCCCAAAGTGCTGGGATTATAGGCATGAACCACCACACCCAACCTTTTTTCTTGACTATAAAGCATTTAATGCCCCTGTTCACAACTCACTCCTTTTAAAGAAAAAAAAATTGAAGTGTAAGGCTATGTAGGATTTGTTTTTAAACTGTACAATGTCTTTTTTTTGTGTGTGTAGTTAACACACTACCAAATGTATCTTTAGATAGCCCTGTCCTGCTAGTATTTTCAATAGCCACTAACGTTGCCTTGTGCAGTATGGGGTTTGTAAATTGGCGAGGAAATTTAAATCAGGTTCTTGTTAGTGCCCAGCACAGATTAATTATCTATGGGGATGGTAGGTTTTTCATCTTCGGTTGTCTCTGAGGCGGCTTATGTGAAATAATTGTTGTTCTGTTAACTGAATACTACTCTGTAATTGCAAAATAAAAAAAGAGTTGCAGCTGTTTTGTTGAAATTCTGAATGCTTCTAAGTAAATACAATTTTTTTAAATTAAAAATTGCTATGTAAGGAAGGAGCAGACAAAAGTATCTAGGAGGTGTATATGAACCTGTTAATACTGGTTTTCTCTGGGCAGAGGGAAAGTGGGTGATTGAAATTTCCTTCTTTTGGTTTGTCTAAATCTTCCTTAATAAATGTGATTGCTTTTGCAATAAAAATGTTTGAAAATATCCCCTTCCAAAATAAAGAAAAATAATGAAAATAATGATACTTGAAATTCGATTGAGGGGCCAGGCATGGTGGCTTATGCTCACAACCCCAGCACCTTGAGAGGTTGAGGTGGGAGGATTGCTTGAGGTCAGGAGTTTGAGACCAGCCTGGGCAATATAGCAAGATTCCATCTCTAAAATATATATATTTTTAAATTAGCTGGGCTTGAAGGCTCATGCCTGTAGTCTGAAGTATTCAGGAGGCTGAGGTGGGAGGATTGCTTGAACCCAAGTCAAAGCTACAGTGAGCTATGATTGTGCCATTGCGCTCTAGTCTGGAGCCTCAAAAAAGAACAACAACAACAACAACAAAAAACTTGACTGAGAAAAATTAAGGTACAAAATTTGGCTCCGAACTTCCTGGCAGCCAAGACAAAGTGGGACGAAGAAGATCTCTGATCTTTGTCAAGACAGCCTGCATTATTCCTGGTCCCCAGAGTGAGCCGAAGTGATTCAGCTTGCCCTCTAAAGCAATTTCTTGCTTTCTTTTATATTCTTTTGAAGTATTTCTTTTTAAACTTTTAAGTTCAGGGGTACATATGTAAATATGTGTTACATAGGTAAATATGTGTCACGATGGTTTGTTTACAGATGATTTAATCATCCAGGTATTAAGCCTAGTATCTATTAGTTGCTTTTCCTGGTCATTTCCCTTCTCCCAACCTCTACCCTCTGACAGGCCCCTATGTTATTCCCTGCTATGTGTCCGTGTGTTCTCACCACATAGCTCCCACTTAAAAGTGAGAAATGCAGTATTTGGCTTTCTGCTCCTGTGTTCGTTTGCTAAGGATAATGGCCTCCAGCTCCATCCATGTCCCTGCAAATGACATGATTGCATTCTTTTTTAAGGCTGCATAGTATTCCATGGTTTATAGGTACCACATTCTCTTTATCCAGTTTATCACTGATGGGCATTTAGGTTGATTCCATGTCTTTGTTACCATGGATAGTGCTGCAGTGAACATATGCGTGCATGTGTCTTTGTAACAGAACAATTTAAATTCCTTTGGTTATATACCCTGATATGGTTTGGCTGTGTCCCCACCCAAATCTCATTCCCATGTGTTGTGGGAGGGACCTAGTGGGAGGTAATGGAATCATGGGGGCAAGTCTTTCCTGTGCTATTCTCGTGATAGTGAATAAGTCTCATGCGATCTGATGGTTTTATAAAGAGGCATTTCCCTGTACAAGCTCTCTCTTTTCCTGCTGCCATCCACGTAAGATGTGACTTGCTCCTCTTTGCTTTCTGCCATGATTGTGAGGCCTCCTCAGCCACATGGAACTCTAAATCCATTAAACCTCTTTGTTTTGTAAATCGCCCAGTCTTGGGTTTTTCTTTATCAGCAGTGAGAAAACAGACGAATACATACCCAGTAATGGGATTGCTGGGCCAAATAGTATTTCTGTCTTTAGGTCTTTGATGAGGAATTGCTATGTTGTCTTCCACAATGTTTAAACTAATTTACACTCTCACTAACAGTGTATAAAGCGTTTCTTTTTTTTCCCCACAACTAACATCTGTTATTTTTTGGCTTTTTAATAACAGCAATTCTGACTGATGTGAAATGCTATGTCATTGTGTTTTTGGTTTGCATTTCTCTAATGATCAGAGGTGTTGTGCTTTTTTTTAACATGCTTGTTGGCCACATGTATGTCTTCTTTTGTTTAAAGCAATTTTGTATAAACTACAGAGATGTTCTAAATCTTGGGGGAAATGGAGGGCATACTTTTAAATGTAGGTTCTGTGAAGGCAGTTGTGCAGTCACAGGGTGGATTCTTACATATGACTTAGGTAAGCTTTGTGATTATTTGGCATAACAAAGTAGTAAAATTTTTAGTATCTTTAGAATACAGTGGCTGATATTCTCTTAGACCAGTTTTCCTTCACATCTCTGGATGACTAGCCCCCACCCGATTCCTTAAGCCTGGCTGGCGTCAAGGAGTCTGTATTCCAAGACAGTTCTCCAGGGGATTCTGATGTTTAGCTATATCTGGGAATTTGTGCAGTCTACTATTCTTTTTGACCATGATGACAGTTGGGCTTTATTGAGAATTAACTGTGTGCCTCCTGCCACATGCTGATTATTATCTTTAATTCTCACAACAATTATTTAAGGGTTGTACTTTTATCCCCTTTGTATATAGGAGGAACATAAATCATTCAAGGCCTAAAGCAGTCAAAAAGCAGCTGAGTAAAGTAGTTGGGAGCTGGGTTTTACTTACAAGACTGTTGGGATTAAATGAGATAATGTGTACAAAGTTGTTACCCTGTGTCTGGCACATAGAAGGCATTTAATAAATGTCAGTTTCATCATGAGAAAACATGGTTTATGGATGGAGGCTCTGATAGCGTCCTCAATGCATCTATCTCACTATTCCTGTCATCTGTCCTTCAGTGTTATGTCTTAGATCAGAGTTATGGGATGTGTGACTAGGGACTGTTGCATTTCAGGCTTATTTTATTTTAGTTTCTTTTATGAGACAGGGTCTCACTCTGTCACCCAGGCTGGAGTGCAGTGGTGTGATCATGACTCACAGCAGCCTCAAACTCCTGGGTTCGAGCAATCCTCCCACCCCACCCTTCCAAGTAGCTGGGACCACAGGCATATGCCATCACGCCCAGCTAATTTTTGTACTTGATGTAGAAATAAGGTTTTGCCATTTTGCCCATTTTGCTGGTCTTGAACTCCTGGGCTCAAGCGATCCACTCACCTTGGCCTCCCAAAGTTCTGGAATTGCAGACGTGAGTTACTGCACCCCATCCATTTCAGCCTTATTAACATCCCTTTAACAGAGCTGGAACATCCAACTCCAACTTGTAGACCAGAAATATTCCTGGATTTCCTTCCTCAGACTTATCTCAGTGGTGCCAGATTGAGTTAGGATTGAGTTTGGCTGCAAGTAAGACAAACCCTTTTATTATAGATTAACTAAGAAAGAACTCATTTTTCTCAAGTAAGCTTCAGTCTGTAGGTGGGCAACCCAGGGCTGGTTACCTGCCAGGGAAATTGGCAGCTGCTGTCTCCCTGGAGGAAGCAGAAAGACCCAGGGAAACATGTGCATGCCAGCCAAGTCTGTTAATTTTTATCCAGAAAATAATAGTTCTTCTAGGTCTTCCACCCAATATACTTCTGTCCACCTCCAGATAGAATTGGGCCAAATGGTTACCTCTAGTTGCTAGGTGAGGTGAATATTTTAACTGGCCACCTTGCTACACGGGAAAAAAATGAGATTATAAGTGAGAAGGGAAAAAAGGATGCTTGAGTGGGCAATTAGTAGATCTACCACAGTTCACAGTGAATTCCAGCAAGTGGTTCTCTCTCTCTCTCTCTCTCTCTTTTTTTTTTTTTTTTGAGATGGAGTCTCACTCTGTCACCCAGGCTGGAGTGCAGTGGCATGATCTCGGCTCACTGCAACTTCCGCCTTTCGGGTTCAAGTGATTCTCCTGTCTCAGACTTCTGAGTATCTGGGACTATAAGAGTGTGCCACCATGCATGGCTAATTTTTGTATTTTTAGTAGAGACGGGGTTTCACTCTATTGGCCAAGCTGGTCTCAAACTTCTGACCTTGTGATTCACCCGTCTTGACCTCTCAAAGTGCTGGGATTATAGGTGTGAGCCACCGTGCCTAGCCATAGTGTTCTTTCTTAAAAATGATGTCTAGAAAACAATTCTGATTCTAGAATTCAGGTTACCTGTAATTATATTCTGAAAGAATGATAGGTTGAAAATATGAGTTTTAAAAGACAAAATTGGAACCAAGTACAATTTCTCCATTTGTCTTATTGTGAAATATAGGAGTCAAGATAAATTAATCTCTCTTCTTGAAAAAAATCACACTGAAGCGGACATGAAAAATGTTTATTGCATCTGTTTTTTTCTCTGTGTTTTATTTCAGTATAATATAGATAACATAAAATTCATTATTTTAGCCATTTTAAGTGTACGTACATTTTGTTATATAACCATCACTACCATCTTTCTCCTGAATTCTTTTTTTTCTTCTTTTTTGAGATGGAATCTTGCTCTGCTGCCAGGCTGGAGTGCAATGGCGCGATCTTGGCTCACTGTAACCTCTGCCTCCCAGGTTCAAGTGATTCTCCTGCCTCAGCCTCCTGAGTAGCTGGGACTACAGGCATGTAGTTAGCTACCACGCCTGGCTAATGTTTTGTATTTTTAGTAGAGACAGGGTTTCACCGTGTTAGCCAGGATGGTCTTGATCTCCTGACCTCGTGATCTGCTCGCCTTGGCCTCTAAAAGTTCTGGGATTACAGGCGTGAGCCACTGAGCCCAACCTCCTGAATTTTTTTCTTGTTGAACAACTGAAAATATATACCCATTAAACCAGGGGTCCTCAAACCCCAGGCCACGGATCACTGGTCTGTGGCATGTTAGGAGCTGGGCTACACAGGAGGAGGTGAGCGGTGGGTGATCATGCATTACCGCTTGAGCTCTGCCTCCTGTCAGATCAACAGTGGCATTAGATTCTCATAGGAGCACAAACCCTATTGTGAACTGTGCTTGTGAGGGATCTAGGTTGTATACTTCTTATTAGAATCTACCTAATGGTGATCTGCAGTGAAGCAGTTTCATCCTGAAACCACTCCCCCACTGCCCCACTCCCCTGCTGCTGGCTCTGCCCATGGAAAAACTGTTGTCTACAAAACTGATCCCTGGTGCCAAAAAGGTTAGGGACCATTGCATTAAACTCCTCACTTCCCTCTCCTCCTAGCCTTTGGCAACCACCATTTTACTGTCACTATTCTAAGTACCTCATGTAAGTGGAATCATACTGTAGTTTTCTTTATGTGACTGGCGTGTCACTTAGCATACTCTCCTCAATTCTTCATCCTTGTTGTAGCATGTGTCAAAATTTCCTTTCTCTTCAAGGCTGGTTATTATTCCACATTATGTGTATACCACATATTGATCTGTTGATGGACACTTGGGTTGCTTCCATCTTTTAGCTTTTGTGAATAGTGTTCCTGTTAACATGGGTATACACATATCTCTGAGATTCTGCTTTCAGTTCGTTTGGTTGTATCATTGCATATGCTTTTTACTCAGATCCTGTTTCTCCTTGACATAACCCTAGGTAATGGCAGCTAGCTTACTCTTGTCTTAAGGAAAATGCTAAAGTTTTGAAGAAAGATATTTCATCCACATCTTTTTGTTTGATTCATTCTTGCTGAACTCCAAGAAAATTTGTGATCATGAGTTTTGTTTGATTCAGTCCATCGGCTCAGGGAAGGGAGTAATTCTAGTGATCCCAAAAGACGCCATTGCAGTGTTGCAATGCAGAAAAACACTAGGTTTCAGAGTGTCATTGGGAAGGAAACAAGAAAGAAAACAGAGAACATTATCCTTCCTTTGCAAAGCCATGTTGACTGTGCACATGGATTACGATCTGAGATCAGGTCTCCTACTAAAATGATTTAACAGTGGAAGGTGTTCTAGTGAAGGAAACCGAAGTCCTGGAGTAAATGCGTATGTTGCTTTTGTGAAACTGACTAAAGCGACCAGTACTCTTCAGTCTAAAAGGATGAAAGTGGAAAGAAGACATACTTACCAGCTATAAGCTTAATTTTTTCAGAAAAGCAAACATAAACTTACTCTTCCAATCTTCAACGGTGATCCTAAATCTGGACTTTTTGATGCTTAAAAGACCAACAGATGTTCAAGACAAATAAGAGGAAGAGCTATTTTACACTGAAGATATTTTGCAACTTTGAGGTACTCCGTGATGGTACAGACTGAATTTACGGATTTTTTTTTTAAAGGCAAATAAATGTGAGACTCATAGTAGACTATTAAATAAAGATAGTGCTGATTTGGGGAAAAATCCTAATTTTTTTTTTTTGAGACCGAGTCTTGCTCTTCTGCTCAGGCTTGAGTGCAGTGATATGATCTTGGCTTAGTGCAACCTTTGTTTCCTAAGTTGAAGCCATTCTATTGCCTCATCCTCCTGAGTAGCTGGGATAACAAGTGCATGCCACCACGCCTGGCTAATTTTTGTATTTTTAGTGAGATGAGGTTTCACCATGTTGGCCAGGCTGGCCTTGAACTCTTGACTTCAGGTGATCCACCTGCCTTGGCCTCCCAAAGTGTTGGGATTACATGCATGAGATACTGTGCCCAGCCCAGAACCCCAATTTTCAACAGTGACAAAAAGTTAACATGATGATCAGCAAGGGGAGTGGCCTGTCAATAAGGTTTCTTGCACTTTTGCTCAGACAATGGATTTTATCTGTTTCCCTTGTCCAACCCTACCTGAATAAGCTTTTGAATTAAAAGATGTATTAGTGAGGCTGGGAGCAATGGCTCATGCCTGTAATCCCAGTACTTTGTGTGGTATAGGCGAGTGGATTGCTTGAGGGTGTGCTTTATGGGTCAGTGTTTTAAATGTGAGGTCCATGGGAAGAAATTTTTAGCCCTGATTTTGAAGGGGAATGAGATGTTCCTTTCTGACTTGTTTTTCCCACTTACTATAAATATTTATCTTGGACAAAGGATTACATTTTAGTGGACGTGCAGTCTTACAAATTTAATTATTAAAATGACTCTTCTTCCTTTTTCTATGATCTCATATTTTGTTTTTAACTTGCCATGGCAGATATTAAAACACTCCAAATAAAGACAAAAAAACTCAATAAAAAAAATTCAAAAACCACTTCCCGAAATACTCCATTTTTTCTTATTTAAAAATGCTATTTATGGGAGTAGTTGGCATTTCATCAAAGTACATAAGCAAAGGACAGATATGCCTCATTTTTTTTCCCAGGTTTCTACCCGTTTTCTGAAAGTGAGTAAAATATTAGGCCTTGGGGAAAGTTTCTAGGTAGTTTGGTGTGATCTGTTGGTAGCTTTTGGTTTTATCTTAATCTCCTATTTTTTTTTCTTCCCAGTTTATTTATTTTTTTGAGATGGAGTCTCACTCACTTTGTCACCCAGGCTGGAGTACAGTGGTGTGATCTCGCCTCACTGCAACCTCTGCCTCCTGGGTTTAAGCAATTCTCCTGCCTCAGCCTTCTGAGTAGTGGAAATTACAGGCGCCCACCACCATGCCTAGCTAATTTTTGTATTTTTAGTAGAGATGGCGTTTCACCATATTGTCCAGGTCTTGAACTCCTGACCTTAAGTGATCTGCCCATCTTGGCCTCCCAAAGTTCTGGGATTACAGGCCTGAGCCACTGTGCCCGATCTTCTTCCCATTTTAATAACTATTTTGTCTTAAGATACTTGAATTTATTGCAAAAGGAGGTGTATTTTAAATGATTCAGCTCCCTCTTCCACAGGGTTTCTGTAGTGAATAGACTGGAAGATGGGAAGAAAGCGAGCTCCATAAACACAGTTATTTTCCATTTGGCTAATTCTCTCTGAAGAGAGTATTAGCACTCTTTCTCACTTCCAAGTGGAAAACTCACTGAGCAGGCAGGTGCAAATAAAGCAATGTACCTTGGCAAGTTTCACTTTTAGAAATATGTGGGCTTTATCCAGTTTAGGAGCTTAGCCCCTGATGCCTTTCTCTCTCCCATCCTTTGGGATTTGGGAGCTCTTTTCGTTTTTGGGTGAGTGTTGGCATCTAGAGTATCTCCTTCCTCCCATATCCTTCCTATCTGCATGTAATTACAGATATGCAGAAGTCACCCTTATTCTCACCATTCTCCACCAAAGCAGACAGACCTGCAGAGAGGCAGACCTTGTGTCAGCCAAGCTTATTTTTTGGTTGACAAATTCTGTTTTTTTCCTATTTGTCCTCATTAAAGTGAAGAAAAATACAACTTTTACAAGATTGGTACATTAAAGAAAAAAATGTTACAGAAAGTATTACATATTTATTGAAAACAGAAAATATGGCTAACAATAGAACATAAGAGTCTCTCAGAGTCTTCTAACTTACAGACACAGTGCTAATATTTTGGCTCTTGGCTTTCTGTCATATGTACACATGTATAAATGAAGCACTGTGTATATTCTCTAATGACTTGCTTTATTATCCTTAATACATTGTGAAAATCCTTTGATGTTTTTACATATTCATTATAAGTACTTTAATATAATTTTTTTAACTTTTTTTTTTTTTTTTTTTAGAGACAGGGTCTTGCTCTGTTGTCCTGGTGGAGTACAGTGACACAACCATAGCTTACTCCAGCCTCAAACTCCTGGGCTCAAGCCATTGTCCCACCCTTGCCTCCAGAGTAGCTGAGACTACAGGTGTGGACCATTTTGCCTGGCTAATATCATTTATTTACTTATTTATTTGACACTGGATCTCACTCACCCAGGCTGGAGTGCAGTGGTGTGATCACTGCAGCCTTGACCTCCCTAGGTTTAGGTGATCTTCCCACCTCAGCCGTCTGAGTAGCTGGGACCATGCCGTGTGCTACCACTCCTGGCTAAGTTTTCTATTATTTTGTAGAGATGAGGTTTCACCATGTTGCCCAGGCTGGTGGCTCAAGCAATCCACCCAACCTGGGCCTCCCAAAGTGCTGGGATTATAGGCATGAGCCACCTCACCCTGCCTGCTAATATCCTTTTAGTGGTTGTATTTATGCATGAAAATATACTTTTAAACAGTCCCCATGGATGGACACTGGGAAGGCTAGAACTCTGTGAGAGTTTGAGCTCCTCAATGTGAAGACCCTCTCCTGCTGGCCCTAACTTGCATTTTCCTGGTATGAATCCTAAATATCTGAGACAGGTCTCAGTTAGTTTAGAAAGTTGATTTTGCCAAGGTTGAGGGCATGCGCTCGTGACAGCCTCAGGAGGTCCTGATGACGGTGCCCAAAGCACGGTTTCGTTTTATACATTTTAGGAGACATGAGACATCAGTCAACATATGTGAGATGAACATTGGTTGGTCCAGAAAGGCAGGACAGCTCAAAGTGGGGAGGGGGCTTCCTGGTCATGGGTAAATAAGAGTCAAATGGTTGCAGTCTTTTGAGTTTCTGATTAGTCTCTCCAAAGGAAACAGTCAGATATGCGTTTATCTCAGTGAGTAGAGGGGTGACTTTGAAAAGAATGGGAGGCAGGTTTGCTCTAAGCAGTTCCCACTGTGACTTTTTTTTTTTTAGCTGAGTGATTTGGGGGCCCCAAGATTTATTTTCCTTTCACACCAGGCTTGCTTGATTAGTTCACCTGAGTATCCTGCTAATCTAACTTTTTTTGGTGAGAGGAATTTCTTTCCTTAATTTCTTTCTGTGCTTAAACAATTGTTTTTACATGTTTTATTTTTTAATGGAGAGACACCATCTTTTAGTTACCTAAAGTCTGAGAAGTTTTTGCACTTCCCTTTCTCCTTCATTACTTTTTTTTTTCCTGAGATGGAGTCTGGCTCTGTCACCCAGGCAGGAGTGCAATGGCACGATCTTGGCTCACTGCAACCTCTGTCTCCCAGGTTCAAGCAGTTCTCCTGCTTCAGCCTCCTGAGTAGCTGTGATTATAGTTGCTCACCACCATGCCCAGCTGATTTTTATATTTTTAGTAGAAATGGGGTTTCACCATGTTGGACAGGCTGGTCTTGAACTCCTGACCTCAGAGGATCCGCCTGCCTCAGCCTCCCAAAGTGCTGGGATTACAGGCATGAGCCACCGCGTCTGGCCTCTCCTTTATTGCTCTTATAATAATTCAGTAGTCCAGTCACAGCATGGGGTTGGGGACTTGGAGTAAACTTGGTCGAAGAATTTAGTTTGATAGGAGGAATAACTTCAAGAGATCTATTGTACAAGATCTTTTGATGATTACAATTAATAACAACATAGTTTATACTTGAAAATTGCATAAAGAGCAGATTTTAAGTGCTCTCATTACAAATAAATGGTAAACATGTGAGGCAAAAGACTAATAAATAAACTTTTGTCTGTTAAGAGCCATAGAGCCTAATTGAGAATAGAATGGGAGGCAGGAGGCCTCCCCAGGTCCCAGCAGCAACCTTCTCTCTTCAATTCAATACCTGTTACATCCTCCTCCTTTCTAGTCTCATTACTCCTCTAGTCTTTCAGGCTCTCTGATGTCTAGAATGGGCAATTGCAATAAGCCTCAGACTGGCTTACTTTCTTCCGGCGTCCCGCCCCATGAGTCCGTTTTTCATGGTAATCTCACTAAAGCACCCTTCTGATCATGTCACGCTCTTGCTCAGGAAAAGCCAGTGGCCCACATTACCTGCTCACTTAACCCCTTGCTGTGGTCTTCACAGTCCTCTGCAATTTAACTGCAGCCTGTTTCCAAAATTCAGTGGCATCACAACTTTGATCACAAACTATTCAGCCAAAGGAACCTCCTCACAGTGTGTCTGCATCATGTTTTTAGGACTTTGCTGCAGCTGTTCTCTCTTCTACAAATGCCTTTTCTAACCATTTTTACGTGCCTCAAATCATAGTAATTCAAGGCCTAGCTCAAATACAACCTGTTCCTCAAATGTTTCCTTGATCCCCTTTTCATCCCCATCAAGAAGTATTTTTCTATGAATTTATGAATGTATTCATATTAGTTATGTATCAGTTATAATTTTCTGTTGTCTTAGTCCCTTCCTGCCCACCTCCGGCCACTGGACCATAACTTCCTTGAAAGCAACATCTGGATCTCTTTTGGGAGTAACATATAGTAGATGCTCTATAAATGTTACTAATTCTTTGTACGATGCTTTTCACAAATAGTTGTACAACTACTTTTCACTAAATGACTAGAAAATATAAAACAGCAAACATGACAAAGAGTTGGAAATATTCCCAGTTCTTTTTTCTCTTTTCTCTTCTTTGACACAAGGTCTTGCTCAGTCACCTGGGCTGGAATGCAGTGGTGCATTCATGATTCCCTGCAGCCTCCAACTCTTGGGCTCAAGCAATCCTCCCACCTCAGCCTCCTGAATAGGTGGTACTACAGGCACATACTGCCACACCTGGCTACTTGTTTTGATTTTTTTGTAGAGACGGAATCTCCCTATGTTACTCAGGCTGATCTTCAACTCCTGGGCTCAAGAGATCCTCCCTGTATGGCCTCCTAAAGGGCTGAGTTTACAGGTGTGAGCTACTTACCTGGCCTCAGTTCTTTTATGTCCATTCATTCGAGTAGAAGTCTTACAAAATGACCTAAGCCAACTTGATGATGCATAATTAGAAATTTTTGCTTTATTTTGATTGGTAATGTTAGCTCCCAGTGCCACTGTCCTACTATAAGGGTCATAATAAAGGCAAATTTCAGACCAGATCCTGCCATGAACATTGGCATTCATTAAGCAATCATTATTAGCAAGTAGGCTCGAAAAACAGTTCATGCAGCCTGTATTGTAAAGTTGGCAAACTGCAGCTCTGTGTCCTTTTGAAGGTCATAAAGTAAATGCAGCAACATTCTAGCTGTGTAGTTTGGTGCATTGGCTGCTGAGTTCCTGAACTGTAGCTAGTCCGAATTGAGGTGATGCAGTATATGTAAAATATACATTGGATTTCAAAGGCTTAGTAAGAAAAAAAGACTGCAAAATATCTTTTCAAGGTGTTTAAAAATATTTAGTATAGTTGAAATGATAATGTCTTGGAGATATTGGGTTAAATAGCATATATTACTAAAAATTCATTTTACCTGTTTTTTAAAGTAGCTGGTATAAATTTTAAAATTTTGTATGTGACGTGCATTATGTTTTTATTAGATAGTGCTGTCTTAGGGAGAGGATTTAGTCTTATAGTCACCAGCAGATAACTAAAATCCTGCAGCCAATGGCTGAACACAGGACCTTTAGGGATCTGGCTTCCCAGACGCCCAGACTCACTAGATTTTTATATTCTGTTTAATCAATGGTGGGGCATGTCTAGAAAATACCTGACCAATCCATGTTCATTGAAAAACACTGAACTCACCAGTGGGAGGGTATTTCTAATATTCTAATTATGCCAATTATTAAGTCACAATGAAAGCACATTTCTTACATTTGTTAGATTAATTAGTCTCTGGTATTGATTAAAATAAAGATAACTGATGCCTTTGTAGTGGTCCACTCTGGAGTTTAGCGTTTCTAATTAAATTACAACTGAACTTCTCTGGAATGTTATCCTGGGTTGGGACAAATGCGAGCCTCTTGTGTGGTTTGCACACTGGTATATGTGTGTCTTACTCTGACCATGGCAAGATTTTCTGGTGGTTAAGGCACCCAAGACAGCATCCTAGCTGTCTCCTTTTTTGGCTTTCTTTTCACAATTCCTCTTTTCCACTTTATAAAAGAAAGTCATAACTCTCAAACTCCCCAAATTTTACTGTGCTGCATTGCTGTGAGGCATCAAACAAGAGGACAATTTAAGAATTCAAAACAAAGAGCACTCCTTTAAAAAATTTTTAAATGGCTGGTGCCTTATTGCATCCAGGGCAAGGCTTTGTGTCCAGCTGCTGTCCATCCATCCATCCATCCATCCCTCTATCTTAGAGAATTCTGAAGTGAGATGTTATTTGCAAACACCTATAACATGATTTTAAAATCCCAAACCAAGTCAACTCCTCTTGTCAGAAAATAAATCTGCTTTGGCTGATTAATTTGACAGTGAGGACTAGTTTTGCCAATTAGGTACCAGAGGAAGCATTTTCTATTCACCGAATGAGATAAATTTCAACTCTTTAACACTATCCTAGAAATTACATCTTTTTAACGATTTAAATTTATGGTAAATATCAGTTGTCAACTTAAAAATGTGCACGTGCAAATTCTTTTAGAAGTTTATGAACAAGCGTGTTTGAAGATTCTGACTTAAACTAGTTTAACACAAGCATATTACACTTTGTATGTTGAACTCCTCTAAAGTATATTATAGATGTTATATAGGAAGGTTTAAGAAGAGAAAGAAAAGATGCAAAAAGACAATCCAGAAGAGAAATGGTAGAAAGAGACCCATGTGGTGCTTGGATTGCTGCAGGGGGCCCAGACTGGTGCAGCCAGGCAGGCTTTGTGGCTGAGAATTCCAAAATGGCGGCCTGTGTCACGACTGGTCCAGAGAAGGGTGTTGAAAAAGAATATTCAGAGATGCAGGATGGAGGGAGTTTTGAATGTTCAGAAAAGTAGAACAGGCAGAAGGAGGTGGGTAAAGAGGGGGAGAGTCTTAGCCCCAATTATTCTCCAAATGATGGGGTATAGTAAAGAATGCTTGGCAGCTCTGTTTGAGGGGATGTTCGCTGTGGCCCTTAAGGTTATCTAAACTTTTGCAGGTGTCTAATCCTGATGAGCTGGAGACACTTTCTCTTTGACCCATGAGTTTTTTGTGGTTGCATTGTATTTTTTTGAGATGGAGTTTCGCTCTTGTTACCCAGGCTGGAGTGCAATGGCGCGATCTCGGCTCACCGCAACCTCCGCCTCCTGGGTTCAGGCAATCCTCCTGCCTCAGCCTCCTGAGTAGCTGGGATTACAGGTACGCGCCACCATGCCCAGCTAATTTTTCGTATTTTTAGTAGAGACGGGGTTTCACCATGTTGACCAGGATGGTCTCGATCTCTTGACCTCGTGATCCACCTGCCTTGGCCTCCCAAAGTGCTGGGGTTACAGGCGTGAGCCACCGCGCCCAGCCGGTTGCATTGTTTTTTAATGCTACCTAGGGACTCTCCTGCCTAGCAGAATTGAAAGACCGGTGCTTAAGCTTATATGGATTTTTGTTGTCTGGGTCTTGTCTATCTCAAGGTGTTGTATGGGCCCCGACACACAGAGGACTAAGTTGAAGTAAGGAAGCAAGACAAACTGTATTGCTAGTCTTTTTGATTCACTGGATTGTTGGCTTCAGAATGTTATCATTGGCTTTTATAATGCTCATTCACTGCTTGATGCTTTTCAATTTATTATTGAATTATCATATATATGAATATATATGTGTATGTCTGTTTTTTTTGCTAGTAATGAAAACATACCGGAGACTGGGTGATTTATAAAGAAAAAGAGGTTTATTGGACTCACAGTTCCACTTGGCTGGGCAGGCCTCACAATTATGGTGGAAGATGAAGGGAGAGCAAAGGGACGTCTTTCATGGCAGCAGGCAGAGAATAACAGCATAATGAAAGGGGAAACCCCTTATAAAACCATCAGATCTCATGAGACTTATTCATTACCATAAGAACAGTATGGGGGAAACCACCCCCATGCTTCCATTATCTCCCACGGGGTTTCTTCCATTGCACATGGGAATTATAGGAGTTACAGTTCAAAATGGGATTTGGGTGAGGACACAGACAAACCGTATCAATATGTATTATTTCACAATGTAGTTTTTATTTGACTATGATGACCCAGTGTCATGATCCTAGGAGACACATGACATACAGTAAAATGTTTCCTATGTTAGCTCTATAGAAAATCATAGTGTTTCTGCATATGCATACAGGGAGATATTTGGGTACTTAAAGTATTGTTCTCTTTTTCTTTGGATATTTTCTCCATTATCTTGTTTGAAAATTGCTGTTTCTTGGATATTATATTGTTTCATTCTATGAATTTATAAGGAAGATCCGTCATTACATGGGGAAAATAGTAAAAGAAATAAAGTAATTAAAATGAGAATAATATTATTTGAATACTTAGCAGTCTTGCAAGGACATATTTTTGCTGCTATTTTGACAAGTAGAACTTGTTGTGAGAAAGTCTGAAGGTCAAGTCACTGGAATGGTTTTTTTTTTTTTTGAGACGGAGCTCCGCTCTTGTTACCCAGGCTGGAGTGCAATGGCGCGATCTCGGCTCACCGCAACCTCCGTCGCCTGGGTTCAGGCAATTCTCCTGCCTCAGCCTCCTGAGTAGCTGGGATTACAGGCACGCGCCACCATGCCCAGCTAATTTTTTGTATTTTTAGTAGAGACGGGGTTTCACCATGTTGACCAGGATGGTCTCGATCTCTTGACCTCGTGATCCACCCGCCTCAGCCTCCCAAAGTGTGGAATGGTTTTTACATTCAAAATGTTTTCTCCGCTTTTTTCAGGCTTATACATCTAGAATTATATGTTAGTGAAATAGTTGTTTTTTCTTGAGATTTTTGTAGATTGTAGAACATAATAGATGTTTATTTGATAATAGAGGAATTTAGTTTCATAGAAATTTTCTTTTATAAGTTAGTTTAGCCTTTTGTCAATCAATTTAAAAAATAGTTTTCTCTTGTCTTTTCATGACAGTGACCCATATCGCTATGACTAATTCACGGTCTCCTAAATAATCTCTCCTTGTTCTATGACATTTCAAGCAACTTTAATGAAAATCTTCACTCCAGGACAAAAAATCCGAAGTGAAGTGTTTGTATGTAAGGTTTATAGTCTCTACCTCCATAAATGGAATCTGTTTTTCTGCATTTGCAACACGTATAATATGGCTGATAGAAAAGATGGTGAGGTTTTTTTTTTTTTTTCAAAATATATTTCTAGAGGAAAAATTTCAAATAGTGTCAGATGCCTGTAAATCTTAGAAACATTCTTTCAGGTTAAGTTTAGCAGCTCTAGAAAGCAAAAGTAGAGAAACATTAAAGCTTGAGTTTGTTGAAAAGAAAATAGGTTAAGAAGTAAATAAACTAAATTTAGAAGATGATCAGGAACTAATGGTTACATTTAATTCTGAAAATAATTCCTTTGAGAGTAGATCAATCATTTGGCAATATTGCATGGATTAAATGTGAAAAAAGCAATTTCTGAATCCCCGCTACTGGGGTTAAGGTTAGCATGCCGTTAAACTTGAACTCATTCAGAAAGTCTTCAGGATGTCTCTAAGTTGGGGGTTTTGTTTGGTAGTTTCTATGTTTTTAAAAGTCAGTCTTAAACTAGAGTGGCTATACATTTTTTTAAAAAAGGAAAATAACAAATGTTAGTGAGGATATGAAGGAATTGGAACTCTCATGCATTATGGTGAAAGTATAAATGATGCAGCCACTATGGGAAATAGTTTGTTGGTTCCTCAAAAATCGAAACATAGAATTACCATGTATTAATCTAGCAATTTCACTCCTACATCTATATCCAAAGGAACTGAAATCCGGAACTGAAACAGATACTTGTACACCAGTGTTCATTGTAGCATTGTTCCTAATAGCCAAAAAGTGGTCAGCTAGTGTTTGTCTTTAGAGTAATAGATAAAGAAACTGTAGATTATACATACAATGAAATACTTTTTACCCTTAAATAAGAATGCAGTTCTGGTACAAGCTACAACATGGATGAAACCTTGAAAACATTATGCTAAGTGAAATAAGCCAGACCCAAAAGGACAAATATTGTATGAATCCACTTATATAACATATCTAAAATAGACAAATACATAGAGACTGAAAGTAGATTAGCTGTTACCAGGGGTTGGCAGGAGTGGGGACGTATTGCTTAGTGATTGCAGGGTTTCTGTTTAGTGTGATGAAAACGTTTTGGGAATAGATAATGGTTATGGTTATATAACATTGTAGATATAACTTAATGCCACTGAATTGTGTGATTTAAAATGGCTAAAATCACAAATGTTGTTATATATATATTTTACCACAATTACAAACATCTATTAGTATGCCAAAAACGATTGAATTGTAACCTTTAAATGGATGAATGATATTAAAGGTGAATTTAAATGGGTAAATTGTATGGTAGGTGAGTCGTATGGTAGGTGTATGGGTGAATTGTATGGTAGGCGAATTTTATACCTCCATAAAATCGTTTTTAAAAAAGAGGCAGTCTCGTTAGTAGGAGGAGAGCTGGATAAGGAGACATGGATCCGGGTTTGACTTATGGCACCATCCAACTTTGCGTCATGGGGGCTAAGCCCCTGACCTCTCTGGTCACAGGACAGGATCCAATCAGGCATTCATTTGTGTACTTCCTGCCCCTATCCTCTGTGGCTCCGTAATAGTAAGGTGGATCGTTTTGATGGGTTAGGTTGGTTCTCAGCTGGAACAAATAAGTCCTTCTGATGCTGAAAATGATGTAAATTCCAAATGCAGTCCATTTGTGGCTGTAGATGTTCCAGAACCCCAGGGCTCACTAACTGCCTTCAGTTTTGGGCAGAGTGGATGGGTCATTGGGTCATGCTAGCACAGCATGTGCTTGCTTAAGGAGGTTGACTTTTTTCAAATAATCTCTATATTCTTACAAGAACATTTTTACAGCATGTATTTTAACTCCATACCCTTCTTCTTTTTTATGAGTACAGTTTTCAGGATTGAAAACTTCCTGAAATTTGGATTATCTTAGCCTTATTTCGACATCATTATATGTTATAGCCCTCTGTGTTTTCTTGTAGATACACAATTATATTAAACATATTCTTTTTTGTCAGATGTTGAGTCTGAGGCTGAAATGAAGAGGTATTGATTAGGCTTATTCTGTCTAGAAATACCCTTCCCATCTTTGCATGAACCATACTTCATCTGCTTTTCAAGATATATTTTATGGCCTTCTTTTTTCCATTAAACTCTGTTTAACCTCCTCCTACACGAACGTGCACTGAACACAGGCTCCATAGTCAGTTAGACCGGGCTCTGTTTGTGGCCCAGCATTTGCTGGGTGGGTGATGTAGGACAATTCATTTAACTTCTGCCTCAGGCTTCTCCTTTGACAAGTGGAGTTGTTTTCTTTTTCCTTCTCACTTCTGCCATTTCTACCTCTCCCTGCCTTAGGGCGGAGAAGAGTTACCAGCAAAAAGACTGGCAGCATTGCCTGCTCTCTCCCGCTCACCATTGCTGATGGTTGATGCTTGCATTTCAATATGGCATCTGTGCACTGGAAAGGAATAATCTGGAAAGAAGACTGAGAAGTCGATAGTTTACCTGTGCCGTCATCACACCTTCCCTACTCCCTGGGGTGGCGTACCTGCTCTAATGTTTGGATGAACCTGGCTTTGGAAGGAACTGTGCTTTAGGTTTTCCCAGGAATTTTGTTTACTTTGGAGATTCTTAACAGCCATTATTGCCCTGGAGGCTTTGTCAACATTTTGGGCTCCCTTGCACTCAGTGGATTTGCTTGTTGGGCCACACTTGTGCCTTTTCGTCTATTCTCACCAGGGACTTCCTTCGCTGGGCATCTGGCTGCGATTCTTGTATTAATGCACATTCAAGAGCCTCTGAAGAATATCATGGAAGCATATGCAGGCACTTTTTCCCTCTAATTATTGGTTATCCAGGACAGTGATACTACTTCAATTGTAGGATCATTATCTGTGTGGCAGGCCAGGTTATTACGAAGAAGCACCCAGGAACTGTGATATATACACAACAGGACTGAGAGAAGAGGAACAGCTGGAGAGAGCATTAAGAGCTAGCCTCTGGGATTGAGGAAATACCAGAAATAGCCCACTGCCCTGAGGGTTTCTACTCTCAGAAGAAATGAGACTATAACGTCTTCGGCTTCACAGGTTTAATAGCCAGCGAAGTGGCACAGCATCTTGGGAAGACGTGGTCCACTTGTATTGTTATTACCCATCAGATTTATTCCCCATGTAACCAGTTTACCGTAAACTAAAGCAAAGTGTATCATTAAAAAAAAAAATCAACTTGTTTTTAGCTTTTTACAGAGTGAAGCGAAAGTCTGTTTTAAATGCGGTTTTAGCTTTAATAACTTCAATGTTGAAATGTGGCAAACTCGCAGAAATATCATTTGAAATGTTAACTATCTAAATTTCTTGTACACTTAGGTAGTTTTGACAATTGTGAAGACTACATTTTTAATTTTAGCTTTTTTAGGTCCTCTGAAGATGTCAGATTTTGAAAGAAACTCAGGGAGATTAAACATTCTGTGTGACAGCGGTCTGTCTCCCATTGGCTTTGTTTCTTTGCCTACATATTTATAATATTTTACAGATTATTATATAATATTTATGATTTCCATTTGACATTTTAACACATATTGTTTGAATAAATAGTGTTGTTCAGACACCAGTGAATTGGCTATGATGAAACAAGATAATGTAATGGCATAACTAAATGTGAGTAGCAGATTTATATTTGGGGTGATTCACATGTAGGGCCCACAAAAAGAAGAAATGAGAGTGTGGTCTGAAATGCTTTTGTTGCTTTCAAAACAATCATCTTTGCTAATGAGAAATTGGCTTTCGAGGGTGTGTTAAATTTTGTGTTGGTGAAAGAGGCCCTAATAAAATCAATCCAAGTTTAAAATCATCCAGTAAGACATTTCATTCTTGGTTAAAGGTCTAGGTGCTTCTTTTCTGAATAGCTGCACTTTACGGAACTCATATTAGGTTAGTGCCAGCCAATTGGACACCCTTAAATTGCTTTGAAAGGTGTACTAGAGGATGATGCTTTCTCTCTAATAACAGTAGAGTCTTAGAGGTGATTTGTGCTTTCATAGGGGAAACAACTCCTAATTTCTCTGCCACATTTTCAGTTTAAGATTTAAATTGAGATTTGTTGTTACATTCTGCTAAAACAATTTTCAAAATGCATATGAGCTGGTAAAGTGAAAACATTTTTACACCAGTTTCCTTGAAGATTTATCAAGCAGTTTTGTTGATGCTCCTTCCTTTACTTTTTTTTTTTTTTTAACCTATCACAGGAATAAAATTCCAGGCTAGGCAGCAGCAAAGGTTTTTGAATCTGTGTGAGCATGTCACAAGTATTTTAAGAAGAGCAAAATATTTAGAGGAAGAATTTGGAAAAGCAGCCTTAAGGGATTTAACACATTTTTCTTCTTCTAATTCAGTCTCGTGTTCATCCCCCTATTGGAGAAAGGTCATTAATGGATAAGATTTGCTAAGCCAGCAAAGGCTTTCAGAAACGAAATGGTTTTCAAAAATTCAAATCTAAGGAAAACACTAGTTTGAATTTGGAAACTTGAAAGAATACATTTAGAGAAGGTGTATATTCAGTGTGACTTATACTCATTCATTTAATATTATACATGTATATTTATAATCAAGTTACATGTAAGTTTGTTGTATGCTTACACGTTTTTGTTTTGGAGAAGTTAAAATAACGAATTGACTTGATAATGAAGATGGAAATAATTTGAGACTGTGGAAGTTCTGTATAAATTTTTAGGCAGACAAAATGGCTGATCAGAATAGCAGGACGGATTTTCAGTTGTCTTATTACCAGTTTGCTAATTTATTTTTACCTGCCCAAGATCTGGGCCAAGATTGTTTATCTTAATTGTTGTGATGTGGAGGTTAATAAGTGTGTCAGATTTGTTACATTTCAATCTTTTAATTGAAAAGCCACAGGCAAATTCTTGTTCTTTTACTGAATTCCTGTCTAGTAGAAAATAAGTATGTGTGTGTGTCTGTAAAAAGGAAAATGCAAACTACTCTTTGAAATATGTACCCCCCGTTTCCCCATGTTTAAGGGCATCAAGAAATTGAATGCAGATGTGTGTTTATAAAGTTTGAAGTATTTTTGAAACATTTGGTTGTTACAAAATTTATTGTTTAAAGACAAATAACTTATCTGGTACTTAGATTCATATTCTGACATTGATTTGACCCATAAAATAAAGACTTGTTGAAACATGATCTTATTCATTCTTATAAACATAAGAATGGGAATCCATAAATTTTATTTCATTGTATTTGAGATAAAATGGAAAGATTATTATTTGATAAGGTAATAGTACTCATTTCTTTGTCCGCTTTATATCTGGGGAGAAACCTACATAGTATTAGATATTTTAATATGTTTTTGAAATAAGAAAGTTAAATGCTCTAGAATAAGTTAAGAAAATGTAAAATGTAGTTAAGATTTCTCTCTTAGAATTTTTCCCATTTTTAAGGCCTCAAATTCTTAAGTTGTGTGAATGTTATCAAATAAAGATAATTTGGTACTTATTTATGATCTTTCTGTGTGTTTTATTCATAGGATTAAATAAAAGTGAGTATAACAAGATTTATAAAAGTAGATCCTTTTTAAGCTAGTGGCACAAATAATTGGATTTTCTAAATGCCCTAAACACTGATATTTAATATTAAATTCATTTTGGTGAGGCTGGTATAGCGCCCTCTTAGGTTGATGTGTGGTGGTAGCCTTATATTCGGAGTATAATCTCAGCTGTGTCCATCTTGGATATGAAGGTGGTAAAGGCTCAGACATTCAGTGTGTAAGCAATTCTCTTGTTTAATAAATGGATTATGTGACCTTGGTCAGATAATTTAAAGCTTGAGATAGGCGTTGTTGCTGTCTTCGCTGTCCTTTCTTGAGGGAAGGTCACCTCTCAGCACCATTAACATCAAGGAGTTTCTTAAACAGCAGTTTTGTTTTCTATGCCAGTTGCTCCCTTAGTGTCTTGGAGTGGGTCTCCAATTACCTTTATGGATTTGTAAAAGTGATTTTTTTTTTTTCTGAAGCTGCTGCTATATTTATTCTGGGAATGACCTTTTAATTACAAACTCTTCTCCCACAAGAGGGTGAGGACCAAAGACTACAAACTGGGTGAAGTAGTAGGTGAATCTCCAATGATACTAGTAGAGGTTCATGAGCAGGTCTGTATTTAATGTGGAATTGACGCTGGAGGGCCAAGCACACCTGGGCCTCCTCCATTACTGTTTTGCTGTTCCGATGTGAGAGGCAGCCTGGCAATATGAAACGTGGCAGAGGAGGCAGGACACACATCTGGATGGAGTCACGGCTTTCTGCACGGTTGCAATTACTCCTTGGACAGCTTTCTGAACAACTTACAGAGATTGTCAAAATGATGCTTTGTAGGCTTTAAGCCAAAAATGAGTCTTTTACTGACTTTAATAGAAAATTGGGGAGTGATGGAAGAGAGTATGATTTGAAGAGATCCAATGGATATTGATTTATCTACCCTGCTCACACTTTCACTATAATCATTGTAACAATGAGCTAAACACCAGCTCTTCATCAAGTGCTTTTCATTTGTATTCACTAACCTTGACAATACCCTTATGAGCTAGGTATTATTTATCCCCATTTTACAGATGAGAACTGTGAGGCTAGGAGACATAATGACGCAAGGTCACACCATAAATGGATTGGGGCACTGTCTATTTGTTCTTTTTGTTAACTACATGGTCTCCTTGTGGCTAACCAAATCCTTTGACCCATCTTTAAAAAGTTCAAGGTGGTCAGTCTTTTAAGGTACCTTTTGAATTTTTTATGACCTAGAAAATGAATTTGTAATCAAAATCAAAGTTGGTAATGGTTTTAAATTCTTCTGATTTTTCTGCTCGTAAAAGTTTGTATACATCAAGATTATTAAAATCTCATGCCAATCTTACTACAGGAAAATAGGTTACAAGATTGACGGTAAACCTTATACTATCATTCTAGAGGGTGGAGGACCAGTATGAAGAGGGAGGAAGTCACGGATTCCGTAGTTTTTATTGGATAACTTTAATTTTTGTTTTGAACATGCTGACATCTTGATTATGCTGAAATTTTACTTAAACAAAATGTAGCAGAAAGTGTTATGCATAGCAGCTGGAAAGTAAGGCTCTGATTTGATCCCATAAACCTGGATTTGGTCGCTGATGGCAGACTTTGGAGCTTTGGGGGAGATAGCCTGGTCCCTTGGGAAAGATGCCTGAGCTTCCCTCTGTTGTAGGCAGTGTTGGGCTCCATAAATGAACTGGGCAGTCATCACATTCTGGATTAGCTGCACATCATTGTGCTTCATGAGCTCTACTAATAGGACTATTTTAAACTCCTCAGGATAGAGATAACCTTATTTGGTGCTTTAATAAAGGTACAGACTCTCATACTTCTTCCTCCTCTTTCTTTTTCCATTCCACAGATGAACACAATGACGTACAGAAGAAAACCTTTACCAAATGGATAAATGCTCGATTTTCAAAGGTAACCAAGACTTTCAAAAACTTTGATGGTTCAGATGCCTCTTTCTGATTGAAGGAGTTTGGTTGGAAGTGCAGTGAATTTTCCCCAGGAAATGTCACCTAGCAGAAGTCTTCTGAGTGTGCAGATACATTTATTCTTCTTTTATTCTCTTCTAAAATATGTTTAAATGGAAATTCTTGTGTATATAGTTTATGTGATGTTATTGACTTTTACCCGGCCTTCTCCAGATATCTAAGGCAACAGTGATCTGCTTTCAATTCTGTGAATCCTGGGTACATCTAGGAAATGAGCATATCATTGGGAAAATTTTTGTGTTCATTTAGGTAAGAGGATGATAATTTAATTTTGTCTGGTTAAAACCAAATGTTATCATTCAGGCAGTCTTTCTACCCTGTCAAAAGTATTTATGGATTTTTATTCTTGTGGATGTGGCTAATAATATTTATCTGCCTTGTGGGTTTTTTTTTTCTTGGGTACTTCCTTAATTTCCTCCCAAAGATCTGTTCTTAGCATTTCTAAACATTTAGAACATAATCATTGCTTTGATCAATATTTTTTCTTAGGGGTAGAGCATGCTGAAGAGAGGAATTGGCAGTGTTATTTTCAAATCTGGTCTAATATGATTATCTATTAGTTAATTGGTATCGGAATTCTGTGCACTAAGCCTGAGGGGGGAGGAGAGTTTTTAGGGGAACAGTTTGTGTAGGACTGTACTGTAGCAAGATGAAAAACAGAGGTTTCTCAGAGAAACACTGTTGTGATCTTTTAAATAATATAAAAGCTATTTTAAATAAGAGCTGCTCTTCAAAATTTCCTGTTTGAGATAGTTGTAAAGGTCAGGGAGACAAAAGTTGGTATTTCTTGGGGAAAAGTGAGGATATCTTATGGTTACTTCAAGTAGTAGCATAGTTTAAAAATTGCTCCACATCCCAATATGTATACTCAAGTTTATCTTGAGGCATATTTTATCTTGCCTGTGAGTACAAAGGAATGTGGAAACTGACTTTGACAGAAGGGTTAAAAATATAGAGAATTAGAGCATAAAGGTGCTTGCATAATTGGCAGTTATATGTGTAGGATTATTCCAAAGCAGATGCAGGTGTGTTTTGGTAAATTTTAATTTGTTTTATTCCAGAGACAGAGGTAACATATGTGCATCTCGGGCTTGACATTAATAAAAACTTTTGAACTATTCATCTGCATGTGACCATTTTCCAGAGAATGTAGTTTTTAGCAACTGGGAGTCTGGATATGAGGTGTTTTTTTCCAGTGGTCTCTTGATTGCTCATATAAGTAAGATTATTCATCCTGGTTATTCATGAGGATAACATGATAATTGTTTAGATACAAGAAGTGAAGCAGTTTTTAGCAGCTTAATTTAGTCTTTGGGGAAGAATTGCCTTAGAACTAATTTTGAAGATTGTTTTGAAAGGATTGTAGACTTCATAGACCTAAGTTTGGAGAGCATTTGAAACTGGGTAAATTACTTTGTACCTACTTATGAAAATGGAGAGAAATAGGCAGTAATGGGACATGGAAAGGGTTTGCAGAGGAAGAGAGATGACAATTGAGAAAGCATAATTGAAAAGAAATTTCTCAGTACATCTTTAAAAAGACCTTGAATAAAGTAAAATCTGGTAGTACAAGACTAGTTTATTAAAGGAACTTGATATTTAAATTTGTACATTTATAATGTCTATTATTTTGTAATCTAAATGGGGGCTAAGTCCCATGTAAATTGTTTGCCCTGGGATGTTTATATTTCTTGCTAAGACAGTAGAAGAGACTTGGTAATTTTTATCATTTATAGTAAAAGTTATAGTTATGGAAACTAACTCAGAAGCTTTTTAGCTAAAAAGCTTCTGTGTTAGTGTTTGGAGATGGTGTTTGGAGAAAAACTACCAAAAGTGCGATGACGCTGACAACTTTAATTTTCATCTAACAAGAAATCAACGTAGAAGGAACTTACCTGAGAAATTATGACTATTTGGAGATGGGAGGCCCATGGCAGTGACACTAAATATCCACGTTGTTTTTTCTTTCCTTTGTCTGTCTTAAGACCCTAAGTTGGATTGCTTCCAGTTGGGGATAGTGGAAGAGGGAGTAATGGATTTCTAGACTGGGAGATTTTCTCAGACTCCCATGTGGCTTAACCCTTGCTGAGCTGGGGAAAGGCTGTATGCGTGCCTGGCATTACTAGGTAATGCAGGGGCTAGAACAAGAAACAAAAATCCCATTGAAGCAAATGAATTCTGTTTCATTTTTCCATGTTTTTTGGTACATTGTGGTGGGCTTTAAAATAGAATTTTTCATTGGGTCCACTATTTCCCTAAAGTGTGGGTCCCTAAACAGAGCAATAGGGGCCCTGTGCTGAGAAATCCAAACAGACACTGATGGCATCTTCTGCCATTTAGGAATTTGTTTTAAAACAGACATTTGTGTGGCTGTTTCCTTTGTGGCCTCCTCCCCATCAAAAATCTCGGTCAAACACTGGGTCTTATGAATTACAATACCTACATATATTCCAAATTGTTTGCTTACTCTATTTTTAGTGACACCTCTCTTTTCCAAGTCGTTGTTATTGGTGTTAGAAAAAATGGTGAGAGACTTTATAATGGGCAATAAAGAATAGTGGGTGTCCTGTTAGCTCAGGCATCTGAATTATTTCTGCCTTTAATTATTTGGAGCTACTTTACAACTGTGTAAGTTGTGGAAAGTAGGTGACAATGCAAATGATTTTTATCCATAAACATGAAAATTATTTGGAAAGCAATTAATTATTGTTCCTTGGATAGACCAGTTTTTGCATCTAGTGCAAATCTGTTTCAGTTTTCCTTTTTCTTGTATAAAACATGTGTTTTTAACATTTCCCTTTGAACTGGTTATAACACCTCACTGGGTCCCTCATTAATGAATAAGTTAAGTAAAGTCTTTGACACACATTATTACCACATTTGTTTGAGAGTCATGACTTTACCTTGTTTGAAAACTATCCTTGAATACATGGACCACTGTGATAATCTGCTAATTGGTTCTTCCGTTCCATGCTCCACCTTCTCCATCTTCTCTTCCTTTTTTCCCCCTGAGATGCAGCCTTGCTCTGTCACCCAGTCTGGAGTGCAGTGGTGCAATTTTGGTTTACTGCAGCCTCCACCTCCCAGGTTCCAGCAATTCTTCTGCCTCAACCTCCCTAGTAGCTGGGATTACGGGTGCGTGACACCACACCTGGCTAATTTTTAGTAGAGTATTTTTAGTAGGGATGGGGTTTCATCATGTTGGCCAGGCTGGTCTGAAACTCCTGGCCTCAAGCGATCCGCCTGCCTCGGCCTTCCAAAGTGCTGGGATTACAGGCATCAGCCACCATGCCCGGCCTCCCCTTCCATTTTCAAGAGAGTAGCCACAGTGTTCCTCAAAGGTAAACCTGAATACCTTTTTTTCTTCTGTAAGCTCTTTCATTGGTTGCTCATTGTCCTTTAAAAAAAAAAATTTAAAAATTAAAATTATGCATATTTTAGGTATGTAGTATGATTTTTGGTCTTATTTGGCTTTTAACGCTCTAAATAGCTGCCTCCCCAGTCTACTCCTAATTTTACTTTACTTTTGCTCCCTCATTATCCTCCAGCCACATTGTCTGTGCTTACCGTGCCAATGGGCTCTCCCTGGCCTTTGTACACACTCCTTCCTCTACCTCTTCCTGGCCAGCTCCTACCCTTCCTTCTTGCCTGCGCTTAAATGTGGCTTTCTCAAGGATCTCTTTTCCGAGTTCCCAGCCTAGGGTAGATAAGCTCCATACTCTCAAAGTGTTATGATTTGAAGCAATTGCCATAACTGTAATTTAAAGAGTCGCCAGTCTCCTTTCTTAGGTAGGCGTAAGTTCTGTGGGTACAGGGACTGTCTATTTGCTCATTGGCATAACTTTTGGCATTTAGTAGGTACCCAGTAAAGTATTTCTAGGCTTAATAAATAAATGAATGACAATGACATAGACCTACACTGAATACGCCTAATTCCATATGTTCATAAACCACTTGGGGATGGTTGCATTGGAAGGACAAAGGAGTAGAGTTTAGGGCGGAGTGCAACATGGCACGAATTGTGCGATGTCCTTGATATCAGTACAGTGCATCAGGGCTTTTGCCGCATTATTCACAAAAATAAACAAATCCAACTATCCAGACTTCCCCTATTTGCCTGATTTCTTGGAGTTGTGCTGCAGTGATTGGTAAATAACCACTTGGACTTAATGCATATTATTTTTTTATTTACCCAATACAATTCTTCACATAGGATCTAACAGCTAAATTCACTGTGAAAGAAAATGAGACTTAAAAGCCAGCTTAATTTTTTTTTAATTGTACTTTAGGTTCTGGGGTACATGTGCAGATCATGCATAGGTACATACATGGCAAGGTGGTTTGCTGCTTCCATCCCCCATCACCTATATCTGGCATTTCTCCCCATGTTATCCATCCTCAACCTCCCCTCTCCCTTCCCTCCCTTCTCTAGTCCCCCCCAACAGACCCAATTGTATGATGCTACCCTCCCTGTGTCCATGTGTTCTCATTGCTCAACACCCACCTATGAGTGAGAACATGTGGTGTTTGATTTTCTGTTCTTGTGTCAGTTTGCTGAGAATGATGGTTTCCAGATTCATCCATGTCCCTACAAAGACCGTGAACTCATCCTTTTTTGTGGCTGCATAGTATTCCATGGTGTATATGTGCCACATTTTCTTTATCCAGTCTATCGTTGATGGGCATTTGGGTTGGTTCCAGGTCTTTGCTATTGTAAACAGTGCTGCAATGAACATATGTGTGCATATGTCTTTATAATAGATCGATTTATAATCCTTTGGGTATATACCCAGTAACAGGCTTCCTGGGTCAAATGGAATTTCTATTTCTAGATCTTTGAGGAATTGCCACACTGTCTTCCACAGTGGTTGAACTAATTTACACTCTCACCCTCTTGATAAGGGATTTGGTAAATAACTTGAGAATATTGAGTAATATTGGTCTAAAACTATCTTTTGATTTGTAACTGTATATGAATATACAGTAGCCAAGACAGTGCTCACTCTAAATATATATTCTTTTTGTTGCAAATTCTTGTTAACATATCATAGAGTATAAAGTGCTTTGGAATTCAAGTATCCTGAGAAGTCATAGTGTAAATTATGGAGTTTGGATTTTTCAAAGTTATGAAGAACTCAGAAAAAGTGATTATCTAAAAAAAGCTAAAAATTAGGAAATTAAACACTTATTCCTGGATATCCTGCTCGTTTATTTATGACCTCAGGCAAATTATTAGTCAATTTTTTCAGGTCACTTGGTCTACATTTCTATAGCCATAAAATACAATTCATCATTATTTTTTAAAGACTGTCTTTTTTTTTCTTTTTCTTTTTTTGAGACTGTAACCTCTGCCTCCTGGGTTCAAAAGATTCTCCTGCCTTAGCCTCCCCAGTACCTGGGACTACAGGTGCCTACCACTGTGCATGGCTGAGTTTTTTATTTTTAGTAGAGACAGGGTTATCTCCATAGTGGCCATGCTGATCTCAAATTTCTGACCTTGTGATCCACCAGCCTTGGACTCACAAACTGCTGGGATTACAGGCGTGAGCTACTGTGCCTGGCCACAATTGATCATTACTACCTGTCTTATATCATGAAGAACTATTAAGGCATTGCTGTGAAATGTATAGGAGATAATAATTACTTAGGAATGAAAAATAAAAACCCTATCAGGTACCTCGAATTTGTGATAGTCTTGATCTATGCCATTCATTTAAACAGACAAGGGAAAAAGAATTGACTCATTAAGCCCACGTTCTTCTACTGTATAGCATGTACAACTTGAGTGTTGTGCCCCTTCTAAATTTCAGAGCCTCTGGTTTGTTAGCCAGCTGGTCTCCCAAGGGAGGCAGCAAAGGCCTTATTGCTTTGCTGTTGGGAAATTTGTTCTGACTTTGAGCTTGCGTTTTCTTTGGCTGACTTTCAGAGCTGCTCATCCAGCAGAGCCGAAAACATACAAATTGCAGTTCTTTTATCAATTTGGTGAGACGGTTCTCTAAAGAGGCTTCACAAATAAAGGTTAGGCAGAAAATATGCAAACTTAAAAATGCTGAACTTGAGTTTGTGTCAATTTCTGCTTTTCTCTTTTCTAAGACACAGATGAGCCAAGTTTTCATGTAAGTTACAGTTCCACACTTGAAATTCAAATTGATAGAACGTAAGAGAGGAAAGCTAGGAAGTATTTTTTATGGATTTCAATATGGAGAGCTATTAAGATGCTTTTCTTTAGGAGCTGGTGAGACATTGCTTTTAGATACTGTTTTTCAACTGTTTTCATGTTGGAAGTTAATGATCACTAAAATAGGGAGTGGGAAAAGACGTGTAGGGAGATTTGTACAGGAGATGCAATAAAAGCAGGCCCAACCCTTTTCCACCTCCAGATGTTCAGTCTTGTCTTTAGTACTATAAAGAGGCTGACAGGCTTCCTGTGTGAAGATAAATACAACCTAAAGTAGAGGCTTAAACTTGAAGAGTTGAACATTGGGTCTGCCATTGGTTTATTTCATGAGGATACGTTTGGCAACTCAACTGGTTATTTTAGGACACATTCAAGTGGTTCTTTAATAAGAAATGTGAATTTGTATCTATTCACTAATACCTCTAAAATGCAAACAATAAAATGTGCTCCATATTCTTAAACACCAGCTTCCAGATATACTTGGGCTATACTTATGCAAGCTGTGTTGTTTCTGCTGTTTGTTTTGTTTTTATTCAATTTGATTTTTTAAAATTTGATTTTTGCCTCAAAATTATACTTGCAAAATGAACTTCACCTTGGTTAAAACTAAAAGCAAGGGATTAAAATGAAAACTGTGAAGTATTATTTAATATGCTATGCTTTGTACATATTGAGTATTTAATAAAGGATTTTGATTCAGCCTATTGGTATTCATAATTGTGAAGCAAATTTGGTCGTCTTTGTAATTGATGATCAGTTTAGAATTGATCAGCTAAGAGGAAGTGACTTTTCACCCTTCACCGAAGAAGGAGTGAGCAGTATCACCTTCCTTGTGCTTTTCCATTTAGCTTTCTGTGGCCCCACCATCTCTGGCTTCAGATATGGGCTCTGGTGGTGCAGGGAAATGAGGGCATATGCCAGGATGGTCAGTAAGCCATCAAGAGTGGATTGCTGAGAGGTGGTTGTTGAGGAGAGAGAAGTTCTGTCTATAACACAAAGCAAGGAGACACTGGACCCATTTCCAGCTTTACCTGGCCTGGGAAGCTTTTAGCTGCAATCACCACAGGTAGCCATCCACCAGCCATGAGGGGAGTCAGACTTGGGGGGAAGCTGACATTTATTTTTTGTTATTATCTGTTGGAGAAGTAAAAAACCCTGCCAACACTGGAACCCCTGGGTAAACATAGAATACAAAGAAATGACAGTTTACAATTATGTCTGGTTAAGTGCATGCAGGCAATTGGCTAAAGACTACAAATTCTTCGCAGAATTTCACACAAATATGCAGTAAAGTGGGAGAAAGAACAATGAACATTTCTCTCTGTGAGAGACAACTAGATGTGCCTTGTGATGGTCTCTCGTCCACCTCCTGAACAACTGTGTTTAAGTGACCTTGGAAAACTGGAGACTGGATTTATCTATTTCCTGACCAAAAAATTGAGCCTATTTTGTTTTAAGGAGATGCCCTAAGGGAAGGGAAGGAGCAGTGTAGCTGCCTCTTTTTTATATGTATTGAACAAAGGAAATTTGGTTTTATTTACCTTTACATTATCAATATCAGTGCCATTACCAGCACCTCATCCTAGTTCCATGGAAACCTGTCTTTTGAGGGACTACGTTCTTCAAACGTTTCTACTGTATTGCCAGTTGTGTATATGTAGAATAAGCTGTATTGTTTCCTGAGTTGGCCTTCAGACCTTGCCTGGTATGCATATGGAGTAGAGCTTTTTATTTATTTACTTTATTTCCATAGGTTTTTGGGGAAACAGGTGGTGTTTGGTTACATGAGTATGTTTTTTAGTGGTGGCTCAGTGAGATTTTGTTGCACCCATCACCCAAGCAGTATACATTGTACCAAATTTTAGAATTTTATCCCTCACCCCACTCCTACCCTCCTCCATCACCCCCTGGTCCCCAAAGTCCATTATGTTATATGCCTTTGCATCCTCACTGCTTAGTTCCCACTTATGAGTCAGAACATATGATGTTTGGTTGGCCATTTCAGAATCACTTCACTTGGAATAATGGTCTCCAATTTCATCCAGCTTGCTACAAATGGCATTATTTCATTCCTTTTTATGGCTGAATAGTATTCCATGGCACATATACATACCACAATTTCTTCATTCATTGATTGATGGGCATTTGGGGGTTTCATAATTTTGCAATTGCAGACTGTTCTGCTATAAACACATGTGTGCAAGTGTCTTTTTCATGTAATGACTTCTTTTCCTCTGGGTAGATACCCATGGGGGATTATTGCTGGATTAAATGGTAGTTCTACTTTTAGTTCTTTAAGGAAGCTCCACACTGTATTCCATAGTGGTTGTACTAGTTCACATTTCTACCAGTAGTGTAGAAGTGTTCCCTTTTCACTCGATCCTTGGCAACATCTATTGTTTTTTGATTTTTCGATTACAGCCATTCATACAGGTGTATGAAACCACATCATGGTTTTGATTTGCATTTCCCTAATCATTAGTGATGTTGAGCATTTTTTTTTCATATTCTTGTTGGCCATTTGTATATCTTCTTTTGAGAATTATTTATTCATGTCCTGAGCCCATTTTTTTATGGGATTGTTTTATTTTCTTGTTAATTTGGAGTTAGAGCTTATTCAGCCTCCAGACTTTACCTGATTGTTTGTCCATGGAGTATGCTAGCGGCCCCTGCCTCTGGCCACCAGGTATCTGAGCCCCACATCTGGTTTCTTATCATCCCAGTTTTTATTATCACTATACCAGTAACTTACCAAAATCAAGGTGAGCATTCTGTTATGAGTCTGTGTGACTTGTGATTCCCTGAAAGATATTATTTGGTTTAGCATGTGTTTCACAGTATTTTGTAGTTCTGAAGGTAGGTGCACATTTACTGATTTGGAGCGTTCACTGCACATTTACAGTAAACACTGTAAATCATTGCTCTGTAGTTAATGTAGCATACTCTGTGATGACCTGCACCATCTGTTTCTCTCGTCTCTGTCTCTCTCTTCTGCTTCTCTCCCTCCCTCCTTCCTAGCAAGCTTCTAAATGGAATCTTTTTCAGTTCTTAAGAACTTATGCTGACCACTCAGAAGCCTTAAAGAGGATGGCTGTGAGATCTGGACTCACTAATTGTTTAAGTGGCTGATGCACATTTTGCTGGTTTTCCATTGTGGAGGTGTAGAAGGAACTCATTAGGCATTATTTTAATGTTCTCATTTTGCTTTCAGTCTTCTCTGTGGAAAGCAATGCTGTGTTTGTTCTTTCACCATGGAGTTGAATCATAAAAGTAAATAATATACAGTTTTCATTTCATTAAGCTACACATTTTATAATTAAGATGAACCTTATTTTATCGTTTTGCTTAATCTTGACTAGAGACAGCATTCTTTTAAAAACGTCTATTATTTATTTTATGCAACAATACATAAAATTTATAAAAATTAAATAATAGAGTAAATCCAAAGAGAATTTTTCAAACTACTTTTTTTTTTTTTTGAGACGGAGCTTCGCTCTTATTACCCAGGCTGGAGTGCAATGGCGTGATCTCGGCTCACCGCAACCTCCGCCTCCCGGGTTCAGGCAATTCTCCTGCCTCAGCCTCCTGAGTAGCTGGGATTACAGGCACGCGCCACCATGCCCAGCTGATTTTTTGTATTTTTAGTGAGACGGGGTTTCACCATGTTGACCAGGATGGTCTCGATCTCTTGACCTCGTGATCCACCTGCCTCGGCCTCCCAAAGTGCTGGGATTACAGGTGTGAGCCACCGTCAAACTACTTTTAATTCCACCACCAGAGGAAAAGTATAGCATTTTGTTGTATAATGCTTTAAAAATGTATTCTCATATAAATATATTAAGATGATGTTAACTAAGATGATGTTGTACATAGTACTCACTGATGTATTATTGATTATTAAGAAATTGATGAATTACAAGAATGTAAAAGGGTGCTACATTTGTGTCAGTGTTGAGATTGGAGTTCATAAGTTAAAGATTTTAATTTGAAAGACTGAGAATTATTGAATTAAATTATCTCTTTTTGAATTTTTAAATTAACTAACTTCTTGCAAAAAACAGATGAGTGGAGGGAGAGAGAGAGACCAGAAAATTTACAATGTTACCAGATGCTGGAGCATCATATTTGAACTATTAGGGGCATCAGATTAATCTTAGTTTAATCTGAGGGGAGTGTGAATATATTATGGTATATACACTATGTATGTACACACACAAACACACACATGGACACACAATACACAGTGGGACTAGTAATTGAATTAAATAGAGTGTCTCAAAACCTGTTTTGAAAACAGGGTGTAAATAAATAATAGAATAGTCAGTGTCAAAGGGCTCCAATTTGTTGTTTTTTGTAAGATGACACTCATTAGACATGTTGCTTCTGAAAGCATTTAAAATGTATTATCTTCCCACTCTTTTTATTATATGCAGTTACAACTTGATTGTTTATGATGGGTTTAGGTAAGTCATAGTCTCCCTGCTATATCTGTTACTTTGTATAATTTTGGCAGTACCAAGCTAGATTTGTAAATCCATCTTAACACATTAGCCATGTTATGTTAGCACTGTTTTTGTTTAAATCTACAGTTATGTAGATAAGGATATTTTGGTCAATGATAGACCACGTATATGACGGTGGTCCCAGAAGATGATAATGAAGCTGAAAAACTCCCATAGCTTAGTGATGCTGTAACTGTCATAAGGGCATAGCACAATGCCATTTACTCAGGTGTATTAGTCTGTTTTCATGCTGCTAATAAAGACATACCTAAGACTGGGTAACTTATAAAGGAACAAGCTTTAATTGATCCACAGTTCCACATGGCTGGGGAGGCCATGGTGAAAAGCAAAGGAGGAGCAAAGTCACATCTTGCATGGTGGCAGGTGAGAGAGAGCATGTGCAGGGAATTCTCCTTTCTAAAACCATCAGATCTCATGAAACTTACTGTCATGAGAAGAGCACAGGAAAGATCTGCCTTCATGATTCAATTGTCTCCCACTGGGCCCCTCCCATGACGTGTGGGAAGTATAGGAGCTATAATTCGAGATTTGGGTAGTGACACAGCCAAACCATATCATCAGGTATTTGTGGTGATGCTGTTGTAAACAAACCTACTGTGGTGCCAGTTGTAGAAATGTCTAGGACATTGAATTACATACCTTACATAGTACTTGATAACTGACAACTATGTTACTGGTTTATGTATTTATTATAATTTTATCATTATTTCATTTATTTATTTATTTTGAGACAGAGTCTTGCTCTGGAGCCCAGCCTAAAGTGCAGTGGTGCAATCTTGGCTCACTGCAACCTCTACCTCCCGTCTTCAAGCTGTTCTTCTGCCTCAGCTTCCTGAGTAGCTGGGATTCCAGGCATGTGCCACCATGCCTGGATAATTTTTGTATTTTTAGTAGAGACAGGATTTTACCATATTGGCCAGGCTGGTCTTGAACCCCTGACCTCAAGTGATTCATCTGCCTCAGCTTCTCAAAGTGTTGGGATTGCAGGCTTAAGCCACCACACCCAGCCTAAAAATCTTTTATATCATATTTTTACTGTACCTTTTCTGTGTTTAGGTACACAGATACTTACTGTGTATTACAGTTGCCTGTAGTATTCAGTACAGTAGCATGTTGTATAGTTTTATAGCCTAGCAGTGATAGGCTATACCATCTAGCCGAGGTATGTCATAGGCTGTGCCATCTTGGTTTGTGTAAGTATACTCTATGATGTTTGCACAATAATGAAATCACCTAAGGACACATTTCTCTGAATTTGCCCCTGTCCTTAAGTGACTTGACTGTATTTCGAATCTGAGTGCCATGAAGTCAAGGGCTGTTTTCACTGGTCTTGGTTTTCCCATACTGTATGACAGAAAGTAGGTATTGATCAGTCTCCCTACTGGAAAGTCCAAGGCCCAATTCTGCTTCTGATTTGTTGTTGTTACAAAGAATTCGAATTTTACTCTTTTAAGAACTCCAAACTGTACCTCCTAAATCTTACTTTCTTATTCAAGTTTTTATAGATTTTTTTTTCTGTGACTTCTACTGTTGCTGAAAAACATGATCTGTGATAGAAATATTAATAATTGTGTTTTGGGAGTATTGAAGAAGGGTAAGAATAATACAATATCAGATCAGAGAGAGGGCGGGGCCATATCTCACAAGATCTTTTATTTGGAGTTTGGATTGGATTTGCGTATAATGGGGGCCCATTAGGATAAATCAGGGAAATGACATAATGTGGTCTGCGCATTAATATTGGAATTATTCTGGCTCTTATGTAGAAGCAGAGATATCAGTTGGCCGGTGCTGGAGTTCAGGCAATAGAAAACGGCAGTTTGGGCTAGAGTTGGCACAATGACCATGGGGAGAAGTGGTCCACGTTTGGGATGTGTTTTTGGAAGTGGCAGGACAGGGCTTTAGAGGTAGTGAATAAGTGAAAGGAAACGAATTCAGGAATGACTCCTTTGTTTTTCGCCTGAGCAAGAGTCATGATTCTTGATATACGATACATTTGCAATTAATCATATTCTGTAGTCTGTGTGTGTGTGTGTGTGTGTGTGTGTGTGTGTATGTGTGTGTGTGCGCGTGCGTGTGCGCATATTTGTGTGTGGCCTTTCTCCAGAGTTAACCAGTTCCTTAAGGCACTCATCTTTGATCAATCCTATATTTTACCTATATGTGGTCATGATCTATGCAGAAATTGCTCCTCAGTCACCCTCTGACCTGGTGTGCCTGTAGACAAGATCCATTTGTCTAGCACAGTGTTTTAGGAAATTACAGTCATCAGGAGATCATACATATAAATTCAGATCTCCACCTTCTTTTGAAAAGGGAGAAATTCTGCCCACAGTGAACCTGAATTTCCATATGGCCACCCTTGACTAGAATTGAGCGGGAGCTGGCCCTTGAGCCTGCAGAGCCAGCTGATTCTCCAGGTGTGCCTGAGGCTCGTCAGCTTGGCTTCCCTCAAATGTGTCACCACTGCAGTTGATTGCAGCTGCTGCCTCCTGGCTTCTCCTCATGCATTGTGATGACCACTTGCCTTTGTACTCTAACTTTTTTTTTTTTGTTTTGAGACAGAGTCTCACTGTTGCCCAGGCTGGAGTTCAATGGCACAATCTTGGCTCATTGCAGCCTCTGCCTCCCAGGTTCAAGAAATTCTCCTGCCTCAGCCTCCCAAGTAGCTGGGATTACAGGTGTACACCACCACACCGTGCTACTTTTTTGTGATTTTAGTAGAGATGGGATTTCATCATGATAGCCAGGATGGTCTCTATCTTCTGACCTCGTGATCTTCCCATCTCAGCCTCCTAAAGTGCTGGGATGACAGGTGTGAGCCACCATGCCTGGCTTGTGCTCTAGTGTTTAAAAATCCAGCAGCACTAGTATCCCAGCTGCAAGTATGAATGCTGGTCCCTTTTGTCAAAATGGTGACGATAGAGGGAGATGAGGCTTGGCGACACCGAAAGCTGGCCATTCCAGGGCTGTAGTGTCTGTCATCTAGAGTCATATCATGTTGTCGTTTAATTTTTAAAAAGTTTAATGTGACTGAAGGCTTATATACCCTTCAAGTTCAAGACTGTTCATTTTATACCATTTTGTATTTATTGGAAAACTATGGAAACCCTCTTGTGAATAAGGAGAATGACCTGAACTTGGCATTTCTGCAGGGCTAAGCACAAAGGAGGTATTCATTAAATTATTTGTCCAAATGCATTATTCAACTGTATTCTCTTTGTCAGAGAAATCTCTGCAAATGAATCTTTGCAGAGATTTCAAAATCAAAATAAGAGGTTAACTGTCAGGATGAATCAGTTTTTATTTTTATTCAAAGATGACTTCTGACATTTCCAAGCTGTTTCCCAGCGTGGATCCCAAGTTTACAGTTTGTGATACCAAAGCACCAGACATGCTTTTTAAAGTGGTGAACTAGGAAAAGATAGTCTGCATTTCGAATTCATCAAAATGTAGTATATATCTTGTTTCTCTCTTTGGGAAGCCACTAAATATATCCCACCCACCCCAGTCATTAAATATTTTTTCCTTGTATGTCCCAGTCCAGTGATGAAATATTTTCTCTCCTATATGTCCCAGTCCTATGCCTGCATAATTTTAGTAGCAGTACATCACAGATGTTGAGAACATCGATTTAGATCCAGATTTGGTGTTATCCAATCCTGGTTCTGCCTCTCACTTAAGTCACCTCCACATTAGATTTTTCACCTGTAGAATGAAGAAGATGATGCTATTTATCTTGAAATACTATAAGGACACAAATAATATATCTAAATAATATAACTAAATTTTTATAAATCTCTTAAAACATATTTGATACATAGTAAATGCTTGCCCTCATTATGGCTAAGAATAGCTCATGTTTCTACTGCCTGTTTCCATGTGGCCCATGAGCTAAGAATGTTTTTTACATTTTTAGGTGGTTGCAAAAAGTCAGAAGAGTAATATTTTGTGACATGGGGAGATAACATGAAATTCAAATTTTAGTGTCTATGAATAAAGCTTTATTGAAAGATAGACATTCCAGTTGGTTTATGTATTGTCCATGGCTGCTTTCACTTTACAACAAAAAGTAGTTAATTGTTTTTGAATGAGATATGTTCCTGCAGGTATCATGTGACATATAAATGAAGCCTGAGATTTGTGAGCTCTTTCTCTGTGAATTGACACTATCATGTTCTGATATTCAGGGCCTGCTTTTGCCTTCCTGCCTGAGATGAGGAAGTGTCTGAGTTCTTTCAGATATTGTTGATATTTTATTACACTTTTCTGACAATGGAAAACACTAAAGTTACGCTTGTGATACAAATAGTGACATCAACCATTTAATGAACATCTGTCATCTTAGCTTTTATCAGGTAAACAAATAGATGCAGAAAGGCCAAGTCACTTGCCCAAAATTCTATGGCCAATAAGAGGCCTCTTGTTTACAGGTGAGGTCATTGATGGACATCAATAATTATTTATAATATGAATAAATATTTATATTTTATTTATTTTACATTACACTTTTTTTTTTTTTTGAGACAGAGTCTTGTAGTGTTGCCCAGGCTGGAGTGCAGTAGCATGATCTTGGCTCACTGCAGCCTCCGTCTCCTGGATTCAAGTGATTCTGCTGCCTCAGTCCCCAGTAACTGGGATTACAGGTGCCCGCCACCACACCTGGCCAAGTTTTGTATTTTTAGTAGAGATGGGGTTTCGCCATGTTGGCCAGGCTGGTCTCGAGTTCCTAATCTCAAGTGATCTGCCCGCCTTGGCCTCCCAAAGTGCTGGGTTTATAGGTGTGAGCTACCGTGCCCAGTGAGCTGCTTTATATTATATTATTTTTTTGGAAAGCGGATAGTGGATTTGAGAGGGGTTATAGGCTGCCTAGGTGTTTTATTAGCTGCCCTTGCCATTATCAGTATTTTCTAAGATCCTTTCTGTGCCTAGATAACCTCATTTCTCCCATGCGCTTTACTTATATGATGTATTTTTGCTATGCCTAAGACCTGAAAGTGAATCTGGCTATTTTGCTGAACTATACTTTTGGTTGGGTGGAGGCGGAGGGTTAGAGGTAGGCAAGTGATGAAGGCGACTTCTGCCCATTGCTTTTGCTGACCGTGGGTGGCAAGTCCTCAGTGTGTGGAAAATTTCTCCTTGCTCAACTTTCTAAAGTTCTGCCTCTGGAAAGTGACTCCTGCATCTTGCACATCTCTGTGTCACTTTGATTGATGGAGATAATTTCTTTGTTCCTGAATCCATGGCTGCCTTTGAAAAAGGCAGTTGGGAATAGAAAAGCAGCTTTGTTTCAGATATGAATAAGTAACAGTGTATTCTTTGGTGAAAACTTTACTGCACTTTCCCTTATCTAGACTATATGAACAATGAAAAAGGCACATGCTAAAAATTATTAGTTGACTATACCTAATAGTTATTTTAAAACAGATAATGGGAGGGAGGGGAACAGGGGCTGAAAAACTGCCTGTTGGCTACTATGTTCACCACTTGGGCAATGGGATCATTTGAGACTCAAACCTCAGCGTCACACAACATGTACATGTAACAAACCTGCATATGATCTCCATGAATCTAAATTTTTTAAAAGGTAAGTATATTATGCCTTGTGAAAAACTAATTAAAGTCTATTTCAAGGGTTAACTCCTGCCTGAAACCTTTGCTGACACCCTGGCTTGCAGTGGTCTTGGGGTCTCTCTGTCTCTCCTCTGTGCTCCTATAGCACTGGTAGACTTCTGTATTATAGCCCTTACATACTGCGCTGTAATTACTGTGTTCTAAAAAAGACTATCTCTTCCACCAAATGGTAAGGTGTTGAGTATACAAAACATATGGAATCTTTATTCATCTTTGTAATTCAGGTCCCTGCGGCAGGCATGTGCGCACACACACACACACACACTCTCAATAAAAACAGATAAGGAATTGAGAGGAAGGAAGGAGTAATGCCAAATTTTAGGAAACTCCAGAATGGCTCCTTCTTCCCCTTCCTCCATTTCAAACTCAAAGTAAAGTTTTACTTCATGTGAATGATATATATGTGTGTGTGTGTGTGTGTGTGTACACACACACATACATGTATACACACATATTTATTTTATTTATTTGTTTTTTTGAGGTGGAGTCTTGCTCTATCACCTAGGCTGGATTGCAGTGGCGCAATCTCAGATCACTGCAACCTCTGCCTCCTGAGTTCAAGCAATTCTCCTGCTTCAGCCTCCCAAGTAGCTGGGATTACAGGCTTGTGCCACCACGCCTGGCTAATTTTTTTATTTTTAGTAGAGACAGGGTTTCATTGTGTTATCTAGGATGGTCTCGATCTCCTGATCTTGTGATCCGCCTGCCTCGGCCTCCCAAAGTGCTAGGATTACAAGTGTGAGCCGCTGCGCCTGGCTGATATGTATATATTTTAAAAAATGAGAAATGAAGAAGATAAAAGAAGTATTGGTTATAAAATATCTATTATTGACAGAAAGTGAGACTATTAACCTCTGTGGAGACTTTATTTTACAAGGAAGTCATTTGATACAAGATAATACAACATTAATTAAATATTACATTGTGCTGTACAGCTCTCAGGGCATTTTCCTATAATATTCTTTACAGTGACTTTTGATTTAAAAGCTTAGGCAGCTGAGCCAGGTTCACCAGGTAGTTAATGGTTAAACTGGGCTCAAAAGCTGAGGCTTCCTGATTTTCTAAGTAGTGATCGCTCCGTAGCAAAACAGCCCATCGTGTCACGGACAGGCAAGGATCTGCCAAACTTCCAGTGAATGGAGTGGGATTTTCTGGCATCAGACACTGGAGCAGGATTATCTCTGGGAGTTAATGCTATTTATCAGGGACAAACATTCTGGAATTCTATAAGCTTTATCAGACAAAATCTTGAACTGGTACTAGACTTAAACACAGAAGGTATTTAATGATTAAGCCAAAAGTGCCTGAAGTGTTAAGAAATTAATAACCAGAAATAGACTGAACACCTCAGCCCTGAAACTGATGACCAAATCACCTGCTCCCTTAGTGGAAATGCTGCCAGACATTGTCATACCGTGATGTGAGATGCAGTGATGAAGTGACAATCCTCATACTTTTAGTTGGCCTCTGCTCCTGGATGTTGTAGGCTCATTTGCATTTTTAATGCATCTCTTTATCATTGCTTTTTCAGGAACATATACCATACTCAAGGCCTATTAATTTTTTGTTGTTGTTCATTGTTCTTTCTTCCACTTTACTATGTGTTTGTGTGAAATTCTGTCTAGACTTTATAATTTTTTTTTTTTTTTTTTGAGATGGAGTCTTGCTCTGTTGCCCAGGCTGGAGTACAGTGGCATGATCTCGGTTCACTGCAACCTCCACTTCCCAGGTTCAAGCAATTCTCCTGCCTCTACCTCCCAAGTAGCTGGGATTATAGGGGCGCATCACCATGCCTGACTAATTTTTGTATTTTTGCCAGAGACAAGGTTTTACCATGTTGGCCAGGCTGATCTCGAACTTTTGAGCTTGTCTCGGTTTCCCAAGCGCTGGAATTGCAGACATGAGCCACCATCTCCAAAGGCCTAGGAAAAATGCAGTTTATTTCAGCTTAAAATATTCTTTATGAGATTTCAAAATATTCTGTATTTGTACTTGTTCTTTCTATAAAAGACAAATTTGGATAGTCTGCATATTATCCAGAACATTTTAATTGAACAAAAAATGAAGCCACTCATTTATTTGCCAGGTATATATAAAGTTTCTGCTGTTGGCATACCCCATATTTTATTTATTTGTTTATTTTTTTCTTTTACAGAGTGGGAAACCACCCATCAATGATATGTTCACAGACCTCAAAGATGGAAGGAAGCTACTGGATCTTCTAGAAGGCCTCACAGGAACATCATTGGTGAGCAAGTCACCTTTGTAAACTATGGAGTCTCCTGTCATTACTGATACTTGATGACCCACTGTGGGTACCCATTAAAGTGAAAGTGTCCGTTTTACTTTACATTCAAATGTAAAAGCTGAAATTGGAAACATTTTTAACAAAATGGTTTAGTGAATTAGAGCAACATTTTGGCTCTTCTGAGGGCTCTGTTTTTATTGAAGATAAAATTACCTTAAATGTTTATTGCTCTGAGATAGCCCAGGGTGAGAGAATTACAAAAAAGAATGGATTTATAGGATTTATATAGGCACAATGTTTTGAACACCAGAGTCTAGAGACAAACACATTTAAATGTTAAATATTTTAAAAAGTAGTTATTAAGGCCAGGTGCAGTGGCTCATGCCTATAATCCCAGCACTTAGGGAGGCTGAGGCGGGTGGATTGCCTGAGCTCAGGAGTTCAAGACCAGCCTGGGCAACACAGTGAAACCCCGTCTCTACTAAAATACAAAAAATTAGCCAGGCGTGATGGTGTGTGCCTGTAGTCCTAGCTACTCAGAAGGCTGAGCCAGGAAAATTGCTGAACCCAGGAGGCGGAAGTTGCAGTGAGCCGAGATTGCGCCACTGCACTCTAGCCTGGGCGACAGAGCGAGACTCTGTCTCCAGAAAAAAAAAAAAGGGGGGGGGGAAATGTTGTTAAAAGCTTGACATCTATTTTTAATTTAGATTTTCGCGATTAAATTTTGTTTATTTTTTAAATACAACTCTATCATTTTAATGTAAGTTACTCCATACTCATGCAGAAAAAACTGCCAATGAAGAGGATGCATGTATGGGTCCAAATGTTAACACTAGAGATCGAATTACCATCACAATATAGAGAGATGCACTCCTGAAGATGACTTTCTTTCTTGCAAAGTCTGGGGTGTCATTTTCTCCCTTTTGCCTTCCAGGTGGTGGGTAGACAACTGTTGGACAGGCTGATCCCTCTCTCAGATAAGATCCCTGGCCAGTGAAGTAGAAAGAAGCTGTGAAGGTTATCTTTCCCCAGATGGGGATTCCCTGCCTTCCCAGGGCTCTTGTAATGCTACCTGGAGCCTGGGATAGTGCCTCTGAATCCTCCTTGCTCTGTTCACGTCTGTGCAGAAAAAAGAGGACACAACTCTAAAATCTTTCTGCAGCCAGACCAATTGAGAGAAGAGAAGCTTTGTTCATAGTGCACTGGTTTCCAAACTTGTCTGCACATTAGAACTATGGGCAATCTTTTAAAAATCCCAAGTCCAGGGCTGGGTGCAGTGGCTCATGCCTGTAATCCCAGCACTTTGGGAGGCTGAGGTGGGCAGATCACCTGATGTCGGGAGTTCGAGACCAGCCTGACCAACATGGAGAAACCCGGTCTCTACTAAAAAAAATACAAAATTAGCTGGGTGTGGTGGCGCATGCCTGTAATCCCAGCTACTTGGGAGGTTGAGGCAGGAGAGTCACTTGAACCTGGGAGGCGGAGGCTGTGGTGAGCCAAGATCGCGCCATTGCACCCCAGCCTGGGCAACAAGAGTGAAATTCGGTCTCAAAAATAATTAATAAATAAAAATGAAAATAAATAAATAAAAATCCCAAGTCCAAACCACAACCCAGACCCATTCAGCCACAGTCTTCTGGGGTAGGGTTGGACACAGGCATTGTTGTTTTGTGAAGCTGCCTAGGAGATTTCAATGTGCACGCAAGTTAGGGAACTGGTATCTTAAGATGTTGTTAGTTGAGGGATTTGCGTACTATAAACACCAGCCTCCAGGGCGGTGACCTGAGACATCAGCCAGAGCTCCTGGCTCTGAGGGCCCTGCATACTGAGCTGCTGTTTTACATACCTCCCAATGTTAGTGTTTGCCAGGCATATGGAGGGACAATCAGTTTTACCTGCTTTTGTGTTTTGTTTTCCAGCCAAAGGAGCGTGGTTGCACAAGGGTACATGCCTTAAATAACGTCAACAGAGTGCTGCAGGTTTTACATCAGAACAATGTAAGCTTGTAATGTGAGTTTTGGGGGTCTGTGCTGCCATCAGCATTATTTATTGTGAAACTTGCCAGCTGCTTGATGCATTGGCATCCCCTGATTCTTGCAGACATTTTTTGTTATGGAAGATATTGAACCTTTTCTGTGAGTGAAGGAACAGTCATGTGCTTTTTTCTGATGGCTATATTGACCTGTGATATAAATAATACATTTTTGAGATTTAGGTTTACCTGATTCTCTACAGTGAAATTTCTCTTATCTCTCACTTACACTGCTGTCCAAATGTGCTTAAAAAACCCTGGAGTTCTGTGAAGAAATTGTCTTAAAAGTTTTTTTTTTTTTTTTTGTCTTAATAGGTGGAATTAGTAAATATAGGAGGAACTGACATTGTGGATGGAAATCACAAACTGACTTTGGGATTACTTTGGAGCATCATTTTGCACTGGCAGGTGGGGACATTTCCGACCACTTTTTGATAGAAATGGAAAATGTATTGTTTGTCTTTTGGTTTCTTAGGGCTACCATAACCAAGTACCACAAGCTGCTTGGCTTGAACACCAGAAATTTGTTGTCTCCCATTTCTGGAGGCTGGAAGTCCAAGATCAAGGCATCAGCAGGGTTGGTTTCTCCCAAGGGCTTTGAGGGACACTCTGCTCCAGGCCTTGCCGCCAAATTCTGGTGGTTTGTCTGCAATCTTTGCGGTTCCTTGGCTTGTGATACATAGCTCCAGTATTCACATGATATTCTCCCTGTGTGCCTGTATCAATTTTTTTCTTTTTGTAAGGACACCAGTCACCTCATTCTAACTAGTGACATCTGCAGTGACCTTATTTCCAAATAGAGCCCCTCTCTGAAGTACTAAGGGTTAAAACTTCAGCATATTAATTTTAGGGAACATAATTCATTACAATTTTGAATGGAAGAGGTGACAAAATGCCCTTTTTTCCTGGCATAGGAAAAAAAGTACCTACCATTCTTATTTTTTGTAGAAAATAAATTTTTTTTAATTGAAAAGGTCTTTGTAAACACATAGTGTTAAAATGTGACTTTCTATGACTCTGAAAGTTATGTTCATTGTAACCAAACATAGTACAAGTATAGTTTAAGATATAGAAAATATGGTAATATATAAAAATGAGGTAAAAATCACTTCAAATTCTAGTCCCCCAAAATAATCACTGTTAAAATTTATTGTTCCATTATCTACAGAAAAATCTGAAGTAAAATGAATGCCATTTACCAAATCCATAATGGTTAATTAGTGTAATATGGCTTTTTGAAGGACTTCATTGAAGTAAATAACTGTATTAGTTATAGACAGGCCTGGTTTCTCTTACATAGGTGAAAGATGTCATGAAGGATGTCATGTCAGACCTGCAGCAGACGAACAGCGAGAAGATCCTGCTGAGCTGGGTGCGTCAGACCACCAGGCCCTATAGCCAAGTCAATGTCCTCAACTTCACCACCAGCTGGACAGATGGACTCGCCTTTAATGCTGTCCTCCACCGACATAAGTGAGACATTACTCTACCTGGAAGTGGGCTTTACAAATTCGTGTCTCCTCTCTGTCCCTTTGCTGCTACCGCTACGCATGAAGCCCCTTTTTCAGTCTTATGGCTCTCCTTTCTGCACATGCTCTACCATAACCTTAAGAAAAGAAATATCATGGAAGAAAACTGCCCTTCAAGTCTTTATTTCCTTAGGACTTAAATGCCACCATGCAAGGTCCATAGTTTCTCCTGCATATTTATGAGTTTGAAAAATATGAAATAACTCACATAGTTCAATCCCACTCATTCAGCACTAAGTGGTAATGTATACAAAAAATCCTGTTAGCTTTTCTTCTCATACCAAGAGTAAAACTCTAAATTCAGTGCACTCCCAATTAAAAACAGCCAAATTATCTTTAATGAAACTTGTGAACAGATTCTAATTATGTAAAAGATAAGGCCCAAGAATAGCCAGTAAGTAGACTTCTGAAGAAGAACCAGGCTGAAATACTTTCCAAAAAGAAACCAAAACTAACTATGAAGCTATATTAATTAAGACTATGCAGCACTGTCAATGCACATACCAATATAAGCCAGACCATATGAAATTGCCAATACGTGAGTGTTTTTGCTATATAAGAATGGTATTTTCAGATGGTACAACCTAATAAATTTAGGAACTCGGAAATTGCTCCATTACATAGGAAAATCTGATTTACGCTTGAGCTGATATTGCAGATTAATAGATGGTATGGACAATTGATTACACATACGGAAATAAATGTGTTGAATCTTCACCACACTAAAATAAATTCATTCATTCATTCGTTCATTCATTCATTCATTCATTCTACATGGATCAGGGTTTTAAATGCCAAAGGCTATATTTTTTATGTTTTATTGTTGTAAATGATTACTTTTCTCAAGTTTCATTTCCTCTATGTTTTTTGCTGGTATATAAAAGTGCAATAGACTTTTCTAAATCTTATATCAGGAAACTTAATCAGTTCTTACAAATTTTAGTAAGTTTGTCTCTGGACATCGTAGGTTTTTTGGGGGAGGAGGGGTTAGAATGTCCTAGAATTATGATCCTTTTATTTCTTCTATTTTATTTTTTGTTGCTATTGTGCCTTGTTCTTCAATGCAATGTTGATTTGAATTGGTGATAGTGGGTAGAATGTTTTGTTGTTGATAACAAAAGGAGTGCTTTTAGTGTTTTACCATAAGAATGATTTTTGTTTGTAGCTTTTTTGGTATGCGTTTTATGAGGTTAAAGAATCCCTCCCTGCTAGTATTCACCCACTCCTCCTTTGTTAGTTTAACGAGGCTGCCCAACTTTCTAGAAGGGATTTTATCAAGAAACTAGAATTTTAGCCAATATGCTTTTCCATTAATTAATTAATTGATTCAACAAATATGCATGGGGTGCCTTTTATGTGCTAGACACAGGGTATACAGCAGAGAACGAAACAGGCAAAAATCTTAGTTCTACTGGAGCGTATGTTGCAACAGAGGGAGACAAACAATAACAAAGTTGTATAGTACATAGAAGTAGTACGCACACTGAAGAAAAATAATCAGACGAGAGTGGAGGAGGCATAGGAGAGGCCACTGGCTGCAGTGACCTGAGTGGGGCAGTAATGGGAGATGAATTCAGGCAGGGAAATATGTGCAGAGCATCTTAGAAGGTGGGTGGCTCTAACATGCAAGAACAGACACAAAATAAAGAAAATGATCAACTTTTGGATAAGTCAAAGCAACAATAATGTCCAATTTGTGGGATTAAATGAATATCAAGATAGAAATGAAATACAGTACTAGACAATAGTAGCGTGGAAGGGGAAGATTGGAGGGAAACTCTTCCAAGGCTTTTGTTTTAGGAATATCCAGAGAACAGATTAGAGTTGGATTTTCTGTTCTGCTAATCTTGATCTTTTAATTGAAGAATTTAGTTCATTAACCTTCATTGTGATAATTTATATATTTAGGTTCATTTTTACCACATAGTGTGAGCTGCTCATTTCTCTTTCCCCTTTTTCATCTTCTACTCTTTGTGAAATATTGTATACTGCTTCTAGTCTTAATGGTTACCACAGAAATTAGCAGTCACATTTAGCCAATACAAGATCCTTAAAATGTATTATCTGTTATTTTCATATTTGTGAATTAATTTTAAGTATATATTTGACAAGGCTTTGGGATATAAAAATAAAGTCAAAAAACCTCACAAATAAAAATAAAACTAAACTAGATTAGATTATAACAATGCCTATTTTGTTTCCACATATTCCATCTTTATTGCATTTTATTTGCATGGTTTTCAGACCTGATCTCTTCGGCTGGGATAAAGTTGTCAAAATGTCACCAATTGAGAGACTTGAACATGCCTTCAGCAAGGCTCAAACTTATTTGGGAATTGAAAAGCTGTTAGATCCTGAAGGTATTGTTCAGTGTTTAATTTCAAATGTGATTTTGCTTTACAGTTTTGCATTCTTCAAAAGCAGTGTGCTTTTTCCTTTTTAAAATGAATTATTAGCCTTGAAGAACCTTTTCCTTTTTGGATTATAGGTGCAAGTCATTTTATTACTGACAGTACTTTTGTACTTAGCAATTTGTAAGATCCTTTAGGTAGAAATTTAACTACAGCACTGGATAATAGGTAATCTGAATTAAAGTAAGACTTAAACTTTTAAGAAAACCTAATTATTAGATAAATTTAATATTTGGTTAGGCCCATTAGAATGCGTTTTTATGTGAGCTTCTTGCATGTGATGTAAGGACTTTAGTTGTAAATGTTGCAGGACTAAATTCTAGACTTATTTTCATCATATGAATAAAGTCTACATCTTTATCTTAAACAGTAACATATGATAGCTTATCTTTGACCATTTTGGGGAGGCTTTTAGGGAAGACTTAAGAAAATGAGAAACTGAACAGAAATAAGTAATCCCTTTTCCCTTTGTCTTATATATAATGAAGTGGCAATTTACTGAGCTGTGGTATTGCAAAGATTATATATATTAGGTATTGTTTATGGGTACTAAGGAGAGTTTTTTTATATCTAATATTGAGCAGTTCACATATTTTGGACACCTAATTTAAGCTGGTTCTTATATTCTTCCACTTTTAGATGTTGCCGTTCAGCTTCCTGACAAGAAATCCATAATTATGTATTTAACATCTTTGTTTGAGGTGCTACCTCAGCAAGTCTCCATAGATGCCATCCGTGAGGTTGAGACACTCCCCAGGAAATATAAGAAAGAATGTGAAGAAGAAGCAATTAATATACAGGCACAGGTAACATTTTATTAAGGTGTTTGGCTCACCATGTTTGTTTTCTTGTAGGTACTAGATAAAAACACTTTCAGAGGGTTTTTTCCTTGACTGAGAACATGTTGGTTTCTCAGCTTACATTTGCATAAGAAGTTCAGTTTAGCAGTTACCGTTCTGTCATATGCATGAGTGGAAAACCATGACTCAATGGAGTTATTAAGAAGTAAAATACCTTATTCCACACAGCAGAACTGGACTGTTGATCACACTGCTGTATTATATACTGAAAATCTATGTTTTTGCATCATCTAGTTGCCAGCTTTTATTTCTATCATGTGCTAAAGATGGGTTTTTCTCGTATCAGCCTAGCTTTTTTTTTTTTTCCCAAGTACTAATTGTCTTTCTTTTTTTGCCATTGAAAAAAGATTTTTTTTTCATTATATTCTCACAAGTGCTATCAAAACATAAGTCTTATTTTCCCTTTCCTTTAGGAGGAGTAATGTATGGTAAACTACTTGGTGAGCTTTTCATGAAGGGATTACAATGATTTCATTCGTCAGGATATATATGAATTTTTAAAGAGATGAATAAAATCATAATTTCTTTTCTTCCTTAGTTATCGTGTTTGAATCAATTCATATTTAATCTCATTCTGTTAAAACAAGTCCTCATAATTCATAAGATCAGAGAATATTAAGAGTTAGATGAAAACTTAGAAGTCACTTGGTTCAACATTCTAATGGCCAACCAACCAAGACATACACATAGATTTCAAAATTATAAGAAATACATTTCAGAGAGAAGGAAAGCTTGGGCTCTGATCTTAAATTCATCCTGTTGCTTCTTGTTTTGTGTTGTACTCAATCACAGTTTTGTCTGCAAAATGTGGCTAAAACCACCCACTTCATAAAGATAATGAATTCAAAGTATCTAAAATGACATTAATAAGCACTCAACAAGCAACAGCTCTCACTATTACCATTTTTCCTCTTGAGTTGTTTTGGCATTCTCATTTAACAGATTTCTTAAAAAATATTATTAAATTCCCATATTATGATACTAGTCTTGGAATGACATAGCATCTTTTTTTTCCTTCTTCTGAGAGTCAGAGAATTTACTTATTATTTTAAATTTTCTTTGGGTAATATATATGAATCCTTTTATTTCCCTCATTTCAAAAATAGTGTGATTTATAGAAAAAGAAAAAAATGTATTGAGGAGAAAGGAGTGAGAAATGAGGCCTGATTGTGAACCCAGGGCTCTCTTTTGTAGTGAATATCAAGTGATGCTGAGGAAAACTCCTAATTTCCTATAATTAAAAAAAAATGCTAGGAAGATTTGCCTCTAAAAGTGTGGTTATTCTGCATTAATGATGTACCTTTTTAGTTGCCTCAGATGATCTTCTGGGTTTGTTTCTGGGTTTTAGATTCATTTTCTTATTGTATTTTGTTAGAAAGTGGAGATATTTTAGTTCTTATAGTTAAGGACCTTCTCTCTTAAAAAGGTAAGGAGATTTCATTTACTTTTCATGATGTGCAGATAAAATAATTACTTCTGTTTGGGCTCAGGGTGGCATGATAAGAACTTCAGAAAAAATTTGCTATTTGATTAAAAGCAAGTGTATTAACACTAACCTCTTCATTTGCAGGCTTTCATTAGTGCCTTAGAGGCTGAATTACATTAATTGAAAAGTAAAATGTGATCAAGTTTTAATCATCTTCTCTTTGACATAGCTTGCCATCCGCTACTCTCCTAATAGCAGACTTCTGCTCTGTTCTTTCTACAAACATACGCTGGTGATCAGTGACTAATTCCTGCATTTCTCTTAAAATAACTGTCAGTTGAAAGTTTTCTCATGTGTTTCAATTAATACCTTCTGAAGATTTGTGTTTAGATAATGCCTTCCTTCTGGATCTCATGGATGCTGGTGTCTAGCTCAATGACCTTTGGTCACTAACTTTCCTGCTTCTTAGCTCTCCTCATTGTAGTAAAGAGATTTGGAGCTAAATGATCTCCAGGCGTTATTTTAGCTCTACAGTTTTAGGATTTTTGGTCCATAATTTAACTCATTTTTCTTTCTCTGTCTTTGGCACCATCTGTCTTTTAATTATCCACTGTTTCAACTCTGTGCTCATTGGTTCATTTCTTAACTCATATATTCACTTTCCTGGATTCTTTAAGCCTTTCTCCAAAATGTCTTTTGAGTGTGTTTTCATTCTGTTCCAGCCTTCATACTAATTAAAGACCTCATTTTCTTCTGTAATTTACAAGACCTGGTCTACCTCTGTTACTTTGCCCTGAAGTTAGAGTAAACTTTTTCCTCTTTTTCCCCAAGATTCTTGTACATGCAGGCTCCTCTCTGTTAAATGCTTCTCCACCCACCATTATATGGCAGGCTGCACATTTTTCCTCAGTTTAAATAGAGCCTTTTCAGAGAAGTCTTTTTTGATTAATCTATTGAAATACAAGTCTCTCTCTCTCCTTCTGTCTCTCTCAGTTTCTTGCTATCACAGTATTTTTGTAAACTGTGTTATGAATTTTAAATTATATCTTAAGAGCATTGGGAAAGCCAGTGAAAGATTTTCAGCAGGGATGTCTTAGATGGGATTACATTTTCAGAAGATCATTCTGGCTGCTGCATGAGAAATGGACTGTGAAATGTGGAGGTGAGAGGGTTGGCTGGGGGAAAACAGGAAAGTAAAGGCATTTGTTAGCACGTATTCCAGTCTAGAAGATGGATGTAGGTGGTTGTGGAAATGGAGAGGTCTGGGTGGCTTTGAGGTAAGTGTTGAAGGAAGGTCAGAATTGCGTACCTATTAAATGTGGAAGATGAAGGAGAGAGAGAGAGACTGGCTCCCAGGTTTGTGGCTGGAGGAATTTGTTGCAGGGAGGGGCCATCTACTGAGATGGAGAAGCCTGAGGAGGAACAAGCTCTGGAAGAAAATGAAGGGTTTGAATATGGACATGGTTTAATATGCTGAGGAGGCACTGAAGTGGGGATGTGAAGATAGTGGGTTACAAGAGTTTGAAATCCAGACTCCTAGGTGGTTCTAGATGGTTCTTTAAATCCAAGGGGAGTCGATGAGATGACTCAGATAAAGCATACAGAAAAAAGAAAAAAAGAGCCAAGGACTTAATTTTGAGGAGATTCATTACTTATGGGTGAGCAGCTGCTACTGAACCAGCAGGAAACCAGGGCAGTATCACAGAAACAGAGAAAGAAGCTTCCAGAAGCTGAGGTTGTTCAGCCCTGAGGAATGATATCAAGGGCTGAAGCAAGGAGCGTGGGTGACCAGCTCTTTGGGCTTGCTTGGAACAGTTCTGGTTTAGACAAAGTTACCATAAAAAAATACTCTAGTTTCTTGGTTAATTATATGGTCATCCTGAAGATGATGCTGGAAAGGTCTGTTTGGCAATGGGAAGGATATTGGTGACATTGGCAAAAGCCTTTTCAGTTGAGTCATGGGGCAAATAGCAAGTTCAAGTTAAAGGGAATGTTAACAAATGGTAGCTGTTAAATACTTGAGCATTTTTTATGTTGTTCTCCATACATTTCTGTATGTTTGAAATATTCTACTTAAAAATTATGCATGAGAGTTGATAAACTAAAGACAGAATGTAGGCAAGTCTTAAAGAAGTCTCGCTCTGAAAAGTAACAAAAGAACTAGGGAGAGTCCGCTTGGTTATGAGCTCTTAATGTGTATAAGAGAATACTCAGTTGTTTAGAAAGAAGTTGAAAGAAATGTATTCCATGAGCTCTAAAAGGCCATCAAATAAACCAGAGGACAACTGCCTAAAAAAAGATACAATCAGCACAACGGCCTGTGTGACTGTCTTTTAGTGTCTAAAATGTAATGCTAAAATGCACTTCAGCAAAAGCAATTTACCTAAGGGTCAAAGCAGAATTCTCATCTTTCTTTTTCTTTAAATTACATCCATTCTTAAAGGCTTAACATGCTCCAGCTTCTCTATGAACCTTTTCCTGCCAGTTTTAGCCTTTGTTGAACTCAAATATCATGCCTTGTTGGGACCATGGCATTTGCAACTTTGCTAATAACTGCTTTTTATTTCTGTTCAGAAGTGATTCATGTGGGTTATTTCTCTGTCCTAACTATATTAGAATCTTCTTGAGTACAGAACTCATGAGTGCATGCTGCTTTTATACTCTTTGCTACCCAAGTGCACTTATTCAGTGCTTATGACTCATTCATGACAGTGCCCATTTGGCTCCTGAGAATTGGATTAGTGCCTAAGACAGAGTAGTGTCTACTTTGGGTTCGCCGTACAGTGAGTGTGAGTTTGCTGAACACCTCTTGCTTTCATGATGTGTGTGTTTTTCTTGGCTTTGTTTTTATAGAGCACAGCGCCCGAGGAGGAGCATGAGAGCCCCCGAGCTGAAACCCCCAGCACTGTCACTGAGGTTGACACGGATCTGGACAGCTATCAGATAGCACTGGAGGAAGTGCTGACCTGGTTGCTTTCTGCCGAGGACACTTTCCAGGAGCAGGATGATATTTCTGATGATGTTGAAGAAGTCAAAGACCAGTTTGCAACCCATGAAGTAAATATCTGTAGTTTCTTACCAGGGTGTATCCCCCATGGGACCTGAACCTTAATCAGGCACTCTACCCTCTTATTTGTTATCTATTGAATTCTGCTCCGTGGAAAGGTCAATGGCTTATTTCAGAAACCGTGATATTTAAATGGTGCTTTGTCACAAAATTGGCGCGGGTGATTAAACTGTGCATCAGAATTAGATTTCAGATTTTAGTTTTGTAACTGGCATATTTTGCAGAGCCACCAATGAAAATCATTGCATAGTACTGTACTGCTCATTTCTGAAGTGCATTGTTATATATAAAAAGCAAAGTAGTGAACCAATACACCAAATCTTTAAGATTTGAGTCTTCCCCAGGAAATGAGTATTCTTTTTAATTACATGATTAAACAAATGTCATACTTAGGGTTCCTGTATTTTTTTTACATCATAAAAGTTTCCTGCTCCTTTGAGGATATATTATAGGGTATCTGGAGATTTCTTTTTGGTTAAATTTTGTTTTGTATAGGTATGTTAATTGACATATCTAATTTGTTGTTTTAGATAGAAAATAATATAAGTGGTTTTATCTCTTAAGCAGTTCCTCTTGGGTGAGTGTGGTATTTTATTTTATATATGTGTGTGTGTGTGTGTGTGTGTGTGTGTGTGTGTGTGT